>NC_090935.1:596286878-596611423 GCF_040938575.1 Ambystoma mexicanum | reverse complement strand
CTGCCAGTGGTCCAGCTACAAACATGGCAGGATTCACAGTCTTACATCTAACTGTTTTGATCATTGAATTCGATATAACCACCTCATAAGAAGAAGTTCTTTGAGACGTTAGTGTACCTCTAGGTGTCTCCAAAACCCCAAATAGTGAGTGCTCAACAAATAACATCATGGAAACCCCACCACTATACTGGCAGACTTCTCAATGGTGAATGCCGCAGCTGCCAAAGATTGTTCACAGGGGAAGTTACACCTCATTACTGGGTCCAAAATTCCACTGTAATATGTTAAGGGCTTGTACCCCAACGTAGTTCTCTGCGTGAGCACTGCCGTCATAACTGTTCCATTTGTGTGTAAAAATAAAAAGAATTCCTCAGAATAATTAGGAATCCCCAAAACTGCAGCTGTGCAAATTGCCTTTTTCAACTCATCAAACCCTTCCTCCATTTCCTCAGTCCATATAATCTTTTCCTGACTTGCTTGAGCCTTTTTCAGGGTCTGCAACAATTGCCTTGTGTAAGAGCAATAATCGCATACCGATGCACTCACATAATTAAATAATCCCAAAAATTGCTGCTTGTGCTTTATCGTGTGTGGTTTTGCTGTTTTCAAAATGGCCTCAGCCCTTTCAGGTGTAACTTTCTTTCCTTCATGTGAGATTAGCTGCCCTATGTATAACAACTCTTTTTGGCAATACTGCAATTTCTCTTTGTCTACATTGTATCCTTACTTGGCTAAAATAATCATTAGCCGAACTGAGTCACGTCTGCACCCTTCTTCTGATGTGCTGTAGATCAAAATATCATCTACGTATTGCAGCACAACACTTGGAAAATCAATATTGCTTAAGTCCATCTGCAGGATTCTATTGAAAATCGATGGAGACTCACAGTACATCTGAGGTAATCTCATGCTTTTTAACTTAGTCTGTCTGAACGTAAATTATGTCAGATCTTTAGAATCTTTATGCAACGGGATTGAGAAAAACACATTTTTCAAGTTAATCAAAGTGAAATATTGCCCCTCAACAGGGATACTAAATAAAATCGTCACTGGATTAGGAACTAGAGGAAACTCTGCCTCTACAATCTGGTTAATGGAGCACATATCATGAATTAAACGTCACAACCCTCCTTTCGATTACTTGACAGGATACATGGCCGTATTGCATGGTGACTCTGACGTCACTAAAATACCTTGATCCATCATGGCGGACATTGTCTTAAAAATACCCTTGCCTGCCTCTCGAGACATGGGCTCCTGTCGTGCTTGAGGTAAAATTGCTCCTGGCTTCAGTTTAATCTTGACTTCTCCAACCCCTTTTAATAGGCCTACGTCATAAGGGCCCGTAGTCCATAAAGAAGCTGGCACTTTCACCATGTCCCCATCAAAGAATGCAGGACGCTGTCTCACTATCATCATTCTCTGCGGGACGTCGCATCTTTCAACCCAATATGCAATGCACATCTCGAACACTACTTCATCATCAGATGGGTCATCTTTAAACATGTCCTCATCGGTGACATCAGTTAGTCTATAACCTTCTCCAATAGCAATTACGGTGCTCCTCATCGAATGCTTTATCATCGAATCATATGAGCATAGCCAAAACCCCTCATACTACTGCTGCTTGCAACTCTAAGGGAAACATCTGTCCCCCCTCTTCGTCCATGGGAATCTCTGGTCTGAAGAGGAATTCATCAGTTATTCTCATCATTTGACCTACTAAATCAGGCAGCCATGATAATAAAATGCGTACCCCATAATGAAACCCCTCTGGTTCTAAGAGTACTCCTTGTATGGCTATTTGCCCTGTAAACGCCATAATGAATTCATCCACATTCAAATAATGTATTCCTAGTGTTGAACACACTATACCTTCATCGGTAAAAGAAATCGTCATATTCAACTTCGTCATTAAATCTCGACCCAGTATATTAACTGGTGTCTGTTTCGAATACAACAATGGAACAGACATACCGCACTCTCCTATAGAGACTAGCAATTTTTTAGTAAAAGGAACTGTACTTTTAGCTCCTGTGAAACCTTGAGCATTCATGGCATTACCTGACATTAAAAAGATTCCCTCTTGTATACCTGAGCGAGTTGCACCCGTGTCTACCAAAAAAGAAAAGGATTTGCCTCCCATTGTGACGTCAACCCTTGGTTCCTTTTGAGGATTTGGTGTTACTGATAGTACTGAACATATCAAATCACCCAGTGAGCTTCTGTCATGCTCACCTGGATTCCACGAGGGCGATGAACGAAGCTGGACTGCTGCGGTCTCCACCAGTGTGACTCGTAGCGAAGTGATGATCGACTGCACTTGCCCACTCAGTTTCGTCTGCCTGGCCCGCAAGAGGATTTTCCTAGAAGCAGTAAAGGGAATTAGCCACCCGTGGTAGAGGGGTTAGCACTAACACTATCTTCCCGAAACTTCTAGTATTCCCCTTCGTAAAGTCTCACCTTATAGTTAGGAAGGATGAACTCTCCATCCTGCGTTTGGAGTGCAGGGGCGCATAGAACTTCAGTTACTTCACTGATCCGAAGGTATTTGGCAGAGTTCCAGACAAATAATGACTCTGAGGTAAGTTGTGTGTAAACCAAATGTATAGTTCTTTTAGAGTTCAAATGTCTGTTTATTCACTCAATGCCCTTCCATACCTTTCCCCTTGCAGCGTGATCCAAGGAGCGAGTTCGCCTCGATGGATGAAGGTAGCGCCTTGGTAAGAGTCAGTTTGCACCAAGCACTGTTTAGCAAGTAATATTGTTCCAAGTGGGATTAAGCAATAGTTCTCTATCTTTTTTGCAGGTGCGACGCCTTTGCGAAAATGTCGAGCGTAGAATGGTGACCAGCGCTGCCTGGAGCGGTAATATGCCAAGTAAGTATCTTGCGGTAAGTAAGTGAATGCCTTTGGCGGAACCCCGCTCACCTTTTGTTTGTTATTGTATTTTCAGATGCTGATGTTGCGGGCGGCGATTCAACGGGCACCACGCTGGGTCGTGAAGATGCTCTAATGATAGGTGAGTATGGTGCGATGCTGCATCTGGCAATGCGATGCAGTTGTTTTAAATGTTTTTGCCCTTTCTCACAGGTGTGGCTGCTCCAGGAGAAGATGATGACCAAATGGGAATCTCCCTGTTCTAACCTTCTCTTCTTCTTTCCATTTCTCTAGGATCGGCTCCGGACACAAATGGGTGTAGCTGTAGACTGAATACTGGACTGCAGACACGGTGAGCGTTACGCTACTGAGATGCAGAATAACGCAAAGTGTGTGCTGCTCTTCGGGCATGGTTTAAATAGCATAAAAAAGTAGTTCCCAGGTAAAGAGTTCCAGTACCACACCCAAGTAGTAAAATAGTTCCTAAAGGAACGTAATCCCTTCATGGCCTCATGATGGCCTGTATGTGAGTTCTTTGCAGGATGACCTGCACAGTTTAAAGATGGCAATATGAGCCTGGCGCCTATGGCACCAGGACTCAACCCATATTGCCCCTAGACGGGTTTTGGGAATTCCTGGGTCTTCATGGATGCCTGTTCCCTGGATAGATGGATCTGTTCCGGATGTCTGGGGGCAGGCATTGTGACAGCTGTCCTATTGTAGGTACATGCTTATCCCTGTTCCCCTATCCTAGGAGTCACCCCTATCCTAGGAGTCAATAACTGTCCTGTATTTGTGCTCTGCTATATTTGCATGGGTGTGTGCTGTGACTGCCCTTGTGGTGGATTCAATGCTGCTCTCTGTTATTGAAAAGCCTGGTGTATTCTCAGCACTTGTGCATGATACACTGATCTTGGGGACCCCATCCCTATTTTGTGAACTATATGCAGGCAGAAAAGTGGTCCCCCCTCTTAAGAACTGCCCATTCTGTATGTACCCTTGGCTTCCACATGTTCGTGCTATATGCCCATTTATTCCACATGTCCAACATACAGGAGAGAGCTTTCTAATTTGCCCTCCCTGCATGCTTTGATTATCATTCTGCATAGGCTGAAACCCACCTTGGTTATTCTGGAAGTTCCCGTGATTATTCTGAAAACCTCCTCTTCCACAGATGTTTCCTCTACCTCATGGTGCAAATCCATTCTCTCCTTGATCGAACTGCCGTTGGTTATTCACCTGCGGCATACCCATTGTTTGCTGTGTTCCATGCCCTTCTCCACCATTTAACATTTCCCCTTCTATAGCATACTTTGATAGTTTTTTCTGTACCAATTTAGCCTCTTCAAGCTTCCTGCCTTCTTCTTTCTTTTGACGTTTCTCTTGTAACAAACAGCAATGATTCGCTTTTGTCAACTGTATTTCTGGCCAAGGTTTTGCTCCATACCCACCCATTTCTTGAGCTGTCTCTGCACCTTGTCTGGCAGCCCTGGACATAATATATGATATAATACAGGTATAGATTTCACCCATGGCTCACGTGTTTCCAAGCTCCATTGCTCTTGGAAATCCTGAATGCAATTCAACAGACCCTCCCCTTCCTGCATCTCGCATGCCATTACAGCTCCCATGCCCGATGTGTATTGATATTGTACTCAAGCGCTTTCCAGACTACCGCTCTGCAATCAATAAATGGTGCTCCATCATGAGCAGTGTTCTGAGCAGTGACACCTTCATATCCTGCTCTCAACCAAATGTCATCAGCTCTTTCCCCAAGTATAGCTGCTAGAAGACCCTTAATGTCCCCTATAGCTAGCGCATTTCCTCCTGTCATTTCTTCTAGAGCATAAATCCGTTTTCTGGCACCCGATGTCAAACTCGGGCTATTACACCGTAAATTATCCTTATCCATCTGGGGCCATGAATATTCTGCGGTCTGACCCCTCCCTTTTCTAACATTGTCTGTCCAGAGCAGGGACAATGGTTCCACACCATCTTCTTCCCGGTAATGACCTTAGTCTGCTCACATAAGGTGGTAAGTCCCCCCTCAAACTATGGGATCACCCTTTAAGTCGATTTAGCCATGCCAGTGGTACTGGCATCCTCGGTTTAGGTACGTCTAGATCTGACCATCTTACTTCTCTGTCTATCGGAGAACACCCTTCAGACCCATATACATTAGTTCCATCCTCCCCACAGAAGGTTTCTCTATCTTCAACTGACATATCCTGTCCCCAACTCATGTGGCTTCCCTCTTTCTCATCTCTATTCAGAGTCAGCTTGTCCAAAGACAAAGCTCTATGCTCGAGGCTATACAAACCTCCCTCCTTGCCTTGCAGCTGTGCACCTTCAAATTGATAATTCTTTCCCTTGCCTTTTGATTCTTTTTTGGTCCTCATGTCATGAAAGACCTTATCAATTCTTTCTCCAATGCTTCTTATATCAAAATTATCCTCTAGATCTACTCCAGGTGGACCTGGCATTGGTTCATGTGTTGGGAAGACTCTTCTATGTCCTCCCATGCTACTACTGGATTAGGTTCCATTAACTCTTTTTCTATGCGATCAATGTTGCGTGCCCTCTGCCTTCTCTTGAGATCTTTTTCCTCATCAAGCTCTCTTCGTTTCCTTGCTTCCTCCCTAACTCTTTGTTCTTCCTGTCTTTTCACCTCTCTTCTCTCATTTGCTCTGCGCACTTCATCTTTGCATCTTTGCATTGTTTTATCCCTTCATTTCTGTTCTTCCTCTTCCTCTCTTTTCCTTTCTATCCTGTCTCGTTCTTTGATTGCTCTTTGCCTGTTATCATACTTCCTTTGCTCTTCTGCTCTTTCCTGTTCTTTCAACTGTTCTTTTGATACAGCTGTTCCCTTCTGTGTCTGCTCTTTCTTTTAGCCTCATCCTCTTTCAATCATTTCTCTTGTTCCCTGTCTTTTTATTTTCAACTTTATTTAATTTTAAACCATAAATAATATCAAAACATATGATGAGAGTCAGAAAAGTAACAATTTACATAACATTTCCTTCGTTAAAATAATAACCATCAGTTTGTAGTAATCCCTCCTCTGAACATCCCCACTCACATTCCAAATTGAACTCTGACAGCACAAATAACACATACACACATACAGAAAACAAAAAACAAACAAAACACCACATCAACCCCACCCAATTCCAATATTCCATCAAACCTATTTATTCTACACCTTACCCAAACAAATAATTAAAGGATTCCCAATTTTCACAGTATTCAGTCTCTCGATGAAGCTGAGATGCTCTAGACCTTTCATACTTTTAAAGTGTGTGCATATCCACCATCCAACTATCAGTATGTGGCTTTTTATGTGACTTTCACACTTTCATGATATGTTTTATTGCCATTAACAATGCCCTATCAATCCATTCAGACGCACCACAGATTTCCAGACATCGACCTTCATTTGAGAGGAAAACTGCAGACATGAAAGTTTGAGGGAACGACCTACCTGTCACTAGATCTATCTGATCTATGACCTCCTTCCAAAAAGTCAGTACTCTATCACACTCCCAGAGCGTATGCAAATAAGTTCCTTTTGAATGAGTGCACCCCCAACATAAATCTGACTCTTATCAAACCCCACTCTTTCATTTTCACTGGTGTCCAATAAATGCGCCCCAAGATTCGCTGATGAATGTATCTCAAGTTCAAATCCATTTTGGCTCTCACCGTTACCCTCAAAGCATTATCCCATTCAGTTTCAGATATATCTCTTCCCAACTCAGTCACCGATTTATTCCGCAATTTCTCCCAGGAGTCCTGCATACACACCTGCACAGGTATAATTTTGATAAATGTTGAGACTTCATTTGGAACAACACTATACAACATACACACTTGGGGCTTGTCACTTAATGGTCCACTTAACATTTGATGTCTCTCCAACATCAAGCGTTCTAGTGATCTATATCTCTCAATCTCCCTATTGGTTAATCCATATTGATCTACTAGGCCTTCAAACGTAACCATTCTACCTTCTTTCCACACATCCTCTATTTTCAAAATACCTCTATTAGCCCTCCTCTCCAGTGCAACGCTTTGTTCTCAATCTGCAAACCGGGATTTCACCAAAGAGAAGCTTTCTTTTTTATGCTGTTCATCCTGATTTTCCTCTTGCCTTAATTCTTCAATGCTCTTTCCATCAAATTTGAGCAATATCTGGCCACCCATCCATACATTCTGTATGAGCGCTATCTCGTCAGCTTTATCTTTGTCTCCTTTTCATCTTTTTATTTCTCTCTCTATGGCCCTCATTACAACCTTGCCGCTAAGGTTACGATTCCGCCATGGTGGATGGCGGAATTACCGCCCCATTCCAAGGTGAGTGGGGCGGTAATTCCCCATTCACCATTTGCCCTTCCCCATTCCCATTTTTGCCCCCATAGGGCATAATGGGAATGGGGAAGGCGCTAATTACGGCACCGTAAATTACGGTGCCGTAATTAACTCCAAAGTCCCTTTGCGGGTTGGATTTTTAACGCCTGCTAAAAGCAGGCGTTAAACACCAACCCGCAAAGAGACACTTGTAATCAGGCGTTAAGGGTTAACGGCGCCCACGGCGCCGTTAAATCCTTAACGCCTGAGTTGTAATGAGGGCCAATGTCTTCAGACATACCTGGTCGATCACTTCTTTCCTTGTCCCGTGGGACTTTAGGAATCACATCTTTCTGGAGTCTTTTCGGGACTCTCGTCACTGCTATAAGCAGGCGACTTATACGTAGGGTTACTATACCCCGTCACTGCTTTAAGCTCTCTTAAAGGATATAATCCCTCATCTTTTGTACTATCCCCATTTACTTCAGGTATGGCAGGGAGAGCAGAAGGCTCCTCGCCCCCCTCTTTACACTGGTTGAGCATCCAGTCCTCAGGGGGCGGGTCTTCCCTTTCCTCTTGGTACATTTTCGAGAGCTCTAAGCACACTAACCTTTTTAAAAAAAAACGAATCCCTTATATGCCACCTGCAAATATGTCGTCATATGTTGCAAGACTGCTTTAGACAGCGATCCCCTTGTGGTCATGGCATGAACATTTTATCCGCCATGCCCTTAACCCATTCTGCACTGTACTGCTTAAGTTTGGCTGCGTGTTTTGGCAGCTGTCTGCACAAATGTATGAGCAAAGTAATATCCTCCATCATGACTTGGGTTACAATCAACTGTCACCTTTTTTATTTTTCTTCGCACAAAATAAATGCTTTCCAGAAAAATAATACAATATCAGCATGCACCAATTGTTGCAGCTCCAAGCCTTTTATCTCACTTTTACTTCAATCTATTTATTCAATTAACACCATTGCTCGACTATATAAATAAAGAATACATTTTTTCAAATCTCAATTTTTCCACCACGGTCTGTTTCTTTCTTATTTCTCAATATTCAATTTCTTTACCGCATACATCTAGCACAACATACGGACAAACATATACTTTAGTCCACGCTCCTCATGACTATATCTGCCCCTAAAAATGACTCAGATGGAGTATGAGCTGTCCTCTTCAACAATGCCTTGATTGTTTATAGCCTATATACGTCCATTTCAGACCTTAGGACAAGCTCCTTCTAAACGTCCTTGACGTTAGGTCTTAGGGCTTACTATATAGATCGCTCTTCGTCTATGGGCCTCATTACACGGTAGGCGGTGACCAAGGTGCTATCAGCACCTTGGTCCATGCCGGTAAAATACCGGCACCGCCTTGGAGGAAAGGGGAATTACTGCCCTATTCCAAGGATGGCGGGGCAGTAATTCCCCCTTCCCCCATTGCCCTTCCCCATTCCCATTTTTGCCCCATAGGGCATAATGGGAATGGGGAAGGTGCTAAGTACGGTACCGCAAACTGCGGTACCGTAATTAGCACCCTGGTCCCTTTGCGGGTTGGTTTTTAACGCCTGCTAAAAAGCAGGCGTTAAAGTACCAACCCGCAAAGGGACCTCGTAGTAAGGTGGTAAGGGTTAACGGTCACCGGTACCATTACCAGTAACCGTTAAACCCTTACCGCCTTCCATGTAATGAGGCCCTATATACCTTAAACAGTGACGCTCATCATCTCACACTATGCCGCTCTTCCTCTTAACCCAAAGAATAAAATACCCCAATAAACCAACCCTCCGTTACTCTATCCCCATTATCACCCCTCCCTACTCAGTGCTCATTCAGTTTGCCACCTCACTCAGCCTACACACCATTTGTGTTTTCGACTTCTGACCCTCAGGATCATCGCCTCCTTTAACCAGCCGCTTCAACCTTTGGTCCGCTCAGCTTCCTGAGGGTATTCTGCTTGAACATGAGGGACCCGTCCCACCTTTACTTGCAAGAATTTTAAACTAACGGCCGCAATCTACAGGGAGCCTCATGTTCTTTCAGTTAAATGGCAGAGAACGTCTGATATTTCTGGTACCCCAAAGTTTACTAGATCGAAGGCCTTTTAACCATCAGCTCTGCTACCACGTGAACTGGGGTATCCAACCCAACCCTTTAAGAGGAGATAGTAATACTTAGAGAGATGGATGGAGATGCAGAACATACTCAAACATCAATAATCAAACTGACTCAGGAAGTTGGCAAAGTGTGACTGTTTTAATGTTAATTATCTGAAACAGGAAGTTACAACGAACATCAGTGCTTTCACTCGATGTTCTCACTCAATGCAACACATAAAAAAGCACTTTTATAATGGAAACTCGTCATTATTGACATCTACCTACGTTGCAAACTACAAAAACCAACTTGGAATGGTGATAGGCTTATAGGGAACATCTAGGTATATGTTCCATACTTGTCAGGAATGTGATTAGGTCTCTAACATCAGGTGGGGCAACTAAGCCCTCCCTTAGAGTAGGTTTCTATGAATGTCATGAAATACACAACGTCCCATTGGGCATACAAACTATAGGGCTCTCTTTTACGTGGCCCTCTACAATTGGATGGCATCCTTGCACCCCTTGGTAATATTCCACCTACACAAGCAGCACACAGACTATCATCCAGGTACTAGTACCATAGCTTCCCACCAATTAGCCCTGTCATCTATAATCACCCTTACAGTCTGCCAGTCAATTAAGGCTTTGAACTCAGCCTTGAAAATGTTCTCTGTGTTGAGGAATATGAGGGAGTGTATCATACTCTGTCTTCTCGGTTTCGATACAGCTTGTCTTCGTATCTATTCTATCCCACCACGTGACTGCAGACCATGTTTTCGAGTCTGTATTTAAAATACTATTAAATCATGACCCTCTAATATCTTTAATGTTCTTGCTTCTCACTTAAGACAGGAGTTCTATTCTTTCATACGTTATGTAACCATTGTGCGCACATTCAGGCACAAGGTGGCCTTGACCTCTTGGTGTTGATTGTTAGGGAGAATTCTCAAGAATGTGCTAATTTCCCTTACATTTTGAGACCCCCAGCAACTTTGCTGGATTTCTAGGATTTGATTTTTTTACCTGGGAAGAGTGTGAGCCTTTTTTCCCACTCTTCCATATATTTTGATGGCTATTTTACTTTTTGTTCTTTGGATATGGAGTTTTAAAACAACTCCATAGGCATCATCCTATTCTGTGTGTCACACAGCACCCTCAGTGCAGTGGCACAGGGATGTCTTTAAGACTTCCCAAGGCTTAAACACCTTCTCTGAGACTGACTACTGTCTCCCAGAGCATGTAAAGTTAAATTGACTTTACTAGTCTCTTTAAAATGTACAGACCCAGCATACCCTATCTTCCTATAGAGTCCTAGAGGGGTTGCCCAGCATCCCCTGAGTCAAAACACTCATGTAACAGTCAAATGTTACCCTTTCCTATTTCAAATGGCTGGTGGCAGTGGTTTAGGTCAAACTACCATGATTTTTCCCGACCGCGAACAACAGTAGCTAAAAATCGGGTCAGCCATGTTTTTCAATATGGCGCCCAGGACCTATCTGTAAAAAACAGACTCTGGTCAACTTTTTTCGGCATTTCTTTTTGGAAACGTCCTTCTTGTGTTTAACTCTGCGCGTCAAACCAGGTTTGGTCCCTTTGTTCATTGGCTTTTGGCGGGCTTCAGTGCTCAAGCCCTCCTCTTGCGCCTGAGTGTCTGGGGTGGACAGGATGTGGGGGAGGTGCCCGAAACTCCCTGTGCTTAGTCTCCTAGGAGACCTGAATACACTCTGACGTGATTGGCCGGCTGGCGGTCCAGCAAGGACAGCCACCCTGCTGTGTGAGTGACAGCCAGCCTGGAATGAATGGGGGAAAACTGTTTAAAAGCAGGTCTCTGTGACTTGGAAAGCAGAGTCGACCACTGGAATGAAAGAACCGAAGACGAGCTGAAGGAAGACAATTGCTGCAACTCCTGGACGACCGGCGAAGCCCTGCTGCAGGTCTGAATTGCCTGAAACTCCATCGACAGAGAAGCCCTTCAAGGTTAACTTCTTCCCTTGAGTTTGGTGGGAACAACCAACTCACAAGCCGCCTGGACACCGTGCCCTCCTGGTCGAATTTTATGCAGAGTGCTGTGGAAAACCGGATAGCTAGTGGGAAGGATACCAGTTTGTGTTCTTTAAGGCACTCACACCTTAAACCAATGTTGTACCAAGCTTCTGGCCTCTTCCCAGGGCAGTGCAGAAACCTATGACGTCCTCCTTCTTGTCCCCACGACTGAAGCTCAGGAACAGCGAGATCTGCTCGAACTGCCAGGACCAAGTGCCTCAGCTACAGCTCTTCTTCACTCTAAAGGTACTGTGCAAATGCAGTCAGGAAATCCTTTTGGCCGCGGTGAAAGTTTGTGAAACTTTCTCATCTTTGAAGTCTTGTCCTTCCCTAAACATACATCTGACTTTTTGTCTGACCAAATCCTTCCAAAAACTGTGGCAAAGACTTAACCGTTTACTACCAGAACTCTACTATCCTATACAAAGACTCTGAACCATTGACTTTGGCCCAGGCCTATGAATTGAATTGCTGGTTGTAGTTAACTGAAACCCTTTGCCCTGCCTATGAAAGTATTTGTGCTTCATTTCTTATAACCTTGTCTTTTCACCCCTTTTTAAAGTAACTGAAGTGCCATTTTGCTCCCACTTCATGGGAGCTAAACTTGTTCAGTAACTTATTGGTTGTGTATTGTAGTATACTAATGTGTGATATTGAACTGCTCTTACTAGTGGAATGGTTTCCGACTGACTGTGTAAATAAATGTATATTCTTTTTCCAAGAAACCTTGAGTAAGTGTTTGTTTGAACCACTGTGATTGCTAGTCCTTTGTGTAAACTGTTTTACTGCTCACTTTACTCTTGAGATAAGTCTGGCTGCTCAGCCACTGCTACCACATTACTGTGTAGTACAGGCTTGTACCAAAGGTGAAATTGTACTGACATTTGTAGTCTTAATTGCATGTAGTGTTCCCAAAGGGTACTGCATGTGATCCTGCCTAACATTGAGCCAGCCAGACCCTTCTTTGATTCACTTCCATGGTCCAGCTTCCAATTTCGAACTGCGACACACTGAAAACATTTCCTTTCACTGCATCTAGCTCTGCTAAAGTGCCTTGTGGAATCATCCATAGTCCATACGTTTTCCTATGCATATGCATTGGCGCATCGCCACAATCTAATCACTGCATAGCTAGCCTTAATGAATACTTTGTCTACTTGCGTTGCTGCGACTGTACACTTATAAAACGACTTGATAATGTCTTCATTATTTCTGTAGCATGAGCATCTTCATCTTGAGCCCAAAATGTTGCTCATGCTTAGCATCTCCTCCTTTATTTCTATAGAATGCATATATTCTTTAATCTCTTCTCATGTGTGTCATCTCTGGTCTGTATGACGTCACCAGTCTGCTTTCTTGCTTGCTTTTCCCACTTCCTCCCGGATTTCATTCAAATGCCCATCATATTGTCGTGTATGCGTGTATGGCTTTCTCAATTTAAATCTTACTTCCAGGATTCTCTTTGGTATAGGTATTCTTACTGGCAATGTGTGTGTTTCACACTCTGGCTCCCAAAATATAGGGAGCATGGGGGAGGAGCTTTGGGTGGTGGTACTCAACTCCACCTCTACACTGTATTAGTTGAAGAGGATGTAGGGTAGAAAGAGGTGGTTGGTTGAGAAAGAGGCAGTTGCAGTAATCCAGCCTGGAGAGGACCAGAGCTTTAGTGACATTGAGCTTTGTGGGGAAGGTGAGGAAAGGGAGAGTGCCTCTAAGGAGGTGAAGTTGAAAGTGGGCCTTCTTGGCAAGGTCCAGGATGTGAGGAGTGAAGGAGAGAGAGGGGTCGAAGATGACCCCAAGGTTTCTTGCTGCAGTGGAAGGAGAGGAAAGAGAGCCCATAGAGGGTGGCCAGAATGCAGGATTGAGACGGGGAGTAGGAGTTCAGATACACTGAATCCCAGTCTTACTGGAATTAAGGCAGAGATCATTGGCAGTGCACCAGGACTGGATATCAGACAGGTAGTCTGGGATGGTAGAGTGAGGGGAACAGGCGGATGAAGGGAGCTTGAAGAAGAGCTGTGTGCCATCTGTCTAATATTGGAAATGAGGATAGAAGGTGGAGTCAGCTGAGCAAGAGGTGCAAGGTAGATATTGAAGAGCCAGGGCAAGAAATGGAACCCTGGGGAGCACCACATGTAGAGAGAGTGGTGGTAGAGAAGAAGGAGCCCAGTACAACCTAGGAGGGGCGGTCAGTGAGGAAGGAGGTCAACCAGTACAATGCCCGGTCTGAGATACCAAGAGTATCTTGGAACCACTTTATTAGGACAGCATAGTTGACCAGGTCAAAGGCAGAAGAGAGGTCAAGGAGAATGAGAACAGCAGGAGAGTTAGAGTCAAGACTAGCAAGCAGATCTTCACGGGTGTTCAGGAGAGTAGTTTCTGTGCTTCTGGATGCTCAGAATCCAGATTGGTGGTCAAGTAAACAACCAATGAGCTCAGTGTGTTAGATCAGTTAGGGGAAGATCACCCTCGCAAGGAGTTTCCCAAGGAAGAGTGTGGTAGGGATAGGGTGGTAGTTGGCCAGACATGAGGGGTCAGCTGAAGGCTTTTTAGGAGGGTGTGTACAATGGAGTGCTTGAGAGAAGAGGGGAAAGAGCCAAAAGGTTAGGAGTGATTGCAGAAGTCATCAAGAGCTGGAGCGAGGGAGGCGATATAGTCCATAATGATACTGGAATAGCAGGGAGAGACCTGTTTGGATGAGACCTTCATAGAGCGGAATACACTATAGATCTCATCCATTGTGATAGGTAAGAAGGAGGAGAGGGCGGGTGGGGTGAAAGAGAGGTCAAAGGAGGCAAGGGGGCCAGGATGAGGAATGGAAGATGGGGAAGAAGATAGAGGGTCAGAATGTCCTGAGTTTTAGAGGTGAAATGGGAGGCCAGTGCAGTACAGAGGGATCTGAGATGGAAGAAGCGAGGAGGAGACTGCAGATGGATTGGCTATTTCCTTGCAGATTTTGAAGAGTTCAGCCGTGTTGTTAGAGGCTCCAGAGTTGCGGGCTTAGATGGGGGCTCTCTTCTTAGAGCAGATAGAGAGACAGTACTGCCTTTGGAGCAGGCGCCAGGCCAGCTTTTCAGAGGTCTGCCACTTCAATTCAGCATCTCTGCACTTTCGTCTCAGAGAAGCTAGCTCAGAGTTGTACCAGCTTTTAGCCTTAGAGGCAGGTTTCAAGTGGATCCTCATGACAGGAGTGAGAATGTCAAGTGTTAGTGATGGCAAGATGAAGATTGGCAAGGACAGAGTGAGTGGGAGAGTCAAGAGGAGGGGAAGGCGGAGGGATGAAAGTGAAGGCAAACGCAGCAACGGGCACTCGCTTTATTGGTCGGATGATCGCAAAGGAGGGTGGTAGTGCTGGTGGAGGCTCGGTCAGGGGGCTGAGAGGTCCCAGGTGAGAAGAGAGGAGAGAGTGGCCAGACCAGGCGAGAGGGGTGGTGAGAGGATTGGAGAGTGAGACATAAGTGGGGATGAAGACATTGAGAGTGTGTCCGGCAGAGTGGGTGGGGCCGGTGGGGAGAATAGTGTGAGAGAGGGAGAGAGAGAGGTACAGAGAACACAGAAGAGTGAGGAGGCAGGAACAGTGGAGTCAAGGTAGATGTTGAAGTCTCCAAGGAGGAGGAGGAGTTTAGAGGTAGAGGTCAGCAGGGAGGAAGTGAAGTCAGCCCATTCCGAATGGAAGTTAGACACAGGGGCAGGGGGCCTATAGATAGTGGCATGGGTGAGAGAGAGTAGGTGAGACACCAAGCTTGCAGACAAGACTTTCAAAGGAGGAGTAGGGCTGGGTGGGTATGGAAGAGATAGGGACCCACTCATCAGTTGGGCTGGGTCTTGGATAGGATCTTGTAGGCATCAGGGAGAAGGGAGCCAAAAGCAGTGACTGACCTGGCATTGAACCATGTCTCGGTGAGAGCGATGACATTGAGATCAAAGTCTTCAAGAAGGAGGCAGGTGTCAGATGAGTGTTTGACAGCAGATGGAGCATTCAGAGTGGCTAAGTGTAGCCGGTCCCAACCTTTGAAGGTTTTTCGAGGAGGGGCACAGGGAAGTGGTACACCCGTAGGAGGTGGTGAACGGTGTGCAGAGAGAGAGAGAGAGGAAGGAGGAGAAGGTAGAAAGTTGATGACGGCTGACGGGAGCCGGTCAAAGAAATAAAGATTGGGTTGAGGAGTTTGAGCCATGACAGTGCCATGGCTTAAAGACCCTATTAGACTCACATGTGATTTAGCGGTCCCAGAGGGTTGCACAGTATATAACATGAATAGAGAAAGTGGGCAGGGTGGGGGAGTAGCCATTCTAGCTAGAGATTCGATGAAAATGTTCAAAGTCAATTTCAGCTGTAGTGGATGTGAATCCTTACAGCTGAAACTGGTATTTACCCCAAACAACTGCCTAAATATTGTAGTGATTTACAGACCACCATCATTAGCATCGGATTTCGCAAACAAGCTTTGTTCCCAATTAAAAGATCTGAAATCACCAAACGCTTCTATGTTAGTAGTTGGTGATTTCAACTATTGGAGAGGGAATGGGAAGGATAAAGAAGGTATAGCATTGGAAAATATATTTTAAAACTTAGATTTCTGTGTAATGAACAACAAGCCCTCAACACCTCAAGGAAACCAACTGGACTGGGTTCTTATACAAAACCTTCAGACCCAATTGATTTCCACAGAACGTTGTATCTGGAGCGACTATTTCTTGGTTTCTTTTGAATTAACGTTTGAAACTCCTAAACAACAACATAATCCTCACATCAAAGTAGTGAGTAGAAATTTCAAAAATCTGAATGCTGAACAACTTCAACCCTGCTTAGATAAAATTCTACAGTCATTGCAGGATCATGATAGCTATGAAACAATGCTAAGTAAATATTTAATACAAATCCAAGATTTGGTGGAACAAGTAGCACCTCTGAAAACTAAAATAGCCAGGAAAGATAGTAAGCACCAGAAATGGTTCAGCACAGAGCTGGACAGACTTAAAATAGAAAAAAGAGCACTTGAAAGAAAGTGGCATCACGACCAATCTAAGGAAAACAAAGATAACTGGAAGCTAGAAAATAAAAAGTATAGAGACAACATAAGAATAGCTAAAGCTAATTTTTACAACAAGGAAATTGAAGCAGCATCTAATGCTACAAGCAAGATATTTGAAATTTTAAAAAGGGTTGAGAAGCCCAAAACTCTTACACCGCCATTTGTACCGACCAAAGAAGACTGTGATATAGTGCAAAATGCCTTTGCAGCCAAAATATTGAAAGCTAGATAAAATATAATTAATACCAGAGAACTTTCAGGTGAAGCAACACAGAGGAAGGATAAAGCATGTTGCCATCAAAAATCATACTGCAAAATAAAGAATTGTTTGCCCCAGTTTTGGTGAAAATAGTCAATGCTTCTTTAAAAGAGGGATTAGTGCCAAAAGAAATAAAAAAGGTAACTATCACGCCCCTCGTTAAAATGGCAGGCTTGGATCTGAAGGATCCAGGCAATCTTCGCCCGATTACAAACTCTAATTTTATCCTCAAAATATTAGATAAATTTGCAACCATCCAACTACAGAAACATATAGAAAAACAGACATCACTACACCAACAACAATCAGGTTTCAGGGCTGTTTATAGCACAGAAACAGCTATGTTAGACCTTCAAATTCATATGTTGGAATTAGTTGATAGAGGGAAAGCAGGGATGCTAATGTTACTGGATCTCAGTGCGGCTTTTGACCTGGTAGATTACCAACTACTAGTAAATGCGCTGAAATGCACAGTGGGATGTTCCAGGGCAGCGTTGGATTGGTTAGTATCATTTCTAACGGAGCTCCAAGCCAGAGTACACTGGGGGGATACGTTCTCGGAAGCTATCTCAATCATATGCGGAGTCCCTCAGGGATCAGGGAGCCAGTCTCTCACCAATGCTATTTAATATATATATATATATATATATATATATATATATGAGAAGCTTGTGTGATGTATTGGATGAGGTTGGCGTGTTTTTTATTAATTACGCCGATTACACGTAGCTTATCATTGAAATAGAGGGAAAGTATACTAAGGATAGCGACAAGATAGCGAAAGTGTACAGTAAAATTGAAGCATGGATGCAGCAAAATTGGATGTGTCTTAATGGCACGAAAACAGAGCTCATGATTTTTGGATCTAGTCAGACAATAGCCAAGCTAGGAGAAGAGTGTGAGACTTTCTCTATAAATGAGCGCAGGTGAACTAATTGCACAAAAATACAGCATATTACCTACACCTTATGAGGGCTATTAGACCTTACCTAAATGAGGGGAACAAAGCAACAATTGCGAGGGCAATTGTACTGTCCAGATTAGATTATGGTAATGCCCTTTTAATAGGAGCCACACAAAAAGACTTGGCGAGATGCCAAGTCATAGAGAATGACGCAGTGAGGATTGTGAAGAAATTAAAGAGCAGAGACCATAGAACAATGGCAAGAAGATCTCTCCATTGGTTCAGAGTGGAGGAGAGGGTGAACTTCAAAGCTATAACGCTTATTCATAAGTGCCTGTTTGGAGATGCTCCCATATATCTCAAGAATCAGTTTGTGGCTCACTTCCCACAGAGACAGCTACACTCAGCAGGAAAAGGTTTGCTCACAGTGCCAAAATATGAGCTAAAGACAGATTTGGGCAGATCATTTGCAGTGTTGGCTGCACAGCAGTGGAATAACCTCCCGCTTGAGCTAAGATTGGAAGACAATCATCTTCTTTTTAGGAAGAGTCTAAAGAAGCACCTCTTTAGGTGTAATATCTTCTAGCCATAATATTGGGGACAACGAACGTGTCCGCATTCTTTTGGCATAGTATGCGTTGTCTGTCATAAGCGCACTGATGCCCGCGGTCTGCCGCTGCTATACAAGCTGACATACATACATACATACATGGTAGACATTAATGATGCACCTAGACGATGCATAGTACGCCAAGAGTACTTTCCATCTAGTGCTACCAATAATGGACAAAGAGGAGAAAGGGGAGAGGGTAGAGATCAAGTGGGTGGCCCAGAGGCCTGGAGAGGGGACAATGAAGACGGTGATAGTCTGTCTGGAAGTAGTACTGACGTAGGTATCAGCAATAGGTAGGCCAGGAGATCTTTAAAAAAAAATTCTTCCAGACTTCATGAGAAACGTAGGATAGGTGATGGAAAAGCAATTTAAAATTGATAGGAGTGATATAGAGTGCCATGGAAGTAGTGGAGGGGAGGGAGCTGTAGACGGGGGCAGGTGCTGCACCGTGCACAAACTCAGCAAGTGGCATAACATCCAGGCAGGTATGGATGAAGGAGGTGTGCAGTAGAAGACAATTGAGCACAGATTTAAAAAGCACACCCAAGTTTGTTTTTCAGGCAGGGCACAAATGCAGCAATTGAAAAAGTCAACCTAGATTTGAGTTTGCCAAAAAGCACTAGTACAGCACAAAAAGGGGGGTAAAGATATTAAAAGGGCTCCTAAAGAGCACTTAAGGGTTTGGCACAAGCAGGCAGCAGAAAGCAACGCAATGCTCAGCAAAAGATATCAGCAATTGAGTATAAGGCCCACATGTGAGATGCAGCATTTGGTTAGGCATACAATGTGCCTCGGAGACAGATGACAGGGAACTCATGCAGAGACAATTGAAGTGGTGAGGCAAAAAGCAGTGGCATTAGAGGAGAGCAAATGGGGTAATCTGAAGAGGGGTAGCAAGGCTCAGGCTGTCGCAGTAAAGTGGACGCCTGGCCAATCAGATCCTCAGGTGGGCGTCACGCAACATGGATAGGATTGGAACAGCTGCTCTATCATACCACGTAGGGTGGCCATGATGGTGAGGCCTTGCCAGTCTGCTTTGCGGTCTCCTTACTGCAGGCACCTTCAGTGGGGGCTAGTGGCAGGTCGGTGGAGGGGCAACCAAGCAGTGTATAAAAAAAGAAGGAACAGGTGCTGGTGAGCGCACCTTAAGTAGAGGTTGGCTTTTGAGGGAGCTGGTGATTGCCTGCCGGAACCGGATGTATTTCTGCAGTAAAGCGGATGCCTGGCCAATCAGATCCTCAGGCGGGCGTCACAAAGCCAGATAGGATTGGAACAGCTGATCGAGCAGGCCACATGGAATGGCCATGATGGAGAGGCCTTGCCGGTCTGCTTTGTGATCTCCTTACTGCAGGAAACCTCAGTGGGGGGAAAGTGCATGCCGGTGGAGGGGCACCCAAGCAGTGTGTAAAAAAGGACCAGAGACGCGGAAGAGGGACTCAGAAGCAATTATCATGAGTGGCCTAGCTGTTGGGAGAGAAAGCACCTGAGCGGGACCTTTAAAAATATAAATGGACTTCAGGTGCAGAGGCAGGAGGGAGCTGATGGTGTAGTCGTGGAGGCAGAAGGACACTGTGTAGGAGATGCGGTAGATGCTGGGGAAACGTGGCCATGCAGAGAATACACAGCAGGAAGCATTTCTGAAGTAAGCCACACTGTGTGGGAAAGGAGCTCCTGACACACCGTGAACTGCTCCAGTACTGGAGTTGCATCTGAGATTATACAGAGCTGCCAGAGCTCCATTGAAGGACTGCGTGCACAGCAGCAATCCAACCGGAGCTGGTAGAGGCAGAGAAGACCCCTAAGAGACCTGCAGCCAAGGCATACCGGTGAGTTGGCCTGAAGCAGTTGAGAGAGAAAGAGACCGCTAGGTGAAGTAATTGTTTTGAATATCGAACAAATAAACTGATACAAACTGGGTGCCACTCGCCTAATGAGGGATACCAATTAAGGGACCATTGTAACCCACATTGCCAAAGCCATAGAAGAGAAAGATCAAGGCAACCTGGGTGCAACTCTCCTAATCAGGGATACGAATTAGGGGACAATTGTAACCCGCACTGCCAAAACCAGAGAAGATTTATATTCAGGCAAACTGGGTGCAACTCTCCTAATCAGGGATACCAATTAGGAGACAATTGTAACCGGCAGTGCCAAATCAGCAGAAGAGTGTTACAAGGGCAAACAGCGCGCTACTCCCCTAAAAAGGGATGCCAATTGATGACAATTGTAACCCGTACTGCAAGCAGCCAGGAGGTTGCATAACCAAAAAACAAAGACAGCTGGAGAAAAGCCCTCTTTGTATGAGAGACCAGGGGGAGAGAACTGGAATCTGCATTGCCTACAGCCAATAGGCAAGCAAGAGAACAATTATTATTTTATGGAATACTACTTTGGGAAGAACTGTAACCCACTATGTTAAAATACAAGAGACTACAAAGAGAAGCAGTTGTTGGTTCAAACCACCTGATTTATAATTCTGGTGAGAAGAGTTTTGGAGCAAGCATTACCACAAAGTCCAATTGTAGTAATAGGAATTTTATCCTGGCAGGCGAGTACACCAGGAAAGGGACCAATGTTAGTTAGTCCTGGCAGGCGAGTGAGTATACCAGGAAAGAAGAAGATGCTTTAAAGTACTGTGGTTGTGGTAAAAAGGTGTGTTGGAATAGAACGTGTTATTTCCATCACCTTGTCTTGATAAACTGTTACATTGCAGAAAGTTATTATTGAGCCATCCTGACTAAAGTGTTTTCTTTTGAAGAAGTGTGATGTGCTAACAAGTGATTGGCCTTTGAAAAAATAACATTTACATTGATTAATAAATGTGTGTTTTGGAGGACAATACTTTTGTCTTGCCAAACAGGAGATTGTGGAAAATGTTCATGTGCTTTGATTTATGAACAAGACTCTAGTAGAAAGATATTCACTTTGCGAAGGATATCTTGAATGGAAAACACTTTGTATGCTACACTGAATGGAACTTTGTTATTGCACAGAACTTTCCTGAACCTGAACTTTGTTCCAGGTATTCCTGAATTGATCCAGGGGAAGGGAATCCAACCCTGGTCACAAGGATGAATGATTTAGAGTTCGAATTCATATGTTATTTTGTGGAATTAACATAGCTAAACCAACCTTGCAAAATGTTGTTGTGCATATTAGTTTGAAGGTCAGATGCCTTTTGGACACTAGGGGCCTCATTCCAACCCAGGCGTTAAGGGGTTTACGGCGCCGTAAACGGCGCAGACCCTTCACGCCTGATTACAAGGTCCCTTAGCGCCATGGTGAGTTTAACGCCTGCTTTTTGCAGGCGTTAAAATCCATGGCGCTAAGGGACCTTGGAGATAATTACGGCACCGTAATTTACGGTGGCGTAATTATCTCCTTCCCCACTCCCATTATGCCCTATGGGGCAAAAATGGGAATGGGGAAGGGTAAATGGGAAATGGGGATTTACCGCCCCACTCACCTTGGAATGGGGCGGTAAATCCGCCAACCACCATGGCGTAAACATAGTTTACGCCATGGCGGTAAAGGTACGACCCAGGCGGTAACTTACCGCCTAGGTCATAATGAGGCACACGGTCATTTTTCTTTATCCTTAGCTTGTTAGGCAGGGACATCCTTGTTAGGTCATGGAAAGATAGGCATTTGTCTCCCCCTTTTTATTTTAGAAAATGCCAACTTGTGAGAAAAGTATACCTTTGTGTCCGTCTCACATTTCTGATCCCTCATAATACATGGGCAGCTAAAGATGACAATAGCACCACCACTAAACATCCCCTCCTGAACTTAGCCTTAGATCACCAAACCAACCTATCATTCCTACCTATCCACAAGCACTGACATACCACCCTACTTTCACGGACACACTTGTGGATACCATCACCAACATCACCATTAATCATGATCTCCTGAGCATCCTGGGAGATTTCAACATCTGGTTTGAAGAAGAAAACATGGACTCACCCCAAACTCTAACAAATCTTCTACCAACAAGGCATCTACAATAATTGGGAAGGTAGCGACACACAAACAGCAGGCCACACCTTAGATGCAATCTTCTTCAACAAAAACCTGGTCAACAACTTCACCTCCAATGTAAATTCACGGGAGTGACCATCTCATAATACCCTTCATGATCCAACTGCCAACGTGAATACTCACTAACCTCCCAAAAAAACAACTGCAATTCAGAAAAGAAAGTGGAAATCCATAAACATTGCTGACCTAAACACAGACTGGAAGCCACAAAACCATCAATCACTGTTTTGGACTCAACCAGCATCAAAGAAAAAATTAAAACAATCCAAAAATGCATCACAAAAACTCTAGATGACATTGCACCAGAAAAAACATTCACTTTCTCACAAACAATGTCGAGATGGTTCACGCCCCACCTTAGATCACTGCAGAAAACTAACAGGAAACTGGAACAAGAATGGAGAAAAAACTACGATTAACAGAAAAGGTCACATACCAAAGACAGATACGACTATACAAAGCTAAATTACTCAAATCAAAAAAGACATTCTACAACAAACGGATCACAAACTCAAGCAACATGCAGAAAGAGATGTTCAACATCTTCAACGCGCTAAGAAATCTAGCAGAATGCAGCAACACACCCACACCATCACAAAACCTATGCAACAACCTTTCAGACTACTTCAAAAACTAACATCCAGCAAGTCATTAAGAGCATACTGAAAAACACCAACAACCCCCTTAACAGCCAATGTCAGACCCAGCTACAAGACTAAACAACTACCCACCAATTTCAAAACAACAATTCAATGGCCTAGTGAGCATAAGCAACTGCAGAGGCTGTCCAGCAGACCTCTGCACACCAGATGTATACAATACTATCCTCACCCAGAAAAGTCCTGCAGAATATTTCCTCAACCTCTTCAACCACTCACTAGCAATAGGAAGTGTTCCACGAGCCTTCAAATCGGCAGACATCAAGCCACTCCTTAGACACTGAGAGCTAATCAACCGCCGTCCAATCTCAAGCACTCCATACCCTGCGAAACACCTAGAAAGCTATGTTTAAGAACAAGTCCTGGAACATGTAGAAAACAATTGTATACAAGACCAGGCACAAGTCGGCTTCAGACCCATGAGACGAACTGAAACAGCATTACGATAGATATGGGATGATCTAAAACCCAATGCAGACTCCAATGTCTAATCGGCACTAATACTACTTGATCTATCAGCAGCCTTCAACATAGTCCACCACAAACACTCATCAAGAGACTTGAAGGTATAGGAATTGGCAATACAGTGGGAAGAATCCTTCACAACAGAAAGAATGGAAACAACCTGGCTAATCCCAATCAAATCAAAAACCCCACACAATAACTTGGAGAGTCCACAAGGATCAATCCTCTCACCACTACTATTCAACATCTACATGTCCCCTCTCATCAACTTCATCAAAAGACACAGCCTCACCTGCTACAATTATGCATATGACTCACAAATCATCTACAAAATCAATGCTAGCGAGGAACAAAACCCAACCCATACCAACTTCCTCACAGAAATAAACCATTGGATGAGTACCAACAGCCTTAATCTCAACCCGGACAAAACAGAAATCTTGATCACACCCAACGACCCATCAAACCAATACCACATTCCATGGCCTACTGAAATGGGAAACTGGCTGGATCCATCCAAAGTGGTCAAAAATCTCCAAATATTAATGCACAATGACTGAACACTCGAACCACACGTTAACACAATAGTAAAGAAATGGTTCTTCCACCTACACACAATTAAGTGGATACATCCCCTTTTCACCTTCCCACATAGAACACTCACTGTCATTTCTCTCTCCATGTCAAGAACAGACTATGCCAACAGCATCTATCTTGGAATGCCAGACTACCTTATCAAAATCCTACAACAAATACAGCAGTAACACTACTCCTCAGACTCACCAAGAGAGAATACATAACAACAGCACTGAGAACCCTACCTTGGCTTCCAGTCAAAAAACTTAATTTTCTTCAAAACACTCTGCATAATACACAGAACAGTACACGGCCAATGAACAGAATTCATATAGGGAAAAATGCCCATCTACAAACCAAACCTTCACTAAGATCCAGCAAAGACATCTGCCTAGAACCTAAATAATACTCACAGTGGAAATTTGGGGGAACACCTTTCTTCTTCATTACGTCAAAACTTTGGAGCTCACTCCCAGAGGAAATGCGAATTACAGAAGATCACCGAAAGTTCCTAAAATGTCTAAAAACGTGGCTCTTTAACTGACCCAGCTAAACAGGAAAAATCACCAAGGG
This sequence comes from Ambystoma mexicanum, assembly GCF_040938575.1. Classification (NCBI taxonomy): domain Eukaryota; kingdom Metazoa; phylum Chordata; class Amphibia; order Caudata; family Ambystomatidae; genus Ambystoma; species Ambystoma mexicanum. The sequence continues at coordinate 596,586,928 of NC_090935.1, read as the reverse complement.
GAAACTGCCAACACATCACAATCAAAGCACCAAAACAATCGAAATGTTAAGAACCAAAACAGGACCACCCAATGAAATAAAACACTCTACCACACAATAGTATGAACTCGACAGATCAACATAATCATGGCACGAAAGAACACAGACTAATCTCCACTAACCCCACTAAAAACTCTCCAATATCCTGCATACTCTCCCTCAAACATTGAACAAAACACACTCATACTTCTACTGCAAAAAAAGCCTAATCCAACTGCAAACTGCACACACTCCGCAACTCCCAACAGGAAACCAAAATAATCACACAAAAATCACCCATACACACTAATACACCAAACTCCAAACATGACATAACATCTACCAACTAACAAACCATTTACACAGTGACTGTTTTCTCTGAACTGAAGCTACCAACAGCACATCTAATCTCTCTTGCCCTTTCCCCTCTGAATCCGCCTAAGAATGCCCAGCCCTCCTTTATTTTTAAATCCGCCAGAGTACCTGGAGACCATGAAAATGGTAGCAGTGTTTGGTATAAATCACAATAAAATAACATAACAGACAAAGGCCCTCATTACAAATGAACGATTACAAATATGTTGGTCTGGAATTAAGGTGCAGTAATTCCGTTTACCAGTACGTTTCCGGGCCAGCATACTACAAGTTTGTCAGTGGGGTGGCATGATTTACCTCCTGTCAAGTGCTGGAGGTAACTAAGACCCCCCAGAAGCAAAACGCAGCCGGTATTACCGGCACCAGCATTACCGGTGACGGTAATACCGGCAATCCTCCCATGGAGTGACTCCTTGGAATAAGGATTTACCATTATTTCCACCACTTGTAATCAATCTACCAGTAATTCCTGCAGATCAAATGGCTGGAACAGTAATTCCATTTGGTGGTATCCTGCCAGACTTTATGGCGGGATACAACCAAACTCTGAATGAGGCCCATTCTTTTTGTGGGTGATAATTTGCCTATCATCCCTGTATTCATACTGAAGAGTTTTACCTTCTTTTATCAGTTGTATATTCTCTGTTCTTTCTACAGGGCTGAGTTTTGTACACGGGTTTCTGCAGATGGTGTGTTTTATTAATGTATATCTATTTTTATAGAAACTTGATTGAACATTCGCTTTATTTTGGACTATCTTTTGCTGTTCCTGAATCCCATCCACACCACTCTTGAGAGCATAGCCTTCCTCTGCTCATGTTACCACAAAAATCAAAAGAGGTATATCTCTCAGCTGTGCCTGTGTAACCTTTATGATTGTGTAAGCTCTTGCTTTGTAGAAGTATTGAGGGCTGAGTGGGCATTTTCGACCCTACTCATCCTTGTACTCCTGCAGAGCTGAATCCAATTCATCACACCCCTTCTCTTTGTTGGTAGGTCTCCCTTTCGGTCAGTGTGCGTCCATCTCCCCTCTCTCTGCATCCCTCTGCCTGGGCCCATAACTCTCTATCCACCTCTCACTAGAGAAACTCCCCTCTGCCTGTACCCAACCTTTTGGGCTTACGGCACAAAAACACCCAGACTCACTTGTAGTGGAAAAGGTTGCTTTAAAGGCCAAAGCTGACAAATAACCGCTAACCTGGCTCCCTGGACTTACAGACTAACACAGAATGTTTTAACAACCAAACAAATTTAATATTTAAACACTTTCAATTCCCTGCAACAATTAAATAATTAAATCAGTTGCACTTCCTCCCTACCTATCCCTTGGTCCCTACCGTCTCCTTACCATCTTCTCAAGGCGTCTCGCTTTCTCCACGGGGCTATGCCCCTCCATCTTCAATACTTTTTCCCGTGCGGTAGCCGTTTGTGCAAACAGCACCATCCCCATAATTTCCAGCGCTATTCCCCTATTGTGCTTCATTCCCCCCTCAACTAAAAGGGCCATGCCCCCGGCAACATAAAAACCCTCCACTGAGATGTTCTTTCTGCCTCACCCCTACCAACTTCCTTTTACTTCTGGCTCCTTATTATCTCTTGCACCTGCAAAGTCAAATCCAAAAGGTAATAACTGTTCCCATAAATTGACAGGTGAACGCCATCCTCCTGGAAAATCTTGAAATCCTCATATACTATTTCTCTGTGGTCCAAAACCTTCACTGCCTCCAAGCCACAAAATGTTGTCATCTCTCTATTGATTCCCTTCCTCGCACGCTATATTGCTCCCTCACTTACCGCTCCCCTCCATACTCTCCTCGGCAACAGCTTTGTCCATACTACACTTGTCTTGGGCCATATATCCCAGACCCATACCAAATCCCTCTTCATTTTTCTCAACAGAGCCACACCTGTATCTCGAACTAGGTCATTCTCCCCGGCATGTATTATCACCCCCTCTGGAGACCCATAACGCTCCTTTAACCCCGCCAACAAAGGCAGCAGCTGATCCCAACGAAGACCCCCTAAACCTGACCATCTTACCAGTGCCACTTTGTAGCTGCACCCCAATTGGGTACCAAAAACTTTTCTCCACCTCCTTCCCTGCCCACTTAACAATAGACTGGCCCACAATCCAAATCTGCGGCATCTCCCCCGGCCTTCACACTGCATCTGCAAAATAAATTACAATGTCACTTTCCAGGCACGACCACCCTCAAAAATTCAGCCCTCCCCTGTGCCCCGCGTCCCTATTTCAAACAGCCCCTATTCCATGTCCCTGATATACCCTTTGTACTTCCCAGACCTCCACTGTCCAAAACGTTTCACCTTTTCCACAGCTAAACCCGACCTGCCACCTTCAGATGCTGCACCCATCCTGAACGAATGAGTTCCGAACTCCTCTGCCTTTTCCCCCACTGCTACCAACGCCTTCTTAAGCACCCCCAAAACTCGGGCTGCTGATACCGCCGCCCCATCCTCATGCCGAAAGGTCAAACCCGAACTTCCCCCACATAGTTCCTTCCTGGCCAAACCTGTCCTTACAGGGCACTGCTCCTTACTGCCCCACCCCAGAAACAACCCAACAGCCCTTTCCTTGTTGATCCGTCTTTGACCTCTTAATCCAGATATACAGCCCCAACTCCAAAAAATAAATATCTTCCCAATGGAGGCCACTTACTCCTCTCTTTCCTCCCACCAGTTCTGACACCCGAAAGGCCCCAAAAAACAATTGTGTAAAGCATGTCGCAAACATCGCTCTCTCCCAAGCCGACCAGCAGACCCCCTCCAAAGCCGGGCACAACCTGACCAACAGAGCCACCGATACCGGCCTCCTACTATCCTTCCCCCTCTTATTCTCCCTTGCCCCGCCCTCTAACATCCTGCTCGCCATTTCCCCACCACTCGGCTGGAAACCCCAAAACCATTTCCCATAGAAAGCGAGCCCCGCCATCTTCCCGGCTATAGTTGCTTTAGACAAACCCTTATCCATGCACCTAAAAAGGAAATTGACCACATCCTCCCTTCTCCATTCTTCCACATCCCCCCTACCCTTCCAACTATGCCCTCACCCTTTTATGAAATCCTTCCATGCTCTTCTGTAGGCTGCCCTAGATGCCGGGGCAAGCGAACCCTCCAGTAAAGACAGCGCTCTCAACTTCCTATCTTCCACAGCTCCTCTGGAATCTGCTGCCCCTCCTGGTTTGCTCCTGGTGCCAATCCACTGAATCTCTGCCATTGAAAATTAGATAATGCATCCGCGATGCCATTATCCTTCCCCGGCACATGTGTTGCCCTAAACACCACATTCCATTCCATGCAATGCAAAACGAACTCCCTCATTAACCTTGCCACCCTCTGGTCCCTTGCCGACTGCCTGTTCACTACATGATTCACGCATTCATTGTCAATATTGAAGTTTACTTTCCTGTTCTGCAACTCCTTCCCCCACAATTCCACTGCCACCAACAAAGGAAAAAATTCCAGAAATGCTATGCTTCTCCCTTCCTTCAACCAACGTGATGGCCACTTCTCAGCGCACCATTTTCCCCCCAAAATACTCCAAACCCTCCCGCACCTGCCGCATCTGATAATATCTGCCCTTCCCATGACACAGGATCCCCCTGGAGACACATGGACACCCCGTTAAAGCTCTCCAGAAAGTGCAACCAAATCCTACAGTCTTCCTGCACTGCCCCTGACAACCTTACCCGATGGTGTGGGCACTTTGCTCTCGCATAGACCGCGCCATATTTCTACAAAAAGTATGCCCTGGGGCCACCACCTTGCAGGCAAAATTCAGTGCCCTACTAACCTCTGCATCTCCACTATTGTCATCTTCCGAGCACCCACCGCTTTTTCCAGCAAACCTACCAGCCTGCTTACCTTGTCGTGCGGCAAGCGTGAGGTCAAGGCCACTGAGTCCAATTCGATCCCTAAAAAAGGTCAACACCACTGGCGGTCCCTCCATTTTGTCATCAGCCAACGGCACCTCCAACTCTCCCATCAGCACCTGAAACATCCGTAGCATCTCTCTGCACTCCTTTTCTTTGCCCGCCCCACTGATGAACAGAAAATCATCTAGGTAATGCAATACACTTTCCGAGTCAGAACTATATGAAAAAGCACACAAAATGAACTAAAACGCTCGAACAAGGCGCTAGAAATTGTGCGCCCCATCAGCAAGGCCTTGTCTATGTAGATGCAGTCCTCAAATTGCATTCCCAGCAACCAAAAATCCTCACCGGCAGCAACCTGAAAGCCTCCTTAATGTTGCACTTGGCCATGAAGGCCCCGTGCCTCGTCTTCCACCGCCTGATCCACACTTGCGTATGCAACCCCACACTCCTCTGGGGCAATACAATCATTTACTGACATGCCCTCTGGCATATTAACCTGAATTCCCCCGGGACCTTCTTGGGTACAACACCCAGTGGGGATACCACTAAATCCCTTGGCAGATCAGCAAATGGCCCTACGACCCTACAACCCTACCCACTGCTATCTCCTTACCCAATTTCTCTCTTACCACTCCTACATTTTCACTGGCAGACTTCAAATTCTCCGCCCAACGCCGCACCCTTGGACCCTGATAACCCAACCTAAAACCATAACAAAAACTGTCTCCCAAGATCTCCGACCCCTCCCTGTCCGGGTAAAATTCAAGCCACTTCTCCAACACCTCTCCCTCTTCCACATTCCCCTGCTGGAAACACTAAGTGATTGGGTGCCTCCCTACACACCTGCTGCATTTGTGTCTAAACCTACATACCGTCCTTGTGCAGCCGTCCTTATTAAAGGCCCAGAATGCCACTGAGGGCTGCTGTCTGCCTCCTCTCCCGCCCCCTCGTGGGCGGGGAGACCAAGAATGGGCCGGAAAGGCACAGGTAAACCACTCGCTGTGTGCAACGTTGGAGCTGGCCTCGTTGGTGCCATCCACTGCAGCCAGAGATCCATATCTATCTCTCCCGAGACCGCCTGACTGTCCTCTGCCATCCTCGCCCTAAATTCCTCATCATAACGCACCCACGCAAAACCCCCGAAGCTTGTGAATGCTTTTCTAATCACGTCCATGTACTTCAACAGAGCCACACATCTCTCTGGAATTTTCTCACAATAGACACTCGCATAAACAATTAAAGCTGACGTCCAATCCTCGATCGTCACCAGCACCTTTGGACGCGAGGCCAGCTCCCTCTCCTCGTCTTTAGAACCCTCTTTGGCTCTCACCTCTCTATGTAGCAGCTTGAACATGTCCACAAATTCCCCTGCCAATATCTTATGCTTTGTTGTTGTCATCAAATGCACTCTCAAAGGTTTTGTAATGCCCATGTATGGTAGCTTTTTCTCCTTGCCCTTTAACTCTGCTTCCTTCTCCTAGCGAACCTGTACCTCAGGTGCCAAGGGCTCAATCACCTTGTCTGTCTGCACCTCCAGTGAAAAAATCTCCTTCTCCCCAACCAAGGCTCCCTTAGCCTGCACGCCAATCTCTTTCTTCACCCCTTGCGCCCCTGTTCCTTCCCTTCTTGGCCCCAACCTTGTGTCCCCCCTCTGCCATGCCGCTGACCATTTCCCTTACCACTCACCTCTTTCTGCCCTGCCATCGCCCGTCTGCAGCCTGGCCTCCACTCTGATGCTCCTCATCTCCTTCCTTACTGGGCTCCTGCCGCGGGGACAGAACATTTCAACAGTCTCACCCAGCCAGTTACCCACCAACCTCTTTCCTCCCAGGACCCCTGCTCATGGCTTTCCCCTTCCCACCGTAAACTCCTTCTCGCCCTCTCCCTCCTCCTTACAACACTGTACCCTTCATCCTCCCACTGCCCCATGGATTATTCCACCCCTTCATCATCCCCCATGTAATACCATGGCTGTTGCGAGCATATGCTCGGACTGGGCAGATCCTCCTCTTGTGAGCGCAGGACGTCCGTCCCGCTGTTCCGCCGGTGTCTTCTCGGAGGGGCCACAGAAACCCCTTCCTGGTCCTCTTCCCTCAGGCGAGGGGTCCTCTCCTCTACCCTGTCGTCCTCCTTGCTAGGGGCCGTGCTGCACCCTCTAGACTGTCCTTTTAAGTTTTGCGGAGAGGCCCTTCTTAAACCCTCTCCATGATCCCCTTCTCCAATAGCGGGGCCGTTCTGTGCCCTCCACCCGAAATCCTCCTTCTGCCCCCTCCCTTTCCTCACTAATTGATGGGGACCACTCTCTCCTCCTCCCACCTGCACTCTTCTGCAGGTATTTTCCACCCCTGCCCCTCCGCACTGTCGCCCCTCTCTGCACCCCCTCACCCGCCCTGCACCTTTTTGAAAACTCCTATCGTCCCCTTCCTCCACCTGGTCTATGTCCCCCAAACCCTTTCCTGACCCCTCTCCTGACTCCACTCCCCCCCAGGACACTGTCCTGTCAATATCCCTCCTCATCTTCCTACCCCTCGACTCCCAGACCACCCTACAACCATCCGGGGGGCTACATACCACCACTGCTGCAAGAGCCCTATCCGCCGCTGCTCTCCGCTGCGGCCTTTCTTCACTATCTGCCCTTTCACCCGTAACCTCCCCCACTGCACCCTCAAGCTTGGCTTTGCTTGCCCTGCTAATAATTTCCAGCTCCTCCCTAAGGGCCTGGGCATCCACCACACTCTTTTTCTTTGCGCCTTGCCCCACCACCCTGACACGGCCGCACTGCACAAATGCGTGTAATTACCCCTATGCCTACCCCCAAGCCTTTTCCCGCTTAAAAGCGCTGACTAACCGGTGAAGCTTCTTATTCGAAGCCCAGCAAATCCCTGTGCCGATAGTAAACCGAAAAAATGTCCCCTTGCAATTATCCAACCAGTTCACCAAATTAAACTGGCAAGCTACCAAAATTACCTGCTCCACTAAAGTGTATTTGCCTGCCTTTATTCTGCCCTTTTTAATTATTTATTTATAACGTACCCCGCTAGCAGCTAAGCCACCAGAGCAGTAAAGCAGGCCAATATCCCTGTTAACTAAAAGGAATCAGGCTTTAATTACCTAACCTCTGCTTGCTACTTCTATTTTATTATTATTTTTATTTTTTTTTTATAGCCATTCCTGCTCGTAGAAACTACAAATGCCCCCCCGCAACACCACCCGCAATATAAAACTATTAAGGCAGTTGAGTGGACCAAGTTCGCTTAAAAGTGAACAAACCGTTTAAGGGCTCTGTGCCACCCCCGGGTGGACAAGGCATGGCACTGCGCTCAATGAGAAGACCCGGATGCCCGCCCTAAAAGAATGAAAAACTGGCCCGGGCACTGCTTACCGGTGCCCACAACAATTCCTCCCTGTACAAACCGGCCCTAATACTGGGCGCTGCAGCCCCAAGGCCCGCTACCACAGCGCGCCTCTGGCCCCACGGACCACACGGCCAATGAGAGGAGACCTACGCAGCCCAGAGTGGGGACCACGTAACGGGGAAACTGTTAACCCTAACGCCCACGCCGCACAAGCGGTGCCGAACAGCTGATGCTCCCGGACCCACTGCCCACAAGGTAAGGGGTGGCTTTATCTACATAGGCTTCCTATTGGCCACCATCCAAGGGAGACCTCTCTTAAACCACTGTAAGTGCATTAAGCCATCTAGCGACTTCTTTCTGTTTTTTAAGATTTCTGTATATTCATCACACCCTCTTTGACTTAACACACAGGACACTTTCCAGAATTAAGAGAGATGAGACATTATTCTCTCTATGAGCAAGTCTCATAATAGTTGCAGCAAAGTGAAATCATTCCAATCCGGAAATATCCTGCAACTTCTCTTTTTATCTAAAGAAAGGAACACAAGGTTAGAACACTTTATTCTTTACTTTGCGTTTGTAACAGTCTTATTGAGACTTATGACATAATTTCAGTTTTTCCAGACTCTTCTTTTAACTCTTTTTTTAGCTACACTTGACACAACATGTCTTATGGATTTACGAATATGTTAGAGATGATTTCTAATGTACTGAGATCCAAGTAAAGTATGGGTTGTAACCCAATTGCAACAAAAATGGGAATACCTGAGTTCTGGTACTTAGAAGATGAAATTGAGTATGTTTCACGAAGGAGGTTAGCTAAACTTTTCTTTTTGACTTGAAATAATGTTTATTGCTGAAACCCAATGTAAATACTGTATATAATTTTTTCTCAGAAACACAATTTCCCCTGATGAAGAGTGTGAATCACTCGAAACGTGTTGGGCCCTCCTTGACTACATCATCATGAATAAAATGAAGATTGTTCCTTGTGACCTAATCTGGTTGAATGAGCATTTTTTCAAAATCGCTTTCTTTCTAATATATGTAATGCAAATGACTACCTGAATTACCAACTATTTTAATAATATGAATTATTGGTCTGGTTTTCCAGACATAGGATAGTGTCCAGGGGACGTGAGTTCCCGATTTGAGAAATTATTTGTATTTTCTTTATCTACAGCGAACCTAGACAAATGTATCACACCTGTGACACTTTAATACTAACCTGCCTAACCCGACACAACTACCTGCTACCTAACGCCTCACCTCAGAAACACCACCACTAGCTAGGCCCCACACAGGGAAGGCTCAGGAGCAGGCGACTTGGACAAACGCTCGTCCTAACCGTTGCCTGCTCCCGAACCTTCCCTGCCCCCTTAAATACCCCTGGAGGCGCACTATGCGCAGCGAAGCTCGTTGGCCTGTGCAGCGCCCAAAATAACCCTGGGGGGGGGGGAACGCTTTGCGTTCCCCCTGGTGCCCCCCGTCTGTTGGTACATCTGCCTTTTGGTCTGCTTCTGCTCCTCAGAGTACCCACCGGTACCTCTCCTCTCACTCTGCATCCCTCTGCCTGGGCCTGTATCTCACTCTCCACCTCTCACTGGAGGTCTCTCCCTAGGCCTGTACAGCCCCTCTGTTTGTAGGTCTCTCGGTCTACTTCTGATCCCCCTGTGTACCCCCATCTCTTTGCTGGTAGGTCTCCCTTTCGCAGGGGTGGACTGGCCTATAAGGAACTCAGAAAATTTCCAGGTAGGCCAATGAACCCTGTGCCTCTTTTGTGTGGGAACCTATTTTATTTCCACATTTTCTCATCGGAAAAGCGTTGGGCTTACTGAAAATGTCAAATATGGGGCGATTCTTAGCATTATTTCCAGGTCCTCTTTTGGTTCCCAGTCCATCCCTGTCCTTTCGGTCTTCCTCTGTGTCCCTTTTTATTTCCCAGTGCCTAGGTCGCCCTCGGGGTTGGAATCTGCCCCCTCTCCCAATATGTCTCCTCTCCATCTGTACCGCTCCCCTCGCTCTGCATCCATCAGCCGGGGTCTGCATCTCTCCCTCCACCTCTCCCTGCAGGTCACCCATAAGCCTATACCTCCCCACCCCGTCTTTGTTGGCAGCTCTCCCTTTCAGTCTACAGCTGCTCCTCGCAGGCTCAGTGGGTCCCTCTCCCCTCGCTCTGTATTCCTCTGCCCAGGCGTGCATCGCCAACTCTCTCCCCCTCGCACCGCGGGCTCCCTCTCGGTCCGTGGCTGGACTCCTCTGCCGCTTCTGGCTCCACGGCCAGGCAGACGAGCAGCCACTGCCGCCGCATCTCCTACTCTAATTAGTGCTGCTGCCCTCCATGTGGGCTCGATTAAACCGTGATTTAGCCGAAAGAAATATAATTATGGCTGCAAATAAAATAATCAGCATTGAAGAGCGATTTCCTTAATCAGATGGAGCGGTTGCACGTCACGGAGTAAAGGGGGTCTCATTAGTAGCTGGTAATGAGGCTTGGGTGGATATCGGAGGTGCAAAATATATAAACTCCTGGAAACCCAGATCTCGTCTAAAGTGAGAATGTATGGGAAGGACAGGCGACCCCAGCCCTCCTCCCCCTGCACAAAGTGTCCACCATTCAGTTGTACCGCGGCGCGGTTGGAGAGGTGAACTTTAGTGGTTTCTTTCTTTATTTTTTGCATTTATACAGCGCACACACGCCCTCGGGCATCAGGTTAGTAACTGCTATACCGGCACGTTTACATTCAATTTATAGCAGGGGAGCAGGTCCTCCACACACAGGCGCTCGCTCACAGCGCAGTGATATACTTTTAGCCCCTGCTAGCCTCGGAATGCTTCGCGCTCTTCCGGTACTACGCCACTGTAAGCTGTTACGGCGGATTGACCAGATACCGCCAAACATAAAATAGCAATAAACAACCTCGGAATTTAGACGCGGGTTTGATGTTGCATTGGCACATGAGTGTTTCTTTTCACCCCATTACCAATAACTTCAGTGTGCGTCAAATGCGCCACATGTCTTGGACATTTTGAAGTTTGTGATAGAACAACACGTTTTAGCAAAACAAGCCGTATTCATATGAAGCAAATGTTAATCTTAACCACGTGCATCTCTCCCGACACAAACTGGTCTCCATCTCGTCTTTTTTTGTAATTTTAGGGAACAGCAGTAGTGTCTAAATACTATCAGAAACACTATATAACAGGTGGGTGGGAAACTGTGCTTAAATAAAACGTTGAATTCTATAACATGTGTCACCACTATAAGTAAGGTATAGAAACGAAGGCAAACGGCGCGTGCCACGTTAGAGACCTGAGGAAAATAGCTCATTTGAGATGCAGATGGAGACCGGAAGCAGTCGCTGCCAGCGCTGTGCGGGTGTGGCCGTCGGGTGGCGTTTAAGACCAATTTTGAAAGGTAATTCGATCTACTCACATTGATTTTAAAATCATTGAAGTCAATGGCACTGTAAACGTTTTTTCCGCCGCATTGACCTCGGCCGTCGCATAAAGTGCTTTATTAGGGGTTTGAACGGCGCATAATCGCTTTTATTTGATTGGCTCTGAGGTTTATTGGGGCATAGGCTGTGAAGATCGCCCACCTGCCTTGAGCGTCAGCTGTAGCGCGTAGATCGGTTCCCAACGAACAGTAGTGCCTCTAGTTATGGCCATCGGGAGGTCCGAGGGCATTTCATAAAGCTTTGCCAGAAGCAGATTCGGACTGGGGCATAACATTGTTTCGGGCACCAATGAAAAAGTGGCCCATGGTTGCAAATGGCAAGTCATTCCTTTTGTGACACTGTTTGAGTAGTACCCAAGTGTGAGGTTTTTCATAAAATGTGATGAAAATTGAGCATTTTGAAGTCTATTCATTCAGTAACACTGGTCAAAACTAGTAGCCGCATGGTGAGGTAACTCACCAAACTTGAGGGCCAAAAAATGGACCACTTTCACCAAAGAAACGGGCCCACACTAGCATTTTCCGTGTTTGGTTCACGCATTGCCCTGTTGCACTATAGGCCAGTCCGAGCCTGGACAGAAGTATAAGTCCAGGTAAGTGTAACGTATTTCTGAATGTATACATTATCCACACATTAGTGTACGGCCCCCAAGGGGGACGCCCCCCTGGCTGGGTCCTCTCGGGGCACACCCACACAGAACTTGCATGGGTGCCCAAAAACCTACAAATGCACTCGCCAGACCACATCATAAAAAGTAGCTTTAACCTGGATGATGACACAAGGGGGGCGATATGTGTTGGAAAGTGTGCATAAAAGTGTAAAATTGCCCTCATGTACTTGGGAAGGGACAGCAGTTATGACGAAAATATTTGAAGGCAGGCGAGAAGCATTAAAAGAGAACACTCCTAAATTATTTTTCGTAGTCCTGCTCACACGATCACAGAGTTAGATGTAAATGTGTTTCAATTCGGAATTCCTACCAATAAGAGGCGTATTCTCTGACATCAGTTACTTACACACATACATTCTGTACTGGGGTGAGCGAAATTTACGCCTGCGAAAACAATGTGCGAAATTTGCACTGGAATCCGCTTCTGCCCATTCCGCAAAATCAACGTTACAGTTCTGCTGCCACCGAAATTTCACCACCTCACAAAATGTGTGCTACAACCGAAACATTTAGTTCTGCCCTTTTGCGTGCAGCTTCGGGACTTTCGCGCATTAGTGACCGATTTCGCTGGAGCAAATAGTCACCGACGATGCCAACATTTTTCTCGACTGCCGTTATACATGCGCAACGAGACGTCATTTGGGGGTTGCCAGGGATAGAAGCTGCTACCCCTGGCTCCCCCTCAGCTACCCTTAGACCTGTCCTTGCTACCCCTGGCCACTGGACGAAGAGTCAGTGCCAAGAGCAGATATCTGTGTTGTACCTGAAAAAGGCAGTTGTAAATGCAGCTAAATGTGCCACAGCTTTTTTCACCTGGAATCTCAATCTCGTTAGCTAGAGAAATAACAGGGATGCAGGAAAAACCATGAAGCCACCATCACTAACAGGTTGGCAGTTCATTAGTGAAAAATTCCTGAATGGTTGGGCTCAGAGGCGGAGCTGTCTGTGCAGGTCATACCCATTACTGTAGCAACAGGAAGTATATAGAGGCTAAGTCTAGCTAGCAGGAAATGGGTAAGAGCAGCCTGCAGTACTCCGTTACAGTACCAGCAAGCATGAACGCAAATATCAGTGTTTCTTGTTGTCTGCTTTGCACATCCAGTGAGCCACTGGGCCTGTAATGAAAGGGGTGTGCTCAAGTAGCTTCTGCCACCAATCCTGCCTGGGCACTGTGTGACCTGACCTCGATCTGCCAGACATGCATCACAGGCACACTGTAGAAAGACACATGGTGAGATAATTAATTTACATGAGGTTTCTGTCCACCTTTGAAATAAACCATCTGTTGCTTCCTCAAGCAAAATAAATATATATATGGAATTGGAAGAATAGCACAGGGGCAATGCACTTGCTTTAGGAACTAGAGGATGCAGTGCAACATGGGCTCAGTTTCTGTTGCAGAAGGGCTGACTCTAAACTGGCCTGGTTTATAGGCAAGCAAAAAATTGAGCGTGCAGAATCCATAACCTACTTGGGCGTTAGGATAAATAACAACCTTAAGGAAGCAACCTGGATGGAAGAGCTGAGACGCAAATGCACCAGATTAGCGACCCAGACAAAACAGATAGCAAGGAAATTTGGTAGGTGCACTTTGGTACCGGCGCTGATCTTTTATAAGCAAAAGGTCACCACGATTTTGTTATATGTAGTGGAAACAGCTTTAAATATCCCTCAGTCATTTTGGAATCTCCTAGAACGGATATTTTGGAGGAGAGTTTTGGACCTCCCAAATAGTCTTCCTGTTTCGCTAATCAGATGCGAACTAGGGTTGCATTCACTCAGCTCTTTGATCAGATGGAGGTCGCTGTCCTTATATAGGAAAACAATACTGGAATCAAGCCCCCCCGTTTATGGACATTCTGAAAAGTGAACAAAACAATCAGGAATCGCTGAGGGACCAAATTTTAGATGCTTTGAAGTCTGCATGTAAAGCAGTACTGGCGGATATGGGCCTAGATCAGGGAATGTCGATAAGGAACCCGGATAACATCAACATAAAGTTGAGAAGGTTGGACTGGGTGGAGACCATAAACACGAGGTTGGCGTATAAAGTCTGTCTCATAATTAAGAGGGAGCAAAGGGCTATCAACCAAATGCCAAAGTATTTGGTGAAATTCCCCTCATATAAACACAGAAATGTGTTCATGAGACTGAGGCTGCACATTCTCCTGACTAAAGAGGTTTTGGGGCATAGGAGAATCAATACGTTGGATTCTAAGTGTAGGTTCTGCATGACCCACCTGGAAACAATTAAACATCTACTCATGGAATGTAAGGTCTTAGAGATAACGAGAGGGACGTTCCTGAGCAAAGTTGTCAAAGAGTACAGGTCCCTATCAAAAGAGGAGTGGTTCCAGGGTGCCATATTGGGAGAAAGAGTGAAAGTATTGTTGGCAATAGCCACGTTTTTATGGAGGTGTTGGAACTGCGATGAGAGAAGAGGGTCAAGATGTCTTAATTGTGTCATTTTTGTTGTTGTTTTGTCTTTGTTCAATTTCGTTTAGTGATCAAGCTTAAGTTATGAGGGGGGAATTAGGGAGGGGATGATAAAGGATTTTGTGTATAACTTTAGGATGTATGTGATGTGGGAAAGGAGGGAGGGAATTGGATTATTTTCTTCTTGTCTTCTGTTTTCATGAAAGGTTTGTACAAACTATAACATGTTAATAAAAAAAGTCAGCTTCTTTTGCAGTGCTTAGAAGCTGCAGGAGGCTGGCATTAGGCAAGATATAAAGGACCAAGGAAAATAATAAAATGTGCCTTTTCTAGGGGGTGATCTCATGGAGCAGCTGCTGCTGTTCACATATAAAAATAAAAAAAAACTACTTTTACTGTGACCTGCAGCACATCCATCCCCTCTATCTCCCATCTAACAAAAAAATGGGGTGTTACTTACCAAATAAGCAAGACAGAAAGGTGATGGCTGGAAGGTTTCAAATCATTCATAATCACTGGCACAGCTCTGGGCAACCCTCAAGACCATTGTTCAAGCCACAGCAAGCCACTGCAGAAGGTGAAAGACCACAAATCATGCTTGGTCCTACCCCAAAAGGGGCAGTGCAGTCCGAAATGCTAGATCACATCCCTTCTGCCTGAGACCACAAGCATCCCCAGACATGTTTCAGCCTCATTGGGAGTCATGAGTGAGGAGTAGTCTAGGTCTCTAGGCCTAGCAGGCTTTTCATGAGGTGATGTTGTGGATCTGCTGCTTACATTTTAAAATAAAAAATCCTGCCATTACTGTGACCTGTAACACACCCTCCAACAAATCCCCTCTGTCTCTAAAAAAAAGAAATGTGGGTTACTTACCAAATAAGCAAAACAGAAAGGCGATAGCTGGAAGGATTCAAATCATTCACAACCACTGGCAGAGCTCTGGGCAACCCTCCAGACCACAATTTTTCAGCCTGACAAGCCACTACAGGAGGGGAAAGACCATATGCAACAGGTTTGGTCCCAACCCAAAAGGGGCAGTCCAGCCCGAACTGATAGGTCACCTACGCTCTGCACGAGACCACAAGCATCCCCAGACATGTTTCAGCCTCATTGGGCATAATCAGAGAGGAGTAGCCTAGGTCTGTAGGCCAGCAGGAATTTCTAGGGGTTATGTCGTTGATCTGCCGCTGCCGTTTACATTTTAAAATTAAAAACCCTGCAATTACTGTGACCTGCAAGACATCCTTCCCCTCTACCTCCCATCTAACAAATAAAACTGTAGGCTAATTACTGTGGGATGAAATAGAGCCCCTGAATGCCAGAAATAAAGAGGCCAGAGTAATTTGGGAAGTCCCATTGAAGTATAAGGCCAGCACAGAAATGGTGATGTCAGATATGAGGCCTATTAAACCAAAGACAGGCCTAAATCTCGAAGGAAGGAAAGTGGGCTTGAATCAAATGTGTGAAGATATGCGCAGTGCATTTCAGCAAGAAAAAGAAAGACCTGTGGCTGACAATGCTGTTTTACTGAATCCACAGAGAGCTGCACTTTTACTTAAAGAGACAGATAGCAGTGTGTACATTATCTTCAGTGTATATTATCAGATTGTGCTCCAGTAATTTCAAGTGAACCAAGCTCATTGCAATTATAAGAAATAAAAGAACTTCCCTTTTCTTAATCCAAATGACAGTATGCTAAAGAGGTGCTCACTAAACTTTCAGAGTTTGAACATGGTTTTCTCATATAACTGCCCTATACATACAGACAATCCAGAAGTGATATTTATGTATTTTGAAACTGTGAGATTAAAGAAGTACATGACGCGTGGATATAAGGCCCAGGTGCCTTATAAAATGTCATATAAAATGTATTGTGTGTGAGTTTAAAAGCCATTTCTTGTAGAATTTTACATGCAGCCGGTCAGTTCTCCTAAAGATGAAACTAAGGGCCCCATTCATGGAATTCTTTGCTCGGTGCAAAGTGGCTTTTCACTCGTGCAAAGTGACTTTGCACTGCCAACACACATGCTGATTCATGGAACAGTGCAAATTGTCTTTTTAGTTTAGTTTAGTTTATTGTTTTGTATAGCGCAGCCTGGCCCTAAGGCAACTGGACACTTGAACATAGTTACATGGTTACAGATAATATATACATATACAAAGTTATTACGGTACAGGATAAGATATACATATACATGTTTATTGTGGTATTGTAGAGCATGGTATGCAAGGTAAGTACAATCAGATGAGGACCGAAAGTAGTCGGAGTGTAAGATATATACAGAAAATAATAGGGTAGTTGGGTTTTGCAGTTTGTGGTGGCTAAGTGTATCTAAAAACTATAAATATATGTACAAAATGTTGCAACTGAGTGATGGTTGTGGGTTTAGGCTACTAGGATGAGTAACCAGGTTTTGACATTTTGTCTGAATCGGTGGAAGTATGGTTCAGTTCTGATATTTAGTGGTGAAGAGTTCCAGAGTTTCGAGGCAAGCACAGGGAAGCTTGAGCCACCTGCTCATTGCTGCTTATGTCTGGGGACATTTAGGCAGTGGGTTTGGGCTGATCTGGTTGGCCGAGATGGGGTATTGTGTGTGAAGTTGTTAGCAAGGTATTTGGGGGCTTGGTTGGACAAGCACTTGTGGGTGAGGGAGAGCGTTTTGTACTCAATTCTCTGAAGTACAGATAGCCATTTGGTGGAGCATCTCAAATCTGAGATGTGTTCAGATTTTGGTATATTCAGGGCTGCCCTTATAGCATTATTCTGAACTACTTGTAGCTTATTTATGTTCTTTTAGCTAGTGCCCAAATAGAGTGCATTGCATTAATCGACATTTGAAAGAACAAGTGGTCTGGCTAAGGTTGTGCAGCTGGAAGGTGATAGATAAGGTCTGCAGGCGTTACTAAGCTTGCATGTGTAGGCAGTAGAGGATGATATGGCGTTGATTTGCCTAGTGAGGGTGAGGGAGGAGTCCAGGTATATCCCTAAGGTTTCGATGTGGTTGGATACAGAGATGTTGTTGCCGTCGATGGTGAATGTTTGGTAAAGTTTGTCAAGGTTGTTGAGTCTGAGTTGAGAGCCCAGAAGAAGGAGCTGTGTCTTGTCGTCGTTGAGGCAGAGTCCACGCTTGGCCATCCATTCTTGAATGAGAGAGTAAATGTTATTGAGGGCTTTGTTGTTTGTGAAGTAGTCGCCTGTTGGTGGGATGAGTATTTGAGTGTCATCTGCATAGTTCATGTAGATGACACCCAAATGGCCTTGAATGTCTAATAGAGGTTTGGTAAACACATTGTATAATGTGGGCGAGACACAGAATCCTTGTGGGATGCCACAGGTAACGGGGGCTGGTTCGGCTGTGGCAGAGGGTGTGAAGACCCTCATGCATCTGTTATTCAAAAAGGACTGAATCCAGGCATTGGCTTTATCAGAGAAGTTGGCTGCGGATGCTAGGTGTTTGCATACAATGATGTGATTTACCAAGTCGAAAGCGGCAGAAAGGTCGAGGAGTATTAGTAGGGCTAGTTTGCCATTGTCTTTTAGGTTGTCCATTTGTGTCTTGAGGTCGATCAGGGCGGTCTCCGTGCCATGTTTGGGCGGAAGCTAGATTGTCTTAGTCCAAGTAAGTTGTTTTTCTCTAGGTGGTTTTGGATCTGCAAGTAGGCTGCTCTATCCAGATTTTTTAAGAGGAAAGGTACTGTTGTGATGGGTCTGTAGTTGGTAGGGATGTTGGGGTCTAGTGTGGGTTTCCTGAGGAGGGGTAAGACCCATGAGTCCTTAAGGTTGTCAGGTTCTATGCTAGATGTGAATGACGAGTTTATGAGTGATGTAATAAAAGGAGCTAAATGTTTGGCCGCGTCTTTGATTACTGGTGCTGGGCAAGTGTCACCTTGGCATTTGGAGGGTTTCAGGGTGGATATTATGTCTTCAACCTCTTTGGTTGTGATGGTTGAGAATTCAAATGGGGTATTGTTGTCTGTTTGTTTGGTAGGAGGGGATGATGTTAGGCTGTTAGCAGTGGTAAGGCTTGCTTTCTTAGACTCGATTTTGGCTTGAAGCATGGCAAATTTGCAGAGGAGGGCTTCTTGGATATTCGTGCACCAGGAGGTATCCTTGGTGCAAGTGTCAGATATGGTTGTTGGGGATTCGAGCTATCTCAAAATATTAAATAGCTCGTTTGTGTTGAATATGGCCTGACTGATTCTCTCGTTGTACATGGTATTTTTCGTTTGGCTGATTGCTGACTTATAGTTGTTGGAGGCTAAGGTATATGACATCTTTTTGATGATATTGGGGGAGTGATTCCATACTGATTCAGCATGTCCCTTGTTTTTACGAAGGGTTTTTAGTTCAGGGGTGAACCAAGAGTTGAGGTGCGTGCATGGTTTGGCTTTGCGTAGTTTAAGCGGCGTGACAATATTGATGGCTTTGAGGATAGTTCTGTTGTAGAGGTCTACTAGATCTGTGGGGTTAGCAATGGTGGGTGTTAAGTTGATGATGGGTTGGAGTAGAGGAATTCGTTTCTCGACTGTGATGTTTTTGATATTTCTTGTGAAAGCAGGTGGAGCATTCGATGATGGTGGTAAGGCTTGTTTGTCTTTGTTGATGTTAAAGGTGATAAGATGGTCGGTGCAGGCGCAGTGTCTATTAGATAGAATAATAGTGTTGCAGTTAAAGGCCGCTAGCCAGTCAAGGGTTCTCCCTTTGTTATGAGTCGGTTGAGAGATGTGATGGATGAATCCTAGCTCAGAGATGGTGTTGGCGACCATGTTTGCTTTGTCATCTTTGGTGTCATTATAGCCAAGATTGAAGTCACCTAGAATAAGTATCTGTGAGTTGGGTTTGGTGTTAATGGAGAGCAGGGGAGCAATGTCATAGTTGAAGGAGGAGATGGGGCCCGGTGGTCTATATATGAGATGGATGGTGATAGTATTTGTTTTGGTTGTGGATAGTTTGATGGTAAGCAGTTCTACAGATGGGAGTGTTTGGTTAACTATGTGTCTGATATTGAGGGAGATATTAGCTATGAAGGCGACACCGCTGCCTTTAGCTGTTTGTCTGTCCAGGCGGTATATGGAATAGCCATTTGGGATGGCTAGTGCAAGGATAGGTCCTAAAGCAGCGTGGAGCCAGGTCTCGGTGATGGCTATGTGAAGGTCGTTGGAGGTGATGATGTCAGCTATGTCGAGAGCATGTGTGACAAGCGATCTTGCGTTAATGAGCGCACCTTTGATATTTAGGATGGTGGGCTACGACTTACTGTTTAGTGGAAGTGGGGTGGAATCATTAGGGAGGGGGGTGTGCAAGTTGTCAAGAGGTGCCATGATATGTGTGGACGGAGTAGCGGATTTAGGTTTCTGTTGGGCTTTGAGTGTGAGATCCGTGTGTCCTAGTGCCTAGTCTTAGGTTTCTGTTCGTGGTTGTGCAAGGTATAGAAATGGGTGGTCTTAATGCTTGTGGCTTGGGTGATGCTTGTGGATAAGGTATTGTGTGTAGGTGTTGGGGTGAGTGTTTATTAAGCATGCTGCAGTGGACTTGAAGGCAGGGCTGTAAGAACCAGGTCGGGCTATGTTATCAGAAGGTGTGGGATGTGGCATTGTGGTTCTTGAGATGGCGGGGTGACCTACATTTGTATGGGTGTGTGTAGGAAGGAACCAAGTTGGGGCTATATTGTCGGGGCATATAGGGTTAGGCATTATGGTGTTTATGATGGTGTGTTGCCTTAAGCTAGGGTGCTTGAGATTGGGGATCTTGTTGTGGATTATGTAGTGAGATGTGTGGATGAGTGATATGTTGAGAAGTAAGATATGCCAGCAGGTATTAGGAGCCATTCTTGTGTATAGCTAACTTATGGTGCAAGGTTGTGGGTGTGGAGGTGGAGGAGTGTAGGCAGTGGTGAGGTCTCCATGGGGCGCAATAACAATCAGTAAGAGGGCGCATAATACAAGATGCAGTAAATGTGAGACAGACTAACTGCAGTGATGGTGGCTCTGGGATACACTAGTACATTCGACAGAGTGGGCGGCGGATGGTGAATACAGTGTAGTGAGGGTCAGGGCAATGCAAAGGCCCCCTGATGCCGTGGTAAAATGACTCGCTAACTGTGGGGTGTCAGTTAGGCGTTTAGATCATGTAGCATTGTATACGGTGTTGGGCAAAGCATCGGGGCACACTAATATGTAATCAACAGTAAATAGATAAGTATGGCAGATAAACACAAAAATTGATAATTTAACAGTGAACAGGCTAATATATAATCAGCAGCAAGTAGATAGATAAGTATGGCAAATAAACACAATAATGGACAATTGAACAGCGAACAGGCTAATATATAATCAGCAGCAAGTAGATAGGCATGGCAAAATGAACGCAATAATGGAGGTTTAACGGCGGCATCAGGGGTGGCAGGTGAGTATATTATGGGGTCTCGTTGCAGTGAGCAACACTAGGCAATTTCAGGTATGCGGTGAAACCGTGGATACAATAGTGAGCTAACAGGAGTTTCAACACGTAACGCTATTCCATCGATAGCATGTATAGTGATTGTTCAGAGTTTCGGGTGTGGCTACCAGTGTTAGGTATAAGTCAATGCAATGGGTTTGGCGATAGGGGGTATGGGGCACCGGGTGCTCTACCTCTTGTTGGTGGGCGTACTCAAGGAGGGATGACGGTCAGCAGCATGACTGGGCCCGGCGGCATCAGCGGCATGCACAGCCTTGAGTGCGTGCCTTTAGGGGAGGGCCGGCTTGCGCCTTCCGGCAGGGCCTCTCCCAGGAAGAGAAGGTGGAGACCCAATAGGCAGAGTGGCTGCCGTGAGGTTGCTAGGCAACCACATAAACAATAGTGGCAGCAGCCATTTCGGGACGGACCTCGTGGTCTGCAGCGGTAGATTCGGCTGAAAGATGGCAGGGTCGGGGCAATTTACAGTAAGTAAGGCCGTGTGGGGTAGCTCTCTAAGCCCTCCTAGGGTTGGTAGGAAAAACATTGTTGCCGCAGCGTGATGTATTCCGGTACATCCCATGGATCAGCTGGGTGTTCAGCTGGGATTCCGTCTCGTAGCTGGTGCGGGCTGTGCTCCTGCCCGCCCGATGTCTGGTGGTCCAGTCAGTCACTTTGCACAGCAAAAATACACTTTGCACTGCTCCATGAATCAGGGCTGAGTGGTGCAAAGTGTATTTTTACAGTGCAAAGTGACTTTGCATGGCAAAAAGACACTTTGCACTGTTCCATGAATCAGTATGTGTGTTGGCAGTGCAAAAGCACTTTGCACCAGTGAAAACCCACATTGCACTAGGCAAAAAATTCCATGAATCGGGCCCTTAACCTCCAATTCCTTTCCTCTGCTGATCCTGGAGAGGGAGGTCTGGTTGTCAACTATCAATAAAGGCCATTGCTTAAAAATATAGAAAGAAATACACTGGCTAGATTTAAACCAAAGTGGAAACAGATAAGGCCATGCCTGTTCTTTCAGCAGAAGTGACCTTGAGGTCACAATTCCCATAAAATGTAATTTAGAGTTGCAGCCAGGTCAAACACAAATGGGTTACCTGCACTATAATCCCTGGTCCTTCAGGTAAATAAACAATAAGAATAATAGATTAGACCAGTAGATAGAGGATGTGCTCTGAGACCCCCAACTGGCCCACAGAGTCAGGGTTTGCCCAGAAGCACTTTAAGACAAGATAGCAGCACCTGTGAGATGGATGGGGGTGCAGATTAATACTCAACACCAAATCAATAATGACAACTCGACGGTTTGGCAAAGGGAGTCTGTTTAATGACAAGTACAAAAAATGGGGAGTCTCATGAATATCAGCGATGCGTGATCTTCTCTCTCTCTTCACAACTCCAACGAACTTCATAAAAACCATAACATTTATACTGAAAACTTGTCATCATTGACGTTTAACCCTTAAAAATTGGCATGCAATTCCATTGGTTTAGGAAAGTTAACTTTAATATAGGTACTATATCTGTATATGGTAATGGAGCAAGGGGATTGGGTAAACACTGTCAGGTGGGGCATCTAAGCCCTTCCTTCAAAATGGCTACTGTTGACATCACTAAACGTACGACGTCCTATAGGTTCTACCAACTATAGGACCCTAGATTACTTGGTCCATTGTGATTGGGTTGGCACCAACCCCATTCATACTTTTCCACCTTGCTTAGGAGTACAGATAAATGGTCGGCCAGGTGCAGGGTGCCCCTTAGCTCCCCCGGCCTTTCTCCAATTATTGTTACAATCAATCATCACTTTAGTGGCCATTTGTCAATTATTTCACTTTGGTTGGCCTCGAGACTGCATGTCCTGTCTGGAAAAGTTCTGATATCTTCTCCTGGCCTGCTGCCTTGCGTAGGTGTGAAAGTCGCACTGCTGCTTGCTCGGCTGGAAATGTGATTCAGACACCGTGAACTTGCCTCTTCTTCATGTAATTCGTATATTTGATTTTCGTTTCACCCACCACCTGCCTCCAGTTTCTTATCTTGACCTTTCTGAAGCAGGATATTCTGTTCTTGGTTTCAATTAATTGTAGCTACTGTTTGTCTATTCTACTGATACGACCTTGGTTTTCCTGGTACGGTTTGCCTCTGCTGAGTTTCGTTTCTGCCGCTTATTCTTGATTTTGCTAAATATGAAGCTCTTCTCGTGTGGCCTCTAGTAACCTCTGGGTTTATTCTGCTTCTTGTGCAAAGTGGAAATATACTTATAAAATATGCTTCATTTGAGGTAGATATATATAGGTGGCGCTTGCCGCACTAAGTATAGCAAGCTGCACGATTTTCTTAGCTTTCTTGTGGTTCCAAGCATATGTACATGCGTAAACTGGTCGAATATCTTCATCATGTTCATGGCTTAATCTTCTTACACTTGACATCGTCCTTTCACTTTAGGTTCACGATATCCTTGGCCCATGGCATTTCGTCTCTTTACGTCATTCTCTGATTGTTATTTCTTTTATATGTGAGTCAGGTCGGGTTCTTGTGTCGTCACCATTCATCTTCCATTAAGACCTTTTTGGTTTCTTCAGGGGTTAGATGATCTTCATTTCGTTTCATTTGTTGATATGGTTTTCATCCATGGGTAATTAACTGTCCATGGTTTCCTTGGTATCGGTACTTCAATAGGTGCTGTTCTTCTGATAGGTACTGGACAGAGCCCCACTGCGGCTCTCTGTTGGTTTATTTGCTCACCATATGTCACATATTTCGGCATGAACGTTCCTGGTACTTCGAAATGGATGGTTGGAGTGCGGGCTGTATTTGGGACCTCCTCTCCATTCCCCCCTCTGGGCGATTTATTGACCACTTTCACCTCTTTCTTTGGTTCCTCTGTATTCACCTTTACTTCATCGCCTGAGTCCATTCTTTCTTCATCTTGTGAGTCTATACATAATCGTCTTCATTTGGATCGGTTGCTCCAGTTGCCCATTTCAGTGAGGCATCACTACCCATGGACTGGCCTCTGGTCTTGCACATTGCTACGTGTGAAAGACAGTGTGCTGTCTGGACATCAATTTCTACAGCTACGAAGATCTTGGACTTCCCCATGCTGTACGATAGGAGTGCGTAAACAAAACATTCCCCCTCTGAACTTCGTCTTCCAACTTCTTTCATATGCTGGTACCAAATGTTGTTTCCCAAATGTGCTGTGCTGTCCAACTAGTTGTTTAGTTCACTGTCATCTCTGTGTATGCTTCTGTTAATTCTTAAGGTTTTCATGTAGTTTGCTAAAACTACATCTCTGAATGCATCTGTATGGCTTCTTCTCGCTGGAGGATTCTCGGGTATCCTGGTCCATGATGCAGGTATCTTCATCTGTGCTAGTTTAGTGGAGGAAAGTCTGGCAATTCTTTCTATTTCCTCTTGCCTCTTCCTGGCTCTGGCTAATGACGGGCATATTGATTCTGCTATCAGCTGTGCTTCTGAGACTTACTTTGCGCTTGTCTTTGTCTCTATCAGTGTAGTATCAGTGGTGTTCATTAATGTCATTTACGTTGGTGTCTTCTCCAACCCCTATCACATTCTTTTCTACTTGGTCAAAAATGTCCATATCCACTCTGTCATTGGTCCAGTGTATGGCTGTATTGTAGGACTTGTACTCGTCCCCTTCATTGGATAATGTATGCTTGTCAATGCTGTCTCTGTTGGTTTATTCTCTGACTCCTCTTGTCTCTTCAGGCGTTCAGCTTTTTCCATTTGCCTTTTCACTTCACTTCTAGTGGAACTTCTCATAGTCGGCAGTCTCTTCTTCACCCATGCTTCGCATTGTGGTTCTGCAGTTATTGACACTAGGCCTGGCGTGTGTGCATTCAATTTTTACGTGCGTGTGGTTGTCAGTAACCTTTTTACATTCACACTCTGCCGACCTTGTCTCCGGCTTTTCACTTTTCTTGTTACCATACGTATCTGTGTGTCATTGCTAATTACATCCATCTCAAGTTCACTCACTCCATTATCAGATCTCCTAGGGACTTGAATGACTATGTAATGTCTGGGTGCGTTTGTGGGTTTCATGTGTGCAATATTAGGTGGGTGCACTGGGATTGGAACGCTTTGTACACCAATGAAAAATGCAGTTCTGATCATCAGTGACAGTAAAACAATGATGAATATAATACATGAATAAATTATGCCCCTGTAGATCAATCGTATAAATCATGAAACGGGGAGTATTGCTGTGCCACAGGTTTTAAAGCAAATGGATTAGTAAATTTGAGTAACCTCTTCTTGCCAACCCTCCATTTAGCAGTAAATGCGATAGTGCACATCACATCAATTCCTTTGACAAAGAAAAGAAAACACCAGAGAAACGGTAAAAAGTATATATATATATATATTAAAATGATTCTGTATTTGGTTTCACAAAAAAGGGTTAGAATAACTGTTGACTGGTGGTATTCAGCCCAAATATACAGTACAGACAACCAGCAAAAAGTAGTGTAGATAAATACAAGAAGCAAAAAATTATATTATTAATAATTGGTTTGTAAATGAAGAGAACACACACCTATACATTCATGTTCATTAATCACAAAAATGTAAGTTTAAATCAAGGAGATGGAAAAGGAAGGAAGGGGAAATGTATGGAAAAAGAAGTAGAGAAATTAGCAAAGGTGTAAGAGGACACAAGGTGATAGTAGCAAAAAGGGGACAGAGTCATTCCTGTCCTAACATAATACTAAAAGCAGATCATTAAACTGAACAGTACTTATGCAACTAAAGTTTTGGAATATCACTTTGTCAATCCCAATTTGAATCTAAAGAGGAATTCCAAAAATTGCAAACAAAATAGTAGTGGTAAATCACGGGAGCAGCTTTGTTTTCCGAGGTCAGGTTTGCCAACGCAGGGGGGGAACTTGATTCGGAGCAGAATTTCTTGTGTGGGGGTATATGAAAAACCTACATGCCCCTCACAGTTGTTGCGTTTTGGCGGTTAAGGACAATATAAACATAAAGAGTAAAATATTCTGCCTTCATCAGGGCAGCAATAACAAAATCCTGCAATACATAGAAGGAAAAGAGAAGTAAATAGAAAACAATAAATGCCAAAATTGTTGATGTCCGGTAGGTTTGTCAAAGGTCAGGTGTAGATTGTTTCATACAGAAAGAGAGAGAGGGAGAGGTCTCCACATAAGAATACTACTTAGTGTGTTAGTTGTCCAATGCTTTCTACTGTGACTGCCTAGTCACCAGTGGAAGGGATAGAAAAGAAGTGCAGGTTTTCTATCCTATATCCCATGCATCAGTGTCTCATAACATGCACCATCTCACCGGCCGTGCACCACACTAACAGGGTAAGTATGTGGGAGAAGTTGTATAATGTACAATGCGAGTACCTTTGTATACAGAGGGGGAGGAGATATCCGGGTATGGACTTCATAGGAACAACCCCATCCAGATATGTGCCTCTGTATTGAAGGTAATTAGCAAGCAAAGTTTGTGCAGCATAAACCGGCGTGCACTCAGGTTAAGTGCTGTAGTTCCTACCGGTTTGTCAAAGAAAGTGCACAACCTAGCAAAACAGCAGAAGGCTGTATTTAATCGAGATCATATCTCACAATCCGAAATAAGCCACAAATAGGAACTGCCTTACGTGTATTATACATACCCATCTGTGTGGGTGCTGCCTGTCACAGGTATGGCTGGAGTGGCATCTTAGGTCGGGGGAAAAACAATGTTGGCGTACACTCAGATTTGTGGTGCTGTGGAGCCAGATGGTATATCAGGGAAGTGTATCTAGCAAGACAGCGGGAAACTCCATTCAATAATGTCACGCAAACCGAAAGTTGGAAAAACAGGCACTGTCTTTCGTGTAAAGTACCTACCCATCCATGTAGCCGCTGCCGTTCACAGATAGAGATCACTCCTCTTGTGGGTCGGGGAGAAAGGAAAAGCTGACTGGAGGAAAGGGTTCCTCCGAGCTGTGTATAGTTGCTTGGTAATGAGGGAGGAGGAGCCTCTTGGTGCCGCACACTCACTGGTGCTTTTTCCGGAAATGCAGCGTTATTCAGACCTGCCAGATCCTCGCTGCTAAGTCATGAGCGGGGCGAGGGGGCAGTAAGGTTACTCAGCCCCTCTTGATGCATGTCCCGTATTGGTGGGTGTGGCCAAACCAGGCTCGAGAAGGTGGACAGTGTATTGTCAAAAGGACAGCAGGAGTCGGCTCCAGGTCCATGCGTGTCGTGGACGTCGCGTTTGATGGGTACAGTGTCTTTCTGTGTGGAGGAGGGGTAGAGGGGAGGAAAGGAAAGAGGAGAAGGGAAACGACGAAAAGGAGGGATATTGTTGCAAACAATATATGATGATGCAAACCTTGTGTAGATATGCATCGAGTTTGTACTGGCATCTAAGTTTATAAAGTTGCATACGGTCATCAAGGTACCGTAATGCCCAAGGTTTGGATGGCAGATGGCCGGAGAGGGCTAACGGGCCACCGTGTTAGAGGTGATATTAAAATTAATTGTGGAAAAAGTTTGAGGGGAACCTGCTGATGATCACAAGTCGGTCCTGATTCTGGATACAAATGTGTACAACAAGTGTCTTAGATCTGCGGGTTGTGAAGGTCATTGAGGCCATGCTCGAAAGTATCCAATCTGTGGATCCACCTACTTTCCAAGTTAAGGAGTCTGGTCTGAATGTTGGGGCCAGTGTCGACTTTTTCCAACACCCACCAAAAGAGGTTGTAAGCTGTGTGGCGAGTCTCAGTATAGTGCGCTACCACGGGTGATGTCATGTGTTTGCAGTGTATCCTAGATCGATGTTCAGAGATTCTGGTTCCTGCCTTCCGCATTGTTTGGCCTACGTACCGATAGCCACACTGGCATTGGATACAATATACCACCTGGCTGCCTTTGCAGTTCGAGTGGTGTTTTAAGGTCCATTGTCTCTCATGAATAGGGAATGTTTTAATTTTCTTGGTGAATCTGCACGCCGAACACGACCGACAGGGGTAGTGTCCACTCGTCCTGCGAAGATTCCAGAGTCCAGTGCAGGGAGTGTCATGTATGTACATTGAGTGTACTAGGTGTTCTTTGACATTCCTGGCTCTCTTGAAGGCGAATCTCGGTGGTGGTTCATCTGGCAGTTGTAACTTGACTATCGGCCAGTACTTCTGGATCATCTTTTTAACATGGAATGAGTCGGGTCCGCGTGTAGTCACACATGTGATCCTATCTGCTTGTTCCTTGTCTTGTGATGCTCCTGACTCCAGAAGAGTGTCCCGATTGGTGAACCTAGCTCTTTTTTGAGCAATCGAAACTACTTTCTTTGGATAGCCTCTCCCTTTTAATCTATCAGCCAAAAGGTCAGAGTTTGAATAAAAATCTGACAGTGACGTGCAATTCCCGAGGATCCGCAGAAATTGTCCATATGGAAGGTTTTGTTGAACATGGTGGGGATGATCACTCTTATAATGCAAGAGGGTATTACGATCAGTGGGCTTTCTGTATAGATTGCATGTAAGTTTCCCTTCTGTACAGGATATTTGTAGATCCAGAAAGTGTATAGTATTTCGGTCATATTCCATAGTGAATTGGATGTTGTCATTGCAGGCATTAAGCCATTTCAAAAAAGTTTTAAGATATGTTTCGTCCCCGGACCACAGAAAAATTACATCATCGATATACCTACGCCATTCTTGGATGTGTGCTTGCCAGGGATTGGCCTGGTTGTAAATATGTTTATCTTCGAAGGTTGCCATGAAGAGAATGGCCAGACTTGGGGCAAAGGTAGCACCCATTGCTGTCCCTTTCGTTTGTGAGAAGAACTGTGTGTTGAAAGTAAAGAAGTTCTTGGGTGATGAGTTCTATAATAAATCCTGGTGGGACTCAGGATTATGTGCTGTTACGAGTGAGATGTTCATAGATACAATCTATTGCTGTTTCTTGTGGAATAGATGTGTACAATGATTTAATATCCATAGTTACTAAATACTGAGACTCCGGATCAAAGGGGAGTCCCTCGAATATTTGGATTGTATGTGTTGTGTCTCGTAGGGATGCTTTGGTCTTGATGCTTATGGGTTTCAGAAAAAAGTCTATGAAATTGCAGATCAGTTCTAATATCGATCCGCAGCCCGACACTATGAAGAACTCTAGCAATATCATCACTAACAGGGCTCCTAGGAATTTGAATGCATCTGCCATCCATTGTGGAACCCATGAGAATAGTGATCCAAACCAACTGTCGTGGTCTACTTCGTCAGTTTCATCAATCATCTGATTCTGTGGTTTCGTCAGCATACCTATTGCTTCTGTTAGAGTTCCATTTTCTTCATCGTGAGATGGTATAAATGTGCAACATGATTCTCCAATTTTTGCACAAACACTTCCATCCATAGCTGTGATCATGTCAAGTACATATCTGTTTTGGAGAGTCATCAGTCGGACTGTCCTTAACTCCTCTTTGTTTGCATTGAATCCCTTTATGGTTGTGTTGATAGTCAGCAGTAACTCCCATCTGGTTATCTGCAACCATTTAGTATTTGCTCCAACTGAATCTTGGCATGAAAATTGTCATGAACACTGATGAGGTGAGGCTGAATAGCCTGTGTTCATAAGGGATTGCATGAAAAGCTTCTTCTGATTTGGCAGAACAGTTATTCTCTCTCTTCATTCAAGTCAGTAGTTCTACAGATCTTTCTTCCTTAGATGAGCATCTGCTTTGGGAAACTGTCAATGTTCAGGTCACTTTTCGGGATCACCAATGCTGGAATGTGGACATTCACCATTGTGCATATACCTCCCCAGTTTCTCGGCAGTTTGATGTATGCTTTGGATCCACATGCCCAATAATGATCCATAATTACTGCAGTCCCATGCACCATTCCTGGAGCATCAAAGACTCGTCCAGAGTTTTGATTCCCTCCAATCTTTCTTGTGCCATTATTCCTAAAGCACAGTTTTGGGCTTTCTAGTGGCACTATCTGCAAGGGTCCTCCTCTGTCTTCGACCCAGGTTAGCAGTTAGCAGTTTTGCAAGCTTTGTCCCCAAATGCTTGCATAACCTTGGTGCATTTTCAGTAAAACAATGATGAATATAATACATTAATGCATCATGCCCCTGTAGTTCAATCGGCCGCATTTACTTCCAGAAAAGTACGAACGTCTTTTCTCTTGAGGGAGGATGAGATTGTTGCTCTGGATCCCCATCTCGATCATCCGCTCAAATATGCTAACTTTTACTACAACTTCTAAGCAATATTATCTCTGGATTCGGTTGGTTCTGGTTGTGAGCTGCAGGTACTAAACAATTGCTCCCCTTTGTCTGAACACTGGATTGTCTATTATTTCAGGACACAGTTCTCTTTTTCTATGTGAATGTCAAAATCAGGTGATAATTCAGTAAATCTCTTTACTGTGCATGTTCAAAATATGTGAGCTCCCAATCTACGCCTCTGATCTGCTTCATTCCCGAACACTATGCTGTGTCCTTGTCTGGCACTACTCTCTCGATCTGTCCCTCGGCGGAAAGTTTAAAATCTTCTCAAATAGTTCTGCTGATGGTTAGAAAGTTCGACTTGCATCACAATACCATGCAAGAGCATGCTCATTTGTGTAGAATTAGCTGGGTCTCTGATGAATGTGAGGACGTCAACATCGACAGGTCTCACCACAAGCTCTCGAAAATCCTCGATTAGGCGAAAGAAAACATTACTTCCCAACCTGCAGTCTTCTGGTGACAGGGACATTTGTCCTGACATTTCTGAAGTTTGGGACTGTTGGCTCTCACTCACTGTGAACAGTTTCTGCAATTTCGGTGTGCGTGAAGAGCAATTTGAATAACAATACCATTTAGGATTATACTTAGACATTCTGTATTTGCTGGATCTCGAATAAATGTCAAGGGGCCTCATTATGAGTCAGGCGTTAAGGGTTTTACAGCGCCGTAAACGGCGCCGACCCTTAACGCCTGATTACAAGGTCCCTTTGCGGGATGGTGATTTTAACGCCTGCTTTTTGCAGGCATTAAAAACCATGCCGCAAAGGGACCTTGGTGCTAAGTACGGTGCCGCAACTTGCGGCATCGTACTTAGCGCCTTCCCCATTCCCATTATGCCCTATGGGGCAAAAATGGGAATGGGGAAGGGCCATGGCGGAAGGGGGAATTACCACTCCGCCAACCTCGGAATGGGGTGGTAATTCCCCATTCCGCCATGGCGGAGTCGGAAAGTTACCGGCATGGACCATGGTGCTATTAGCACCATGGTCCATCAGCAAGGGTCGTAATGAGGCCCAATATGTCTGTAGTTCTTGCGACAAGATCTGGACAGTCTTCAATTAGGCGAACGAACAGTACATTGATAAGCCTATTAGCTTCTTCCTCCACTTGGGACATTTGGTTTTACCTCTCTGTATTCCGGAAGTAGGAGGAACTGTTCGGCAATTACATTAAGCAGCCTCCTTATAGTTTTTTTCATTTTCAGGATCTTGGAGAAAGTCAATGATACTGGTGAGCCTCCCCACCAGTGATGGGTACAATCTTATCACTAGATCGAAGTATGTTACCACATCTTTGGTGATATTGCTACTGTAGGACACCATTAGTGATTCCGAACAAAGTCTCTGTGTCGAAAGAGGCTGGGTGTTGTATTTCCTTCCAATTTATGTGCCTTGATCAAAATTTGGCATATTCCTTTCTAATCAAGGCTTCAGTGTATCTCAGTCCAAAGTTCAAAGTCAATAGACTATAGTGTGGCTTAGAAATACAATGTCCTTCTTCACCTTGCAGCTAGGATGCACAGAGTGTCAGTTTTTATGTCCTTATCTCCTCTTTTGCTCAGGGGAATGTCCAAAATGAAGCCACAACTCTTGCACAAAAGTTCTTTGTCTTTGCTTTGCTTCTGGTCATGCGTCCTTCTTCCTCGTCATGAATCACGTCTGCACGTGCTTTGGTTCTTCCCTGTCATCTGTAGTCTCTTTGCGGTGGGGTGCAGGCAGGGGGCCTTCTCTGATTTATGGCTTGATGTCACCCAAAAAGATCCAAGCTCTTCTTCCTTGTAGCTTCACTGCAGAGGGAGTGCAGTCTTCCACTGTTAAACCTTGGCTCGTCCCACCTTTTCCTCGTATGATTCTTTACCAGGGTGGTATCTCCAGGGAAGATGGATAGAAGACGTAGTCCTTGAGCTGTGGCTTCAGTAGTATCTCCTTCTGTGTGCTGTGCTGCCCTGCACCTTTTTCGTCGTCACTGCAGCTGGTCTAAATTTTGCATTTTAGACCCTATGATTTCTCCTGTCGACTGGGCATCACATCTAGCTCTGTCTCAGGGTGTCAGTGGAGTGTTCATTCTTCTTCCTGAGGCTATTTCATGCAGCATAAGATGATGGCCAGAACCGGGTTGGTTCCTGAGTGCATACAGTGCCAAAGGAAGTTAGTGTAACCATCACATTCTTAGAGTAAGCTTCAACTTAGCTATCCTCTCCTTTAATAAGCCGTTGAGCTTCTCACATATTCTGTTACCTTGCGGATGGTACGCCGATGAGAACTTGTGCTTTATACCAAGCAACAAGCTAATCTGTTCAAAAACATCATTTACAAAATGTATCCCGTTATCTGATCTCATGACTTCACATACACCCCCACCTGGGAAATACCTCTCTCACTAGAAATTTGGCCACACAGGTAGAGTCTGGGTGTGTACATAGACCTGCTTCAATCCATCTAGAGAATGGACACATCACAACAATTAGATACCTGTACCTGTTACATACTTGAATCATGCCGACGTAATCGACATGCGAGTGCTGAAAAGGTCACTGGGCCTTGGAATGACCCCTCTAATTACTTTAATGTATGCCCAGCCGTGAACTGTTTGCAAATTATACAGTTCACCAGAAAAAATGCAACATGCTCTGCTAAATTCGGTATGAACCAGTCTTCCACGAGTGTTGCTGCTAGATGCTCTTTTGTCATATGTGCTGGATAGTGTAACTGCTCCAGCACTATTTTTAACAGGGCTATAGGCATTACTGGTTTACCAGTGCTGTCTTGTCGCCACAAGCGTTCAGAGGGGTTTAAAGAACACCCTCGCCACTTCCAGAGGTATTTCTCCTCCTGTGGTGCCTCCCCTTGTAGTTCCATTAACTGTGTTTGTCCCATATTATTGTAGCTCTCAGGTACAAGCCATGCGACAATCATTTTTTCCTGTACATTTGCGACTTCTACATCCATGATCGTCTCGCTCTTGAATGCCATACGCTTGGCTTCTGTGTCTACTGCTTGATTTCCTCGTGAGATAAAATCTGTCCCCTTCATGTGGGCGGCGCATTTCACCACTGCTATGCCTACTGGGAGCTGTAGTGCCTTAATCAACCGGTCCAATAGGGCTGCGTGATGCACTGGCATGTACTGTGGACATCACATAGGCAGAGTCACTGTACACCGTTACTTCCTGGGCTGCGTGATTCTCAATCGCGAGTTTCAACGCTAATAGTTCTGCAGCATGTACTGAATAATGCGATGGTAATCGTGCACTAAGAAGCACTCGAAATTCCACATTTGCTGTGTGTTTCATCACAACAGAACTTGTATATCTTTTCCCATCGTGTTGATCGATTCTCGAGGATCCATCAAGGTATGCAATTTCTCCTTCTGCCAATGCATTCTCCTTTACTCTGGGGATTTCATCATAGAATTCTTCATAAATTGCACAGTCATGTATTGGCTCTCCTAAAGTAACTGGCTCTGCTATGAACATAATTGAGGGATTCGATATGATCACTTCATAAGCAGAAGCTCTCTGAGATGTCAGTATGCCCTTTGGTTTCTCTAGAATGGGAAATAGCGAGTGCTCGACATACAATGTCATTGAGCATCCCATTAAAATGGAGGTAGCCTTCTCAATGGCGAACGCTGCGGCAGGAAAACTTTGTTCGCAAGGGAAATGGCCTCTCATCACTGGGTCCAAAATTCCACTATAATATTCTAGGGGCTTGTACCCCAAAGTGGTTCTCTGTGTGAGCACTGCTGCCATAACGCTGCCATTCGTGTGTGAGAACAGGTAGAATTCCTCTGCATAATTGGGAATCCCTAAAACTGGTGCCGTACAAATGGCTCTTTTGAGTTCAGCAAATCCTTCCTCCACGGTCTCAGACCATTCAATCTTTTCTTCGTCACTTGTGCCTTCTCTAGGGCCTGTAGCAAGAGCTTGGTATATGAGTATATAGTCGAAAAACCCATGCCCTGACATAATTGCAAAGACCTAAAAAGCTCTGCATCTGCTTTATCGTGTGTGGCTTGGCCATGTTCAGTATGGCTTCAGCCCTTTCTGGGGTAACTCTTTTCCCCTCATGTGAGATCAGCTGACCTATGTATAACACTTCTTGTTGACAATATTGTAACTTCTGTCATGATGCCTACCCCCGGGCATCAGGACCAAGCCCATCAGCACCGGGAGCAGGCATCCAGATTCTTATTAAAACCCCAACAGCCCCGGCTGGGGGCTGTTTGGGTTCAGGCCTGGCGCCTTAGGCGCCAGGCTCATCATAGAAATCAGTCCTGGTGCCATAGGCGCCAGGCTCATAGACTTTACATACTTGATGCAGACCATCCTGCAAGTGAGTCCAAGCCAACGTGAGGCCTGGATGGGACTATTTTATTACAAGGACTATTTTCTTACTTGGGTGTGGTTCTGGGGAACTTCTTAACTGGAACTACTTTGGAGGCTATTTAAACCACGCCCGAACAGCAGCACACGCTTCGCGTTATTCTGCATCCAGCAGCGTAACGTTCACCGTGCCTGCAGTCAGCATCCAGTCTTTTGCCACGCCCGCCTCGAATCTGGAACTCCTAAAACAAAGAGGAAAGAAAACGACAAGGTTAAAAACTAACTATTTTCGAATTCCTCACCTGACTCCGGATCCATCTCGCCTCCGGACCTGGAAAGAATATCATTTCAATACGCGTCGCATCTCCAGCTGCAGCGCCGCGCCATACTCACCAGTCCTCGCAGCATCTTTTGATTCGGCGCTGCCTCCATCATTTCTTCGCCGAACTCCGGCATCTGGGGGACAAAAGAAAACAACAAGGTGAGCCGAGAAAACCAACAAATATAACTCTTATCACCATAGACTTACCTGATTTACCACCGGAGGCATTATTCTATAACTCTCCACGTCTTCATGTGCCGCACCTGCAAAGAGGGAGAAAACAACACGTTAAACACGTGCAACATTTACCGAACAGCGTCGGGTAAAACAGACTCTTACCTGAGCGCCACCATCTACCACAAGAGCACCGTCTCACGAACTCAGCTGCAAGACAAGGAAGGAAGCGGGGAAAAGAGTGAACATCGGACATATTGAACTCTATGAACTTTATACTTATTGGTCCTCCCCAGGAACCTCAGAGTCAATACTCTCTGGAACTCTCCCACGCCTTCAAACCAGTGAAGTAACTGGCATCAACGAATCCCTGCAATCCATGCAGGATGGAGAGCTCATCTTTCAAGAGCATAAGGTGAGATTGGTGAGAGGGCACTAGGACTGTGGGGGGTGCCATCACTTGAATCCACGGGTGGCTAAATCCATCTCTCTACTTGCAGGAGAATACTTCTACGGGTCAAGCAGACAAGATTAGGAGGGCCAGTCCAGTCTGTCATGTCTGCACTATGCATCACGTTGGTGGAGACCGCAGCCATCCGGGTCCGGCCGACACCCCTGTGGGAGCCAGGTGAGCGTAACAGAACGTGAAGCCTCTCTATAAATCCCCACCCGGGCGTTATGGAAACCTCGGAAACTGACTGTCAGGTTTCCTTCTCTAATTCAAGTTTCCTTTTTATTATTATCCTTTTCAGATTAGCTTTGTGTGGGTGGGAAGTTTTCCATTATAGTTGGTTAGGCCTTAACTTGTTGATTCAGAATCCTGGTTCTGACCCAAGGCAAGATGGAGCCTCACAGTGACAGCTCTGATTGGCTAGAAGACAATGCTGAACAACAATGAACATTCTAAACTGTCACTCTGTGCCTTTCATCATCAAAACCCCATCTGAGAGGACGTGTTCAGTGGCTGCTCCTGCTTTAGTATTAGGCCTGGTGGATTTTATCCTTCAGATCTCAGCAGTTGAGCGGCTACTTTCTTGGGGGTTCAGGAGAAGTCTTCAGCTGGCAGGAATTCGTTTTGAAGATAGGAAAAGCAGGAAATCTTTGTGAATTCACTCAGGAGATAAGTGACTTTATTTCTACTGTAAATCTGTTCATCTTAATAACAGTCTCCTTGAAAATTCGTTAAAAGTAGTGTTTCTACTAAAACTATTGAACTATCGGAGTGCGCTTGTGTTTCCAGTGCGGTGTTCCTTAGCGCGAGATTTTGACTGTCGCGTGCGTATTCAAGTGAGCGCGTGCTTTCTAGCGTGTGTATTCCGAGCGCGAGTAGAGGTTGGTCTCGTGCCATTTTAAACGCGTGTGTGTTTTATTGCGCGGGTGATCCTTTGCGCGAAAAGCTATACGCTGCGTGAGAACTACAAAGCGCGTGTGAAATACTAAGCGCGTGTGAAATACTAAGCGCGTGTGAAATACAAGGCGCGTGTGAAATACAAAGCGCGTGTGATTTTTAGCGCGAGTGTACAAAGCGCGTGTGAAATACAAAGCGCGTGTGAAATACAAAGCGCGTGTGATTTTTAGCGCGGGTGTACAAAGCGCGTGTGAAATACTAAGCACGTGTGATTTTTAGCGCGGGGGTATAAAGCGCGAGAATCTGTTTGTCGCGTGCCATGTGAGTGCGTGTGTGTTTTTTCCATCGCGAGTGATTTTGCGCGTGAGAATCACTTCGTTGCGTTTGAACTCAATAGCGCGGGTGTTCTTATTTCGCATGTCTCGCAGGAGAACATTATTGCGCGTGTGAACTATTGCGCGTGTGAATTATTGCGCGTGTGGATTTTTTGCGCGTGTGGATTATTTTGATCGCGCGTCTTCATCCGTTTGCGCGTGTTCTTCAACCAGGAAGATTTCTACGTGAAGTTCATCGATAATTTTAATGGAAAATACCTGCGTGTGCAGTTAGCACGTGTTTCCTCTTTCTTCAAGGATTCAAAGACTCAAGATAATTATAAATAGTTTGAAAAGTTTTGAAAAGACAAGAAAGAACATTTTAAAGACAATCTAATTGAACTACCAGTGCATGTTGGAAAAAAGACAAACAAAGAACTAAGACTTCCAGTTTTGCCTAATGTAAGAAGTTGCTGGGAATTTCAATTATCGCAAGTAAGAGAGATTTTCAGCTTCTTATCCGCTTCTCTAAGAAATTTCAAGAGAAGAACCAGGTAGGATTCTCAATTATTAGTTAAGGATTAATGACTTTCCATTCATAAGGTTAAGTAAGTGAATTAAGGAAGTGTATATGTTATTCTTTATCCTCTGCAGGTTCAGCACTGATTAGCCTGGACGCAGTCTGCCTGGTGTTGTTTTGTTGTCCCATTCCCCCTTTCCCTTTGGGGTGTAGTTTACAGAGCTGTATTGAAAACTAGTTCTGGGAAATACATCTCAGGGGGATTGTCGGGGGTTCAGCAGCTTCCGCGGATACAGGACCTCTCAGCCTGACAGAATGAAAGGCCAATAATTTAGTCCGCCCGAGCTGTCATGAACCCCGACAAATCCATGGAGATGTTAGGATCTTTGATTAGGGAGTTACGGGAGGAGTTGAAAATTTCTCGGGAAGAAAATGCCTTACTTAGTCAAAAGGTAGATGACTTAAGTGTTTAAATTACACAAATTCAACAGAGGGGAGAAAGGAGAGAGGATGAGGTTTCAGGGGGCGCAGGTTCTCCACCTGAGTTAGAAAGAGAAGATCAGTTACCACACATACAACGGGCGCCTTCAGTGGCAGAAGGGGTAAGGAGTATAATTATGCCAGTTCCTTTGGCGCCCCCAGAACGTTATCATGGGGATTCCAAGAGATTTAGGGTGTTCTTAACACAATGTGAATTACATTTTATGAGTAGACCAGAATTATTTCCATTGGATGCTTCGAAGATAACATTTATGTTGTCATATCTTTCTGGGGAGGCATCTGCTTGGGCTGGGTTGTTGGTGAGTCAAAAGAGTGCGGTTTTAGAAAATTATACCAGTTTTTTAGAGATATTCCGAAAAATGTTTGATAGAAGACAGTTATCTCTGGAAGTAGATGGTGAACTTTTAGAATTAAAACAAGGTAATAGAGACTTGATTGCTTATATAACACAATTTAAGTCCCTTGTGTTAGAAAGCAAGTGGCCCGAGGTTAAACAGGCCTCGTTGTTTTATCGGGGCCTTAGAGATGAGTTAAAGGATGCTTTGTCTGGAGTAGTAGAACGCCCTCCTACTTGTGAAGGTCTGATTGATTTGGTTATTCAATTGGACTTCCGTTTGAGTGAAAGGAAGGCAGAGAGACGTCATGGTCAGAGTGATGTAAAGTCTATACTTAGAGTAGATAGACCTAAAATAGAGAGTAAACCCAAAGGGAATAATTCATCTCCAAGAATCAGAGGCCCGTTAACAGTGGAGGAAAAGACTAGGAGGAGAGATAATAATCTGTGTTTATACTGTGGAAGAGGTGGGCACTTTTTAGGAAACTGTCCTTACACTCCCAAGAAGACTTCTTCCTCAGCAGTCAAGGTACAACAGATCGCTAATACGGTGCAGACAGCGGTTCCTCATATAACCATAAATGTATCCTTATTTTTTGATTTGGAGTGTAAGGGAAATGGTCCTGTAATGATTGACTCGGGTGCGACTGGGAATTTCATGGATTGGGGTCTGGCCAAATCGTTGGGAATTCCAATTATTCTGAAGGAGGTTGTAGAGCAGGCTAGGGCTGTTGATGGTAAATGTTTATCTTCTGGTCCTATTACTCATAGAACTGGTTCTTTATCTTTGAAGTTATCAAGAGGTCACAAAGAGATAATTTCGTTTGAGTTAATTGATGCCCCTTTGTTGAAGATTATCTTGGGCATGCCTTGGCTTACTCTCCATAATCCCCTAATTGATTGGAGTGCTCGGACAATTGACATGCAATCCGATTTTTGTAAAGAGAATTGCTTTTCAGGAAGTCTCTTAGAGGAAGAGGTAAGACAAAGTAATTCCGTGTCTAGTTTTCTGGCTGAGACTGGAATTGGAGGTCATGATGTGGGAGCTGTAGTGGGTCAACTTCCCCAGTGTTGCAAAGATTTCTGGGACGTATTTGATGAGAAAGTGGCAGGAGAATTACCACCCCATAGATCCTTTGATTGTAAAATTGAACTAGAGCCAGGAACAATTTTGCCTAGTAGTAGGGTATATGCTCTTACTGAGAAAGAGAATGATTATTTAAAAGAATATTTGTCAGAAAATTTGGCCAAAGGATTTATTCGTCATTCTAAGTCACCTGCGGCCTCTCCTTTATTTTTTGTACCAAAACCGGATGGCTCGCTTAGAACTTGCATAGATTATCGAGCAGTTAACAAAGTCACTATTAAGAACCGGTATCCTCTTCCTCTCATCTCAGAAATGCTTAATCAAATACAAGGAGCAAATATTTTCTCAAAATTAGATCTGAGAGGAGCTTACCATCTTGTACGTGTGCAGGAAGGGGACGAATGGAAGACAGCGTTTAAGACCAGATTTGGGCTGTTTGAATATCAAGTTATGCCATTCGGTCTATGTAATGCTCCAGCGGCTTTCCAATTTTTCATTGATGAGGTTTTTAGAGAATACTTGGATATTTTTGTTGTCGTTTATATCGATGATATTTTGATTTTCTCTTCTGACCTAGATCAACATCAGAAACATGTGCGCTTGGTGTTACAAAAGTTGCGAGAAAATCATTTGTTTGCCAAATTGGAAAAAAGTCAATTCCATACCGATTCTGTGGAATTTTTAGGTTTTATAAT
The DNA here is from genome assembly GCF_040938575.1 of Ambystoma mexicanum. Taxonomy (NCBI): domain Eukaryota; kingdom Metazoa; phylum Chordata; class Amphibia; order Caudata; family Ambystomatidae; genus Ambystoma; species Ambystoma mexicanum. The sequence goes on along the minus strand of NC_090935.1, from coordinate 596,547,378 downwards.
TTCACCTAAGGGTTTAGAAATGAATCCTAAAAAAGTGCAAGCCGTTCTTGAATGGCCCCCTCCTACTAAGGTTAAGGAAATACAAAGTTTCTTAGGATTTGCCAATTTTTATAGGAGATTTATAGAAGGTTTTTCTCGGCTGGTTGCTCCTATAACGAGGCTTTTGAAAAAAGGAGTGAAATTTGACTGGGACCTTGAAGCAGGAAAGGCTTTTCAAGAGTTAAAACAAAGATTTACTTCTAGTCCAATTCTAATTCATCCAGATCTTTCTAAACCTTTCTTTTTGGAGGCGGACGCTTCAAATTTAGCGTTGGGGGCGGTGCTTTCTCAAAGGAATGAAACTACTGGTCAAATACATCCAGTTGCATTCTTTTCTAGAAAGTTTTCTGCTGCTGAAGTGAACTACACAATTGCTGATCGGGAACTGTTAGCAATAAAGTCCGCTTTTGAAGAATGGAGACATTTTCTTAAAGGAGCAAGACATACAGTAACGGTCCTTACTGATCATCGAAATTTATTGTTTTTAAAATCTGCAAGAACTTTGTCTCCACGCCAACTTCGTTGGTCTTTGTTCTTTGCAGATTATGATTTCATTGTGACTTTTAAACCCGGAAGTCAAAACAAAAAAGCTGATGCGTTATCTCGCCAATTTCCTGGAAGTGAAGACAAAGAGATTATAGAACCAGAACCTATAATTGCTCCAGAACGTTTTTTGTTAGCTGGAGCCATTAAAGAAATTGATTTTTTGAATGAAGTTCGTCAAAATATGTCCTTGCAGAAGATGGAGGAGTGGGTGAGACTGGATCCAGCTAGAAAGTTGAAAGACAATCTTCCTTTTTTTGATAACAAGCTTTATGTACCTACTGATGAGTTGAGAGAAAAAGGTTTTGAGAAATTGTCATGAATCCATTTTAGCAGGACATCCTGGGTTCAGAAAAACTCTGGAACTGGTTCGAAGGAATTTTTGGTGGGAAAAAATTCGCCAAGACACCTTGAATTTTGTTAAAACTTGTGTAGTCTGTGCACAAGAGAAAAGTCAAGTTGGGAAGCCGCATGGTTTATTGGAGCCATTACCTGTTCCTCCTCGTCCTTGGCACACAATTTCTATGGATTTCATAGTTGATCTCCCTCAAGATAAGGGTTGTACTACCATTCTTGTTGTGGTCGATCTTCTTACTAAAGAAGCACATTTTTTACCAATAGAGGGAGAGGTTACCGCGGAAAAACTGGCTCATAGTTTTTTGCAAGGTGTAGTTAGACTACATGGACTCCCAAGTCAAGTTATCTCTGACAGGGGATCTCAATTTATTTCAAAATTCTGGAGGGCCTTCTGTAAGAAACTTGGAGTGGAAGTTAGTTTGACTTCTGGGTATCATCCGGAAAGTAATGGACAAGTGGAGAGAGTAAATCAAGAATTGGAGAAGTTTTTAAGGTGTTATTTACAAGCTAGAGAGGAATGGGTGGATTTGGTGTGGTTGGCAGAATTCTCTTACAACAATTGTGGAAAAGATGCTACTTCTATGTCCCCTTTCTAGTTGGGTCGTGGGTTTCATCCTCGTTTTCTGAGTTTTGAGGTGTTGGAGGAAGATTCAGGGAATCCTAGAGTGGAAGATCGTTTGTTGATAATGAAAAATAACTTGGATAGATCAAAAAAGGTTCTGGGAGAAAATAAGTTGAAATATAAGAGATATGCCGATTTGAGAAGAAAAACTGGACCTGAATATAAGGTGGGAGACATAGTTTGGCTTTCTACCCGATACCTGAAAATTAAGGGGAAGAATAAGTTCAGTCCAAGATTTGTGGGCCCTTTTGAGGTAGAGAAAATCATCAACCCTGTGGCAGTACGATTGAAATTACCCAAGCAGTTGAAGGTACATCCTACTTTTCATGTTAGTCTTTTAAAACCAGTTTGTTCAGGAACTAGATTCAGAACACCACCTTCCCCTGTGATTTTGGAGGATTCATCTGAGGAATTTGTGGTTAAACAAATTTTGGATTCTAGGAAAGTGAGGGGAAGGTTGCAGTATTTGATTGATTGGGAGGGATATGGACCGGAGGAACGATCTTGGGAAGATTCAGTTGATGTACATGCCCCCCGTTTAGTGGCTAAGTTTCATGCTAAAAACCCACACAAGATAGGCCCAGAGACTGGGCATTAGGAGGGGGGTACTGTCAGGTTTCCTTCTCTAATTCAAGTTTCCTTTTTATTATTATCCTTTTCAGATTAGCTTTGTGTGGGTGGGAAGTTTTCCATTATAGTTGGTTAGGCCTTAACTTGTTGATTCAGAATCCTGGTTCTGACCCAAGGCAAGATGGAGCCTCACAGTGACAGCTCTGATTGGCTAGAAGACAATGCTGAACAACAATGAACATTCTAAACTGTCACTCTGTGCCTTTCATCATCAAAACCCCATCTGAGAGGACGTGTTCAGTGGCTGCTCCTGCTTTAGTATTAGGCCTGGTGGATTTTATCCTTCAGATCTCAGCAGTTGAGCGGCTACTTTCTTGGGGGTTCAGGAGAAGTCTTCAGCTGGCAGGAATTCGTTTTGAAGATAGGAAAAGCAGGAAATCTTTGTGAATTCGCTCAGGAGATAAGTGACTTTATTTCTACTGTAAATCTGTTCATCTTAATAACAGTCTCCTTGAAAATTCGTTAAAAGTAGTGTTTCTACTAAAACTATTGAACTATCGGAGTGCGCTTGTGTTTCCAGTGCGGTGTTCCTTAGCGCGAGATTTTGACTGTCGCGTGCGTATTCAAGTGAGCGCGTGCTTTCTAGCGTGTGTATTCCGAGCGCGAGTAGAGGTTGGTCTCGTGCCATTTTAAACGCGTGTGTGTTTTATTGCGCGGGTGATCCTTTGCGCGAAAAGCTATACGATGCGTGAGAACTACAAAGCGTGTGTGAAATACTAAGCGCGTGTGAAATACTAAGCGCGTGTGAAATACAAGGCGCGTGTGAAATACAAAGCGCGTGTGATTTTTAGCGCGAGTGTACAAAGCGCGTGTGAAATACAAAGCGCGTGTGAAATACAAAGCGCGTGTGATTTTTAGCGCGGGTGTACAAAGCGCGTGTGAAATACTAAGCGCGTGTGATTTTTAGCGCGGGGGTATAAAGCGCGAGAATCTGTTCGTCGCGTGCCATGTGAGTGCGTGTGTGTTTTTTCCATCGCGAGTGATTTTGCGCGTGAGAATCACTTCGTTGCGTTTGAACTCAATAGCGCGGGTGTTCTTATTTCGCGTGTCTCGCAGGAGAACATTATTGCGCGTGTGAACTATTGCGCGTGTGAATTATTGCGCGTGTGGATTTTTTGCGCGTGTGGATTATTTTGATCGCGCGTCTTCATCCGTTTGCGCGTGTTCTTCAACCAGGAAGATTTCTACGTGAAGTTCATCGATAATTTTAATGGAAAATACCTGCGTGTGCAGTTAGCACGTGTTTCCTCTTTCTTCAAGGATTCAAAGACTCAAGATAATTATAAATAGTTTGAAAAGTTTTGAAAAGACAAGAAAGAACATTTTAAAGACAATCTAATTGAACTACCAGTGCATGTTGGAAAAAAGACAAACAAAGAACTAAGACTTCCAGTTTTGCCTAATGTAAGAAGTTGCTGGGAATTTCAATTATCGCAAGTAAGAGAGATTTTCAGCTTCTTATCCGCTTCTCTAAGAAATTTCAAGAGAAGAACCAGGTAGGATTCTCAATTATTAGTTAAGGATTAATGACTTTCCATTCATAAGGTTAAGTAAGTGAATTAAGGAAGTGTATATGTTATTCTTTATCCTCTGCAGGCTCAGCACTGATTAGCCTGGACGCAGTCTGCCTGGTGTTGTTTTGTTGTCCCATTCCCCCTTTCCCTTTGGGGTGTAGTTTACAGAGCTGTATTGAAAACTAGTTCTGGGAAATACATCTCAGGGGGATTGTCGGGGGTTCAGCAGCTTCCGCGGATACAGGACCTCTCAGCCTGACACCGACCAACTGGCCCAATTATTGGGGGAATTTAGGGCAGAAGTGCACTCCGCTCGCCAAGAGACTAATGCCCTCAGGAGAGAACTGATTGTCTCGAAGGAGCGCACTGACGATCTGGCAAGGCAGCTGCTGCAAAACCAAGCAGGGCAAACACATTTACCAGGACTCGGGGGGAATCCAACTCCTGTTTCATCGAGCAATCCTGTGCAAGTGGTTTTACCAGGGGCTATTCCTTTAGCTCCACCTGAACGCTTTGCTGGGGACCCAAAAAGGTTTGCCGTGTTTATGAACCAATGTCGCTTGCACTTTTTATGCAGACCTGGAGCTTTTCCAAATGTCCAAGCCAAAGTAGCTTTTGTATTATCATATTTGAGTGGCAGTGCAGCTGATTGGTCGATTCCACTAGTCAATCAGGATGACCCTCTTCTTCGGGACTTTCAGGGTTTTCAAATGAGCATGGAAAGACTATTCGCTAGACATTCCCAGGGACAGGCCCTGGATAATGAACTTTTATCCCTAAAGGTTACAAGGTAACCATCTCTGTTAACCTATATCGCAACCTTTAATAGGTTGGTGGTGGAAACCGGATGGCCAGAGGTAAAACGAATTACACTATTTCATCATGGACTTCGGGGCAAACTTAAAGATGTTTTGGCCCAAGTTGTGAACCCACCTCAGGATTGCGCAGAATATATAGACTTAGTTGTCCAGTTAGACCATCGACTTCAGAATAGAAAGGCTGACCGAGCTAAGTTCAAGAATTGGGTATTGGTTAAACCCAACGTCACCCCCAAAGGAACAGATACAGCAGAACCTATGCAGATCGGGGGAGTTAAGGGACCCTTAACTCAAAAGGAAAGAGAAAGGAGCCGGCAGATGCAATTGTGTCTATACTGTGGGGCCTCAGGACATTTTCTACGGGATTGCCATATAAGAGCATCCACGAAAATAGTCGGAGTCGCCGATAGAAATCAAACAGAACCTGATTCGGGAAACGACCACGCCCGACAAGCGTAGAGGTCCACTTGCCGAGCTTGAAGAAGGACACTCAGACCTCGCACCGGATCATACCAATGGTCCTTATTGATCCAAGGCAGCCATCACGTATGCACGCATTAAGGGCATACATTGATAGCGGGGCCGTAGGAAACTATATGGACCGCGAATTGGCTTCTAGGATGAATCTACCTTTCTGCAAAAAAAACTCTTCGGATGTCATCACCACAGTTGATGGAACTGAAATTGCCTCTGGGCCTGTAACTCATTCCACCACAGAGATGACACTGTTGGGTCAAGATGGGCATCGAGAGACTATTGTGTTTGATTTAATGAAAGCCCCGCAGTTCCAAATAATACTGGGGATACCTTGGTTGGAAACACATAATCCTAGTATTGATGGGCGAGAGAGGAGAATAACCTTCCCGGATTGTGCACACACCTGTTACCCGGAAAAAACCTTGAACAAAGGCCTGGCCACAGTTGCTAATCCAGTCGTGCAGTTACCTCAGGAATATCAAGAATTCCAGGCTGTTTTTCAAAAAGAACAGGCAAACACCTTACCACCTCACAGATCATACGATTGTCAAATTGACCCCATACCCGGTGCACAACCTCCATGCAGTAGGATCTACGCCCTTACGGAACCCGAAAACCTTCACCTACGACAATACTTGGACCAATACCTTGCTAATGGCTTTATTCGTCCATCCCAGTCCCCGGCATCCTCAGCTTTGTTCTTCGTGCCTAAAAAGGAAGGTGACCTCAGAACATGCATAGACTACCGCGCATTACATCAGATTACGGTGAAGAACCGATACCCATTGCCTCTGATCCCCGAATTACTAGACCAAGTAAAGGATGCTTGCATCTACACTAAATTGGATCTACGAGGGGCATATCATCTGGTACATGTAAAGAAAGACGACGAATGGAAGACTGCCTTTCGCACCAAGCACGGATTATTCGAATATTAGGTGATGCCCTTCGGGTTGTGCAATGCACCAGCAGCCTTCCAGTATTTTATGAACAATGTCCTTCGTGAACTCATTGACGTCTGCGTTGTCGTATACATAGACGATATTCTAGTGTACTCCTCCTCAGAATCAGACCATGTTAAGCACGTGCGTGCAGTCCTTGAGAAACTACGGCAGCACAAGTTATATGCAAAATTGGAAAAATATGTTTTTCATACTACGGAAGTTGAATTCCTTGGATTTATCCTGACTCCAAAAGGAGTCCGAATGGACTCTCAAAAGTTGGACGCAATTCTCAAGTGGCCATCACCCAGTTCAGTTAAAGGGGTACAAAGCATGCTCGGATTTGCTAATTTCTACCGCAGATTCATTCCGGATTTCGCACATGTTGTACACCCCATCACAGCACTTTTGTGAAAAAACAAACTCTTCTTGTGGACCGAAGAGGCTGAAAAGGCCTTCCAAGAGCTGAAAGCGAAATTCACGTCTGCACCGGTCTTAAAGCATCCCCTCCCTGAACTTCCATACATAGTTGAAACTGATGCATCCAGTTTAGCCATGGGAGCTGTCCTGTCCCAGAAGGATCCTGAAACCGGTCAACTTCACCCAGTAGCATTTTGGTCCAGAAAGTTCTCGGCACCCGAGTTAAACTATGCGGTTACCGATAAAGAGTGATTAGCCACCAAATCCGCCTTCAAGGCTTGGCGGAATTATCTTCTCGGTGCCAGGCATACCATTACTGTAATCACTGATCACCGGAACTTGCAGTATTTAAAAACAGCCAAAGCCTAATCATCGCGCCAACTTCGATAGGCATTGTTCTTTGCCGAGTTCGATTTCATGATCACTTATCGACCTGGCTGTAAAAATGGCAAGGCAGATGCCCTATCCCGAATAGGGATGGGAGAAGCATATGCGAACCCGGAACCGGTGCCTATAATCTCAGAACAAAGAATTCTTGGCATAACCACTCTACAGACACTAGAGGATATTCATGTAATAATCTAACAACTCTTCGATCCAACAGCCCTGCAGGACTCGGTAAAGAAAGGCCCGGACTACTCAGTCATCAATGACCTACCTTATTATCAAGGGTAACTATTTCTACCACACAAGGAACTATAAGAACTAGTCATCTCCAATTATCATGACACCCTGATGGAAGGGCACCCAGGTATCGCAAAAACTGAAGCTAAAATTAAGAGACAATTTTGGTGGCCCACCTGGCGAAAAGACATAAAATCATTTGTGATGTCTTGTGGCATTTGCGCCCAAAACAAAAGTCAGAAGAAAAAACCAGCTGGCCTTTTACAACCTTTGGATGTTCCACCTACACCATGGCACACCTTATCTTTAGACTTTATTACAGATCTACCTCCATGTAATGGATTTAACACCATTCTAGTTATTGTGGATCTTTTTTCCAAGATGGCCCACTTTATTACTTTAAAGGGATTACCTTCTGCTTCAATCCTGGCCAAGGAGTTCCTCGAAAACATTGTTCGAATACACAGATTTCCTTCTGTATTGGTCTCTGACTGAGGTAGTCAATTTATTTCACATTTTTGGAAGAAATGTTGTCAATTGGCGCAAATCGACGTGAGGTTATCAACCAGTCACCATCCCCAGACCGATGGTCAGACAGAGAGGTCCAACCAGACCCTTGAACAGTATCTACGTTACATGCTACACCAGAGCGAAAGTAATTGGAAAGATATTTTATGGATTTCCGAGTATGCATACAATAACTGTACATTCAGGAACTGGACAAAGCCCCTTTTATACCATATATGGACATCACCCTCGAACCTCAGAACTAGATTCGCCTCAGCACCTCGAAATGCCCGCAGTTAGTCATTTGCACTCTGCTATTACACAAACCTTTAAGGAGGCAACAGAACATTTGAAACAAGCAAAAGAGAAATATAAGAAAAATGCTGATCAACATAGCAGTGAAACTCCACAATACCAGATTGGGGATCAAGTTTGGCTGGCTACGAAACACATACCTCTGAATGGAACTCAGACTTTTAACCCTAGATATTTGGGACCTTACACCATTAAGGCCATTATCAACCAGGTGGCCGTCAAATTGGAATTACCCCCTAATATGCGAATTCATCTTTCATGTTTCACTTTTAAAACCAGTTCAACCAGGAGCAAGATTAACCAAACCACCCGACCCCATCTTGATAGATGGAGAACCTGAATTTGAGGTAAAAAATATCCTGGACTCCAAGATGGTTAAATCAAAACTTTTTTATTTAATCAATTGGAAGGGCTACGGACCACAAGAAAGGTCATGGGAGCCTAGTAACCACGTTCATGCACCTCGGTTGGTGAAGAGATTCCATCTGAACTTCCCAGACAAACCAGGGCCAAGGGGAAGAACAACTTTAGGAGGGGCCTTGGGGGGGAGTGCTGTCATGATGCCTACCTCCAGGCATCAGGACCAAGCCCATCAGCTCCGGGAGCAGGCATCCAGATTCTTATTAAAACCCCAACAGCCCCGGCTGTGGCTGTTTGGGTTCAGTCCTGGCGCCTTAGGCGCCAGGCTCATCAGAGAAATCAGTCCTGGCCTCCATTGGCGCCAGGCTCATAGACTTTACTTACCTGATACAGACCATGCTGCAAGTGTGTCCAAGCCAACGTGAGGCCTGGACTATTTTATTACAGGGACTATTTTCTTACTCTGGCGTGGTTCTGGGGAACTTCTTACCTGGAACTACTTTGGAGGCTATTTAAACCACGCCCGAACAGCAGCACACGCTTCGCGTTATTCTGCATCCAGCAGCGTAACGCTCACTGTGCCTGCAGTCAGCATCCAGTCTTCTGCCACGCCCGCCTCGAATCTGGAGCTCCTAAAACAAAGAGGAAAGAAAAGTACAAGGTTAGAAAACTAACTATTTTCGAATTCCTCACCTGACTCCGGATCCATCTCGCCTCTGGACCTGGAAAGAACATCATTTCAGTACGCGTTACATCTCCAGCTGCAGTGCCGCGCCATACTCACCACGCCATACTCACCAGTCCACGCTGCATCTTTGGATTCGGCGCTGCCTCCATCATTTCTTCGCCGAACTCTGGCATCTGGGGGACAAAAGAAAACAACAAGGTGAGCTGACAAAACCAACAAATATAACTCTTATCACCATAGACTTACCTGATTTACCACCGGAGGCATTATTCTATAATTCTCCACATCTTCATGTGCCGCACCTGCAAAGAGAGAGAAAACAACACGTTAAACACGTGCAACATTTACCGAACAGCGTCGGGTAATACAGACTCTTACCTGAGCGCCACCAGCTTCCACGAGAGCACCTTCACACAAACTCAGCTGCAAGACAAGGAAGGAAGGGGGGAACAAGAGTGAACATCGGACATATTGAACTCTATGAACTTGATACTTACTGGTCCTCCCCAGGAACCTCAGAGTCAATACTCTCCGGAACTCTCCCACGCCTTCAGACCAGTGAAGTAACTGGCATCAAGGCGCCCCTGTAATCCATGCAGGATGGAGAGCTCATCTTTCAAGAGCATAAGGTGAGATTGGTGAGAGGGCACTTCGGAGGTGATTAGTGGGAGGACTGTGGGGGGTGCCATCACTTGAATCCACGGGTGGCTAAATCCATCTCTCCACTTGCAGGAGAATACTTCTACGGGTCAAGCAGACAAGATTAGGAGAGCCAGTCCAGTCTGTCATCTCTGCACTACGCATCACGTTGGTGGAAACAGCAGCCGTCCGGGTCCGGCCGACGCCCCTGTGGGAGCCAGGTGAGTGTAACACTTCTCTTTGTCAATGTTATATCCCTTTTCAGCCAATATAGTTAATAGCTGAACAGAATCATGTCTGCATCTTTCTTCTGTCATGCTGCAAATTAAGATGTCATCCACATATTGTAAGACAACACTTTCTAATGCAATACTGCTTAGGTTCATCTGCAGGACCGCATTGAAAATAGAAGGAGACTCACAGTACACCTGGGGTAGCCTCGTACTTTTCAGATGCATCTGTCTGAACGTAAATGACGTCTGATCTTGCGAGTCTGGGATTGAGAAAAAGGCATTTTTCAAGTCAATCACCGTGAAATATTTTGCCTCAACCGGTGTATTGCATAGAATTGTGGCCGGGTTAGGGACTAAAGGGAACTCGGCCTCAACAATATCATTTATCGGCCTCAGATCTTGAATTAGCCTCCAAGACCCTCCCTTTGATTTTTTGAAAGGGTAATTTCTTGAGCTGTTTCTGTACCGGCTCTGGCAGCCCTTGGCACAACATATGGTAGAATAGATTTCCCCCAAGATTCCTGAGTCTCGACTACCCATGCATCTTGGACATTCTGAATGTAAATCAACGAGTCTTCCAACTCCGTCATTTTCCGAGTCATGATAGCTCCATGTCGAAGTATCTGGATATAGCAATCGTGATGCTTTCCATACCACGGCTCTGCAATTGTTAAATGGAGCTATGTAATGCACGGTATTAACTGTGTTCACACCAGGGTACCCTGCCCGTGTCCACACATCGGCTGCTCTATCACCAATTATGGCGATTAAGAGACTTTTAATATCCCCCTATAGCTAACGTGTTCCCTCCTGTCATTTTCTCTAGCTCGTGTATCCACTTTCCATCTCCCGATGTCAACATTGGAAGCTTTCAGGTTTTCCCGATCCATGTGTGGCCATGGAATATACTGTGGTCTTGCTTCTCATTTCTTGAGCAACGGAAATTGGACGCATAGCCCTCTCTCTCTTCACTCATTGTTCTCCTGTCTATTGCAGGAGTAATATTCCTGCATCGCCGCCTACTTTGCAATGTCCTTAACTGGCTCACATAGGGTGGTGGAGACACCCCCCTCTGACTGTGAGATACTTCTTCGTGTCAGTATGACTGCGAGGCTGATCCTGATGCCCTCGGTGCAGACCCACAAGAATCTAATCATCTTATCCCTTTCCCTCCTGACAATTGCTTTTCACGTCTTCTCTCTTCCTCCTTTTCCTCATGCTCCTCTCTTTCGGTGTCAGACATTGTCTGCGCCCAACTCGTGCAACTTCTTGCATCCTCTTTGTTCCTACTTATTTCCAACCTATCTAGGGACAGTTCTCTATTTCGACTACTTCGGGAGACGTCCACAGTATCGCAAAGCTGAGTGCTCTCCAGGCGCTCGTCTTCCCTCTCCCCTTGGGGTACTTGTTCTAGCCCGATTTCATCATATATTCTATCGATCGTCTCTCCGATGCTTTCGGTTTCGAAGTCATCCTCGATATTCGCCCTAGACCTGCCTGGTACTGAATCATACTCAGGAAAGAATTCTTCTATATCCTCCCAGTCTACTACTGGCTCAGACTTTTTAACCTCTCTTTCCAGATATTCAAGATTGCATGCTCTCTGTCTTCGCTTTCGTTCTACATCGTCATCTAATTCTCTGCGCTTCCTTGCTTCTTCTCTGACCCTATCTTCTTCCTCTTTCTTTGCATCTCTGCGTTGATTTGCCTTTTGGATTTCATCATCCCTTTGTCTCTTTATTCTTTTCTCTCGTATCCTTTGTTCTTCCTCTATCCTTTGCTGCTCCTGTCTGTCTTGATCATTGGCTGCTCTCTGTTTACGTTCGCGTTGAGTTTCTTGAGCTTCACGATATAACTGTTCTCGTCTCTGCCTATGCTTTTTCCTGATTCTTTCGTCTCTCAATCCTTTTTCCTTTTCCTTCTCCTTTCTCTGTACCTCGTCTAACTTCTCTTTTTGTTTCACGTCACCAATGGCTTTGCCATCGAGTTTCGATAGAATCTTCCTTCCCATCCATTCGTTCTTCGCGAATGCTATCTCATCAGTTCTATCCTCATTTCCTTTCCATCTCTTACCTTCTCTCTCGGCATCGAGAGATGAGCTTGAGTCTGGTCTTTTCTCTCGTTCTCGCATCTCTCCTTATCCCGTGGGATGTTGGAGGTGATATCTCTATCTCTATCTTTGTCTAGATTTTTGTCACTACTTTGCGTAGGTGACTCATATGCTGGGTTGCTGTAACCTGTAGCTGCTTTAAGTTCTCATAGCGGATATAACCCTTCATCCTTACTATCTTCAATTTTCGGTTCAGATGGGGCGGGTTGCGCTGAGGGCATCTCACCCCCCTCTTTGCATACCAAAAGTATCCAGTCCAATGGCAGCTCCTCCTCCTTATCCTGTTGATACATTTTCCACAACTCTAGACTAGCTAAGCATTTGTCTAACTTTTTCCCAGTATATGCGGCATGCAAATATGTCGTCATGTGCTGTAGGACCGTTTCAGATAATGATCCAACCTGTGGCCATGTCATAAACATTTTGTTGGCGGTTCCTTTAACCAATTCGGCACTGTATTTTTCTTAGGTGCATGTTTTGGCAACTGTTTGCACAGGTGTACTAATGGAGTCACGTCTTCCATATTTAAATCTGTTCACTTCCTCTTTATACAACACTTGTTAATGTCTTTCGTTACTTAAACAATTCTAACAATATGAGCGAGCACCAATCGTCGCAAGCTCCAATCCCGTTTTTCCACAAAATTGTATCTCTTCTATTTTACTCAATAAACATCAGGTTGTATTATACAATAATTCAAGTATTCAATCGCGCAATTTTTATGCTAGTTCCTTGAAGGAAATATTTTCGTCCTATGATGTCACAACAAATAACAGATAAGACAGACGTTAACAGACTAGATGAACTCCAGCTGGTACATAGACCTCTGCCTCTAATATTACCCCGACATGGAGTTTAAACTCATCCCTTTCACAAGCGTCTTTAACCGCCATGGTGATCTATTTGTTCCTCTTTATTCAGGACTATGGATACACGTATAGCCCCTATACTAAAGCGTAGGAATTAGGCGAATACTCTCTCTTCTCGGGTGTCCTCCCCGGTATCCTCTCTCTTCTCAGGTGTCCTCCCCGGTATCCTGTTTTATTACTTTTATTCCTGTTGAAGTCACTATCCCCTTCCCCGTATATATATGTACATCCTACTCTACTTCTGACTATATTTTGTTTTCCCGCCTCCCTCCGTTACCTTTTCCTCACTTGTTCTAAAGCATGCACTTTTGCCAAAACATTTAGTCTTTTTCACTCACCGTTCGCATGTTTCCTCTCTGGATGCTGGAAATCACCGCCTTTATCACCGCCTCTCCTGCCGTTCGCTCGCTCAGCTACCTGCAGGAGTGGGAAGGGGTTATGTGGGGAAACACAGGTCCCTCCAGACCTTTGTCTACAGATTCTATTTTTTACTCTAACCACTGTCTACGGGGAGCTTAACTGTCTACTCAGCCAGATGGCCAAGGACTTGTGATATTGCCGAGGACCTAGAGTTACTTTATGTCTACGGTCAATGGGTGTCTTATCTAATTGATAATCGATAGCCATCCGATCTCTGCTACCAACTGTGCTCTGAGACCCCCAACCAGCCCATAGAGTCGGGGTTTGCCCAGAAGCACTTTAATACAAGATAGCAGCACCCTTGAGATGGATGGGGTTGCAGATTAATACTCAACAGCAAATCAATAATGATAACTCGACAGTTTGGCAAAGGGAGTCCGTTTAATGTGAAGTACAAAAATGGGGAGTCTCATGAATATCAGCGGATGCGTGATCTTCTCTCTCTCTTGATAACTCCAACGAACTTCATAAAAACCATAACATTTATACTGAAAACTCGTCAGCATTGACGTTTAATGCTTAAAAATTGGCATGCAATTCCATTGGGTTAGGAAAGGTAACTTTAATATAGGTACTATATATGTATATGGTAACTGAGTAAGGGGATTGGGTAAACACTGTCAGGTGGGACATCTAGGCCCTTCCTTCAAAATGGCTACTGTAGACGTCACTAAAAGTACGACGTCCTATAGGTTCTACCAACTATAGGACCCTAGATTACTTGGTCCATTGTGATTGGGTTGGCACCAACCCCATTCATACTTTTCCACCTTGCTTAGGAGTACACATAAATGATCGGCCAGGTGCAGGGTGCCCCTTAGCTCCCCCGGCCTACCTCCAATTATTATTACAATTAATCATCACTTTAGTCGCCATGTGTCAATTATTTCACTGTGGTTGGCCTCGAGACTGCATCTCCTGTCTGGAAAAGTTCTGATATCTTCTCCTGGCCTGCTGCCATGCGTAGGTGTGAAAGTCACACTGCTGCTTGCTCGGCTGGACACGTGATTCAGACACCGTGAATTTGCCCCTTCTTCATGTAATTCATATATTTGATTTTCGTTTCACCTCCACCTGCCTCCCAGTTTCTTATCTTAACCTTTCTGAAGCAGGATATTCTGTTCTTGGTTTCAATTAATTGTAGCTACTGTTCGTCTATTTTACTGATATGACCTTGGTTTTCCTGGCACGGTTTGCCTCTGCTGAGTTTCGTTTCTGCCACTTATTCTTGATTTTGCTAAATATGAAGCTTTTCTCGTGTGGCCTCTAGTAACCTTTGGGTTTATTCTGCTTCTTGTGCAAAGTGGAAATATACTTATATAATGTGCTTTGTTTGAGGTAGATATGTATATGTGCCGCTTGCCGCACTATCTTTAGAGCAACAGCACCTATGCTGCTAGACCTTTCTGCTACTTTCGATTTAGTAGATCATGATAAACTGTGCGCCACCCTGAACAAAGATTTCAGTTTCTCGAAAGATGCAACCCAATGGGTAAAATCTTTCCTAGCTGAGAGAATTTCACGTATCACCATAGCTAAAGAGTCGACTGACCCTATACCCGTCCCCATTGATGTACCCCAAGGATCTTGCCTCTCTCCTACCCTTTACAATGCCTGTACTGCCTATACAAAGTTATTATTCGCAGCTCTTGATGCTATGGGTGTCATCTACATGAACTTCGCAGATGACACCCAGATCATCATCCCCCTATCAGGCATTTAGGAGCAGGACACCATACTAATCAACCAAATCTATGCACTAATTCAAAATTGGATGGCCCATAATAGTCTCTGCCTAAATGACGAAAAAACAGAGCTGCTCATAATTGGCTCCCCAACCAAAATTTCCATATTACAACCTGAATATGGTGCCTTTAATATCGATGGTTCTATAATACTAGTATCCAAACATGTGAAAACCTTAGGTGTCTACCTAGATGCCAATCTCACCATGTCTAAACAAATCAATGCCCTCTCCTCAGCCACTTCCTACAAAGCTAAACTCATCTTGCTTAGCTGGAAATTTCTCTCACCTGTTCTGTGGTTGGGGCAAAATCCTAATTGTCTGGCTCCTAGGAGGTGGTGTTGCTCTAAATGGTTTTGGATTTGGTTATATGCTATTTTATCTATTATTTTTAGGAGAAATGGGACTGTCGTTATGGGACGTAATTAGTTGGAATGGAGGGTTCGAGTGTAGGTTTTTTTAGTAGTGGAGTGACCCAGGCTTCTTTAATTCTGGCGGGGACTGTATTAGTGTGGAATGAGGCATTAATAAAGTTAGTGATGATAGGTGAGAGTGTAGGGGCACAGCGTTTTATTAAATGGGCTGGGAAGTGGTCTCCTTTGCAATTAGAGGTCTTTAATTTGGATATGGTATCCAGTACCGTTTCTTGTGAGACTGGTGAGAAGTGGAAAGGGTTACAGAGATTGTCATTAGCTGGGTCCTCAATAAAGGTAGGCATGATTTTGCTTGCTAATGCTTGTCTTTTGTTATCTATTTTCATCTGGAGGAGTGCTATTTTGGATGCTAAGGCATTTTGAACTGTGTTGCACCAGGTTTTACTGGTGTTAATCAGTCTGTTGTCTTGAAAGGGATTTTCTAGTTCCCTAAGTATGCTGAATAGTTCCTTTGAATTGGAGGTAGCGTTGCTAATAAGTAGGTTATAAGCATCCGCTTTATGGGTTATTATAGCTAGTTTGTAGGCTTTGTTCGCTTCATTGAATGCTTTGGCAGAATCTGGCAAATCTATTTTTTTATGGATATGCTCAAGTGATCTTTTCATTCATCGTAGGATAACTAACTCATTGTTGAACCAGAAACTAGACCGTTTGGTATATCGACGGGTTATGAAAAACAGTTATGAATATGTAAGTTATTCGGAACATGTTCAGTTCAGCCAGAAATCTAGTTAACTTGCAATTACAGTTCCCAGAGTCACATGAAGATGGATTATATATCTCCAAAATCACCTGGAAATTACATCAGAAATGGTACATAGTTGAAATCCATCCGCCTTAAGATGGCTGAGAAAAAGGCCTAAATTATAATAGTCCATTAAAATTAATTGTGAACCTTCATGTGGGACAAATGGCTCTGACTTTTCACTGGGTCAGCCTGTGCCCACAGTTTTGTTTTGATCAATCTCCTTTATGTAGGAAGCATGCTCTTGGTAGTGGGTGCCCCCATTTTCACACATATTAGTCGTGCTCCAGCCAATGGTGACTTTTTCTTGAAGTCAATGCTTTTATTGTGAGCAGGTCTGGAGAACCCTGAATATCGATACCTTTAGCAGGAAATTGTATTGCGGTTGGTCATTAGATGGGAGATGTGACATCCAGGCTGAGAGTGGAAGTTTTTCTTTGAAAGTTTTGCCTACAGGCAGTAAAAAGTTCTGCCTTGGGCTGACATTTTCCATGAAGACAAAGTAGCTCTTCAAATGTCACTATATACATTGCTTTTGGTCAACCCGCACATCATGTTTTATTTTCCTGAAATAGTTCTGTGAGCAGTGATATATTATTTTCACTTTTACTTTTTAAAACCATTTTTATTTGCACACACGTGTGCAGGCCGTTTTTGTTTTCAATGTTTAAAAATCCTGTTTTCCATGTGACAGTGATCTTTGGTTCCTCCTTTTGTAAATTAAAATGCTGCTTATCCATTGGTAATGACAGGTAGGTCCCTTTCCACATGGCCCTTTAATTTTACTTGAAAAACAAAAACAAAGGCCAGGCCATTTTTATTTCAGTGTTTAAAATCCTGCCATTTATGGGAAAGGGACTTCTGTTTGGGGCCTTTAAATACACCTCACATACCGCCCGCTTTTCCTCCATGACTCTGTCATGATGCCTGCCCCCGGGAAACCAGACCAGGCCCAGCAGCCCCGGAAGCAGGCATCACACCATTTGGAGCATGCCCAAAAGCCCCAGTTAGGGGCTGTTTGGGTGCAGTCCTGGCGCCTTTGGCGCCAGGCTCATAAGAACAAAGCCAGTCCTGGCGCCACAGGCGCCAGTCCTGGCGCCACAGGCGCCAGGCTCATTTATGATAACTTACCTAAAGCAGACCATGCTGCTTACTCACCTGATGCAGACCATGCTGCATGAAGACCTAAGCCAAATGAGGCTTAGGAGGGACTATTTGAATGCAGGGACTATTTTCTTACCTGGGTGGGGCAGTGGAAGAATACTTACCTGGGACTTCTACCAAAGCTATTTAAGCCACGCCCGGAGAGCCACACGTGCTTCGCGTTATTCTGCAGTAGCAGCGTAACGCTCACCGTGCCTGCAGCAGCTTCCAGTCTTCTGCCACGCCCGTCTACACTCCGGAGCTCCTGAACCCTGCAAGGAAAACAGAAGGAAAGGTTAGAGCAAGAGTTTATTCATACTCACCTGAATCCTGCATCTTCCCGACTTGGACCTGGAAGAAAGAATCCATTAGTCGATCTTGCCGCACCTCCTGCAATGCCGCGCTGAACTCACCTGCTGCCATTTTCAGCATTCCATCACGCTCATCTTCAGTCCGCGGCCGCTCTTTATCACCTATGGACATAATAACAATAAGGTGAGCAACAGAGAGTTATCTAAGACAACAAAGGCAAATATTAAGACTTACTTGAGATCACCGGGGATACTCACCTAATCTCGGGTCGGCGCAACCTTTTCCGCATATCCGCCGCACCCCGGCCCCTATGAGGAAACATTCCGCTACAGACTTACCCGGTTGCGGTAAATGCTTCAATCCACGGATCTTCCTCCGAATGGATGCCTGAAAAGGAAAAAGACCACAGTTTAGAGCAAGCTTCCCTCTTTATTCCGAAACAGCTTTTATAAACTCTTACCTGCGCATCTCTGGTTGCCACATGAACTCTTTCCAGATCCATAAGGGCAACCTAGGGGAATTGGACAGAGTGAATTCCAGACGATTTGAACTCTTATAACTATTACCTCTACGGAGTCAACTCCGTCTGCAACTCGCCAACTTCCCACACCACTGAGGCAACTGGTCATCTACGCGCCCCTGCACTTGAAGCAGGATGGAGAGTTCATCTTTCCAGATTATCAGGTGAGAATCTAAAGGAGTCCCAAAGTAATTCATGGGGAGAAGGTGGGGTTAAGCTTAAACCTCACAGGTGGTTAATTCCCCTTTCTGCATTACAGAAGAGTATTCATACGAGCCACACAGACCAAGCTGGGTGGCCCGGTCCACTCCGTCATCTCGGCGCTCCGAGTATTACTGGAAGAAGTAACATCAGGCCGGTTCAGATCAACGCCCCCGTGGACACCAGGTGAGCGTAACAGACTCTTTGTTGAGAAAGAGCAGGGCAGAGTGGGGTTTCATTAGGCGTTATTTCCTTCATCAGGGAATGGGCACTCCAGTCTCCCCTTCCATCCCTGGGTTGGGGGCCATGGCATGGCACCCCCTTTTCTTCCTTCTTTTGGGAATGGGCACTTCAGCCTGCCCTTCAATCTTTGGGTTGGAAGACGTGGTACAGCACCCCCTTTCTTCCTTCCTTTCCAGGTCTCTGAGGTTCTCGCCAGACTCCACTCTCACCTCCAGGCTGGGAGTTAATGAGGTTAGTTCTCTAATAAAAGTTAGAAAAAGAGCTACAGTACTTTTTACACACATTTTACCCCTTTAAGATTTACATTTTTCTTCTGTCCGTTCTCCTTTTGGGATGCGGATCTTGTAAGCAACAGGTGATATTTTATCTACAAATTCAAAGGCACCGCGCCAAGACCGAGGAATTTCCTCTCCTTGACCTGATTTCTTTGAAAACTGTACAGGTAAACCATGTCTACCTATTTCATACTCTTTCGTGGTGGTCTTTAGATCATAGTAGGTCTTCTTTCCTAAGTCGACTTTTCTAAATTGCGCTCAGCATAAGCAAAAGCATGCTGGAGGTGGTTCCTTAAATTTTGAATGTACTCATGAGTAGTGGACGCATTTATCAGTGTCTGCTCCTGAGTCCTATAGAGCAGACGCTGTGGTAACACCATTTTTTGTCCGGTCATGAGGTCAAATGGAGACATCTTTGCATAGGAGGTGCCAACCCCCCCCCTTCAACTGAGTATAGATAATATGATAGGCAGATCAAATTGATCTATTACAGAAATCAGGATTATAGTGCCTTTATTTAAGGTAAAAAGTGCACATGGCACTGCGCATATTTTGGGTTAGAATGACCCAGGAAGTGAAGGGTGCTTTAAATGTCACACACATACCATACATGTATAAAGATATATTATGAATAAGGGATACAAAGTGAGAGATGCTTAAAAAAATAAATAACAGCTCCCAGAGAATTAATTCAGTGTCACACAAAAATATATTTCAAAATGGATAACTCAAGTACAAAATGGTGTCCAGTTTTAAGCCAGGTGTGAAAACTATTACTCATGCAGACAAGCAACAGAGGCTGATAAATTAGAGATAGTCTTTGGCAGCATCTCGATGTGAGATAATTGAGTTTGTGAGGTTGGAACTTGGCAGGAAAAGCAGACAAGATTAAGGATGAAGCTAGATAAAGCAAGGGAAACTTGGATACATTTATCTATGATGAGGCCACAATGTGCGTCATGCAGACCATTTTGAGAGACCAGCTCTATTATTTGGCACCATATAATAGAGTTTATCTATTCCTCCACAGTATAAGGCACTTACTAACTTGGCAGGACCTTGAAAATCAGATAAGGAGTAGATATTGATGTGATGAAGTCGTTCTTGGCAGAAGTTAAGAACTGTCATAGTCATGTCCAGCCATGTCTAAAATATGCTTATCAGTTTTGTGCGTCAGAGAAGATTGTGGATTGGTGTACACCAGATAAGCCATCCAATTATATTGAAGTGGGGTTTTTTTCTCTGACTAAGAGGACCTATCAGAAGCATACTCTGACCAAAGTAGTCATTGGCATAAGGATGTTGCATCATCCAAATAGCCTATATAAGCAGGTTGAAGGCAAAATGTTTTGAGTGTTTTTCCAGAGCGTGTCTTGTAACTACAACTAATAAAGACTGCTGAGAAAACTCCTGGGCGCCTGATTTTGTCCTGTCTCTGTCTCAGAGGAAGGATTTGTGGATGCCTGGTGTTTGATGGGGACTGGGGCCTTCAATTCATGTGGCGCAGCCAACGTGGGGCCCTAGTTGTTCATAAGATTCAGGGACCAGGACTCATGCTTCATGGTGATGTGCTGGTGGACAGGGGAGATGCCTGAAAAAGATTATAAGGTGAGTGACACAACTGCAGTATGGTCTCATTTCTGTCAGGGACGTCTCCTCATGACCATCAGTGTAGCACACCTGGCATCTATGAATTTTGGTATGTTTTATGGGAGACAGAGGCAACATAAAATGAATAAAACATATTCATGTACATATTAAGGGGTTGTGATAGTTTTTAAGTAACAGGAAATATTGTGTGGTGAGAGATATAGCACCTAGAACCTGGCTCAAGGGAGTTTTTCAGAAGAAGACGTCTCACACTCCAACGGGAGTAAAATAGATAACATGCAAACAGGCTCGCATAGGGTGACGTCTTAAACCCTTTGACAGGGTATTTAAGTAGAGGCGAGAGAGAAAAATGGGTGATCATAGTGTTTATTCATGTCTAAAGTTGACTGGTCTATATGTTGTTTGTTGTGTAAATATATTGAAGAGTGATAAAAGTTGCGAAGTGTTTCAAAATAGTTGAGCTATAGTAACTACCCTAGCAAAGTGGTTGGTATCAATCCAATGGTAGAGATAGCTAATCGAGAAATTAGAGGCTTGAGCAGCAATTTATGGTACATGGTCATATTTGTTGTTTTGAAATGCTAAAAGTGATGATTTAAGTTTAAAGAATGGAGGCTTTATTTAAGGATCTGGTAAAAATATGTAGTCAATTGTGACTCTCCTCTACACTTTGTAAACAAGCGAGTGAAATCAAGTAAAGGTTTAAAGACAAATAAAAAATATATACCCACAAAGATAAAGCTCTTGAGAAATTGAAATGCTTTGAACAGTAGAAATCCGACTAGTGGACCACATGAATGAAGGTAATGATAAGCCATGTGGGAGATTTTACAAGTATTTGTTCCTGGCTAAAAAAGTGTACAGTTGTAAGAATTCCTTAAAGCTGGGTTGTGAGTTAAACCGACAAGTGATTTCATGTTTTGTTTGAACAAATAAAGACATTTTGTATGTGGCATGCTCTAAAAGTAAAATAGGTTATAGAAATGTATTCATTTTAAAAAGTACAGTGTCCATAGTTGATAACAAACCACGCACATCATGCAGAGTGAGAGTTATGTTTCAAAACTACAGCGTCTTTGAAATAAATCGGGTTCCTTTTCAAAGCTAAAGATAAGGGCTGACACAGAGCCAGGAAGTGATTAATAGAAGCAGAAAAGCAGGGCTGTGTGCATTTTGAAAACATGAGCTAGCCCTGCGAGTTAAAGCAGCTATGAATACAAATGTATGTATATTAACATTGAAACAGAGAAATAAATAAAAAATCATGAAAATATGATCAAAATGATGCATGTATACGCTTTTTGGAACAAGTAGTAATTTATTTGTGTATTTTTTAAATATTATTTTTTTTTGTACAAAAGTTGTAAATGAGACAGGGCTGACTCAAACCTTTATGGAAATGTAGCCTTGAACCAGAATTCATTGAACTGATTTACATTTTTTTTTATACACTTATAAGGCTTGTGTTTTTGGAGTAGGGAAGCCCAGCGGTAGGTCCGTATAACAAACATCAGCTGAAGAAATTGACAAATGAGTAGGTTTTGAGAACAGCATTTTTTCATGGTATTAGTACATGTTCTATTGAAGCCAGGTGCTAGAGAGGCATTCTATTAAATTATATGATATTGTGGGATAGTTAAGCCCCTGCTTGTTTAGTTAAGCAAAGGTATATATTTTGAAAGATTATTGTTTTAGCAAAGAAACTATGAGGCCGATCCATGGAATTAATGTGCGCTGAAATTTTCAGCGCAAGCGTGCGAAAGCGTGCGAATCGCAGTGCTAGTGCGAAAATCGCAGCGAAACCCGCGCACAGCGATTCATGGAAGTCCGTGCACGTGTACATTCCAGGATGTGCGCCAAAATTCTGCGTGGCGCACGTTGACGCACACGTCTCCAAACAGAGTGTGCTACGCGCACAGTGAAATCGCACATAGCGCGGCGCACACAACAAAAGTAGGATGAACAGGGGGTGTGACACGCGGAATGAGGAACAACTCGTGAAAATGTGGGCGTCACGGGGGAAGTACAGGAGGCAAGTGCGCAGAACGCCCACACACACGTTCAAAACACGTATTCATGGAATTGAACGGGGCTATGGCGTCTGCCAAAAAAGACGCGCTAATCAGGAAACACGTACGCCAGCAGGAAGCAGGCATACGTGGACCCACGCAGCATAAAAGTGCGTGCAAACAACAAACAAGCACAGACGCCAGGATGAATATTCCGTTCCTAGCAGCAGTGGACGTGGGATACCGCAGGAGGAGGAGGAGGATAGTCAGGCCCAGAATTTTTACACCCAGAATCAGCCTTTTTGGGATGCCTGATGACCAGGTGTATGGGAGGTACAGGTTTCCACCTCACATAATACTCGACCTGGTCAGTGAGTGGGAGGATGACCTCACATCACCCACTCTGTGCTCCCAAGCACTCAGCCCCCTGCATAAGGTCCTCAATGTACTGCACTTCTTGGCCACTGGATCATTTCAGCGGACAAGTGCCATAGTGAGGGGGGTGTCACAGGCCACGCAGTCACGCTGCCTACACCAGGTCTTGGCCATCATGACTGCACGCCCATCAGTCCGCAGGCACATATACCTGCCCAGAACACCTGCAGAAAGGCAGGCTGCCGTCTAGGATTTTTACGGGGTGGCACACTTCCCCAAAGTGCTAGGTGCCATTGACTGCACCCATGTGGCTCTACGTCCTCCCAGGGCATCTGAGCACATCTATAGAAACTGCAAGCACTGGCATTCCATCAACGTCCAGGTAGTATGTGATGCCAAGGGAATCATCACCTCAGTATATGCCAACTATCCAGGGTCCACCCACGACTGTTTTATTTACAGAATGTCAACCCTAAACCGGGACCTAGAAGCTGGGTGGCATGGCGATACATGGCTGCTCGGTGAGTATAAATGCCACAGCACATGCATGCATGTCACATACTGAGTAATGTCACAACCCCACTAATGATACCGATCACCACCTCCCCAGGGGACAGTGCCTACCCTCTGAGCACCCACATGATGACGCCAATTCGGAACCCCACCACGCCACCCGAGGAAAGATACAACACAGCCCACATTGCAACCCGGGGCATAGTGGAGCTCACATTCGGAGTGCTCAAGTCACGCTTTCGCTCCCTTGACCGTTCTGGCGGGCAGCTGTTATACGCTCCCCCAGTAGTGTGCAGGATCATAGTGGCAGCATGTGTCCTGCACAATGTTGCAACATGCCGGGGTCTGCCGGTGGACATGGTGGTGCCCCCACATCCCCAACCACATGCACGGCCGCTGTGCATGGGAGGGGAAAGGGCATGGGGTGAGGCAGCCCGTATGCAGCTGGTGGCTAATTACTTTACCTAAAATCACACCCCTGTGGAGTGCACACAGCCCTGGCACATACCAGCTGACAATCAATGATGATGACATAAGGGACAGTCAACTGTCACAACCATACCAGCCTGAGATTGGTCACCTGGAAGTGTTACATTGTGTGCATCCCTACCTACACAAACACCACCAATGCTGTGCCATCAAAAGACACACTTCTATGCTGCTAAAATCATTACCCCCTTGCAAAATACAACATGACAACAGTGACATGTCACCCAACCCCTCCCCAGCACCGCCACCCAACACACCATGGCATGTCATGCTATGTGAGAGCAAACAAAGCAATCCCCAAAACATGACACAAGTGTCAAATTACAGTGTCCATAATGGAAACTGCCCACACACAATATGCTCCCAGTAATGTTGAACTAACAGCACACATGACCAAATACTTACCAACAATACAATGCAGCTACACAACCTCAAACATAGCATAAACATGACAGTACTAAGTTAAAGTAGTGGTAGTCTTACAACCTGATTATGCCAGCACATCGACCACTTCCAATTGTACAGTGCTGCTGCCACGCAAATGTCTAAGTGCACTGCTTACAACATGAACTCCATCTCCAAAGTAGACGACCTTATGAAGACATGAGGCATTAACCTGCAAATTAGGAGAAAGACATGGATGCACAAGCACATATCAATACACCATGCAGTGTACAATTTAACAACAATATCCACTAGGAATGTATACACAGTATTGACTACAGACTGCCCACACAGCTCATGGGAGTCCTAAATCACCGTGTAAGTCACTATCACTTGGGCACACCCTTTGCAAGCCCATGGAAATGGGAAGCAGGAGGGGTGTGTGTCTCACGAACCCAAGCATCTAACCCAAACTCAGGACAAGCCTGCATGTGCCCAGCCGGAATACAGTGGATGCCCACGGGAGCCACACAAGGCAACACACTATAAAAAAAAATAAAAAATCTAAAATCTAAAATCAAAAATCAAAAATGGCCATGTGGGGACCGGGGGGGGGCCACCCAGGAGGTCAGAGGACAGGGTGCGCACCAACAGCCACCTGTGTGGATGTTGGGGGAAAAAAAAACACCTCCATGGGCTCATGGCCTGCACGGCTATGCCATTGTGGGAGAACTGCTGCTGTCACTCTCATCACCCTCTGCTGCTGCCACAGGAGGTGGTGCTGCCACAGGAGGTGGTGCTGCCACAGGAGGAGGTGGTGCAATGGGAGGCAGCCCACGCAAAGCCCTGGTATGGTCCACCATGGCAGCAAGCATGCAGGTGTGGAAGGTCTCGTTCTGTAGGATTATAGTGCGGAGATCCCCATGCAGCACCTGACGTGATGCCCGGATCTCCTCCCGAGTTTCCTGCATCTCAGCTGAGAGTGAACGTGTGAGCCGCTCCAGCTTCTGTTATGTCCTCAAGTTAGTGGAAGCCTCAAGGGCAACAAGAGTCTCCCTGAGGTGATGGAGTTCTACCCTCAGGGCTTCCCTGTGGCCCTGGGACTCTATTGATATCGATTGGCGTAGTCTCCAGTGCCGCCCGTCTGTCCCTGTTGGACGCCAACATGTCCTCCCTGTGTGATTGGCAAATGGAGTCTGTTGCCTGCTGTAGTTGCTCCATCTGCCTTTCAGGGGGGACAATGGAAGTGGCCACCCTCTCCATTGCTTGAGCCATCATCTCAACTGATGCTGCCTGTTGGCTTGCCATACCGTACATGGATTGTTCCCATATGGTATTGCCTGGTGGTGTACGGCCACCGCGTCGGCGGGCACCACACCTGTTTGGGGCAAGGCGATCTGTACCTTTCTGTGCCGGCACTGCCTGAGCTGCAGGACTGCATTCCCCCTCTGATCTGCTGGCCCAGGAACAGGATCAGATGTTGTGGAGTGTGACCCTGCATCCGTACCCGCCAAAGGCGGACTTACCAACACTGACATCCCCATAGAGGGTTCTACCCCTGGTGCAGGTGGGTTGGACAGAACAGAATCCCTGCCAGAAACAATTACCTGCGACGGCACATAGGTCTCATCATCTGAATCAGCACCTGAATAGAGAGGTCTGGGGAGGTCCACCCAGAGGCAACCCTCGACAGAATGGTCTGCAGCAAGATTGGGTTCTCACCCACCACCACACCACGTCCCCCACTGGTGTCCGATCGTGCCTGAGATTCCTTCTGGGTCTGCACCAACTCCTCAACCTCAACAGCATCAAGTGCGTCATCCCCTGTAAAAACATGAAAGACAAAAAATGGAAACAGGCATTAGCACCATAGCACACAAATAGGCCCGACAAGCTACAGAACCAGTACATGATTTACACTTGTCCCACATGACTATAACCCTCCCATACATGCACTGTCACAGAGTTGGAAGGGGAGGCAAAAGGCAGACACTGATGACACCAAGATGGAAGAGCAACACATTTGCTGCATGCTGGGTAGCACTGCCATCACACATTGGCCTGTGAGTGGCATGTCCAATACACATACATGACACATGCCATCACACAGATGGCATGTACCATAGCCATGGTACATTCCACAAGTGCATCCATATGTCAGTGAATGAATACTGTCAGCCATCCATGTGAGATGGACATGATGAGATGAAAAATGCTACATAGTGTGACAAAATAGGCATGTGCCACACACTGCAACACATCCAGTGTACAAAAATACAGTGATTGCAGGCCGATGTACACATCAATGGTTGTGCACTTCAACGTGACAGGAAAGAACTATCATGTTATACATTCAAACAGGCCCCAAAAATTCCTGGTGAGCAGGGCAATACTCAATTAGCCTGAAAGGTCAAATCATTCACCTAACAGGGTAACACATGTGGGCCAATGTGGGGTTCTTCAATGACAGAAGCATGTCACAAATGTGACAATAGGGCTGAGGAATGCGTAGCAAAAGTGGGAGAATTGAAACAATCAGCCTGAACGAACACTGAAAAATACAAACAATGTTGTTGCAAGATGCCACTTCAAGGGCAACTGCCGTAATGTTGCGCTAAATTACTAATGTGGGCAGAGGGATACTGTCACACCCAAATCCAAGCCCGCTGAATGTTTTGGATGAAGCACATGGGTGACCCATACCACTCAGGCACACACACCCTCACCTGGCACTCAATCAGAACCTGTCACCCAAACAACATACACATGCATTACACACACATGCATGGGCACTCACCGGACAATGCATCATAATCAGGTAGTCCTCCCATACCTTGGATCTGTTCCTCTGTGACGAAGCGCCCAGCAACAGACTCATGTTCAGTGAGTTTGTTGTCCTCTTGTGGAGACCCACCACCAGTCACCAGAGTAGCGGCATGATTTGAGGCCAGCTTGTTCTTTGCTCTGCATTTCAGGTCATTCCACCGCTTGTAGCAATCATCAGCTGTGCGCCTCACAAATCCAAGGGCACCTATGCGGTCGGCAATGGTCTGCCAGTGTGCCTTACGTTGACCAGGTGTGGTCTTGCACCCTGCAGTCACCAGCATTTCGTGGCTATGTGCCGACACATAGCCCACAAGTGCATCAAGTTCTGAATCATTGAAGCAAGGCTTCCTTGAGGTACCGGAGTGTGTAGCCGTGTCTGGGGTCTCAGCCTGTCGTGCCAGAGCACCCTTCTTCCTCTTCTTTAAAGGTGGAGCAGAGCCAGAGTGGCTTACGCTGCTCTGGTCAGTAGGGGCAGAATCGCCGGTGGACTGGGTAGTAGGAGTGTGGGAATGCACAATGACCATAGGTCTTGATGCAGGCATTGGTTGCAGTGTAATGTTGGCAGGTGGAACGTCAGATTGATGGACCGGGACTGACACTCTCCTGGCTGGGAGAGTCAGAGCTGGGGCGGATGGAGCTGCAGCTGCCCCTGCAACCTCCCCACCCTGCATACTTGGGGCAGCAGATGACATAACTGCCCCAGATCCACGTGGATTGGTGTCAACAACTTGCACAGCCACACGTGGCCTAGAGTTGCTGACCTGGAAGTCAGCCAGGGAGTCATCCTGTGCCAGGTCAGGTGCCACAATGGGCTGGTCCAACAGGGGCTGAGCTTGGATGGTGTCAGCCACGTTTCCCTCAACCATGGGGGAGGGGGGCCATGGGTGTCCCTGATTGTTCCTCCACACATGGGGGCATAGGGGCACCCTGAAAATCCCGGCCACGTCCCCTACCGCACCCACCACGCCCACCTCTTGAGGGTCGGCCACCTTTGCCTCCCTTACCGCTTGGTCACCTCCCAACCATGGCACTGATGTTGTTGTGCGTATGGGAGTTGCAGTAAACTATTGTCCTGGGCAATTGGGGGTCAAAGGGGTAGGATACCAGATGGAATTCTTACCCTAGTGCTCTAACAAGGCTGTCTGTGACCCCTGGGGGAAGATGACGGGTCACGCAACGCACAGGCAGCCCAAAATCAAAAATAAACGTGCACGCAACCCATCGTAGACCACGTGTGTGAAAAAAATGAACCCGCACTACGCTGTGGCACCCAGAAACACAAAGATAAGCGTACGCATAATACACGCAGCCTGCAATGACCTCTGAAGAGGAACGCGACACACGGGGCAAGCAAAGTTGCTAAGTACTTGCGGAACTCACTGTCTGCCTGGAAAAAGAAAGTGAAAAATACACGCGTGTGCGCGTTGGCAACACCCCCGCCAAAAAAAGAATTGTACGCTGTCTGAGGAGACAGGACAAAAGGAGAAGTGAACTCTGTTTGAGGAAACACGCCCAAGAAAAAATCCGAAAAGAGGTGTCAGAGGTAACAGGGAGTACAAACTAGAAACGCTGTGAAGTAATCGCGTGTGAACCGACAAGAAGTACAGATTTCACCCACACGCTCTCCACGAAAAGCACGTACAAGGAAATGGCATCCTACACGTAGCTTTTAAACTGGCCCACACGTACACGTCAGAGACGCATGTACGCGGGCGCTTTCCTCCAATTACACGCGATGACACTCGGACGTGCATTTTTTCCACGTGGGCTCTGTCATCACCTGCTATGACGGAAACGCGCGCGTAATGTAACTTACGCGCTTATGCGCTAAGGGCCTTTGGTCCAATGGAATCACATGTGTGTGCTGAGGCACTTACGCGCTAAGGCCCTTTCCTCGAATTACATGCTGACGTGCAAGATTTTCACGCGCCAAATCACTCCGTATCAAGCTGGCCACGCGAAAACACACGGAAGACCACGCTCCTGCCCAGAAGGCTGAATTACTGCCCCCCAGAGCCCCGAGCACGCTCCACCTGCCATCTGATGCTGCCTGACTGCCTGCTGCCCACGTGCCCTGCCATTTGCTGCTTGCACGTCAGCCAGGGGTGTAGTTGCTGTGACCACCCCTGCTGAAACCGAAGACTCCCGACTGGGATTCCATCGCTCCACAGCCCAGCCCCAGGACCCAGTTGCCCACCTACTCCTGCCTCTGGGGTTGCCATGTCCAGCACTACACCATCTGGCAGCACTGGTAACCCCCAGCCAGAGAGGCAGAGGGCCACCAGCTTCAGTGCCACCGAAGTTGGTGTCCTGGTGGAGCAAGTCCTGGGGCAGTATGATGCCCTCTTTGGAAGTTTGCGCGCCGACAAGAAAGGACGGACCAGGATCTGGATGGACATTGTGACTGCCATCAATGCGGAGGGGGTGGCAGTCCGCGACTTACAACATGTCAAGAAGCGCTGGGAGGACTTCAGGTCCAGGACCCTCAACACGGCCCAGTGCCTCTTGAAGGCAGCGGATGCCAAGGGGCGCCGGGGCCAGCTGTCAGACCATCAAATGAGGGTCCTGGAACGCATATGCCCAGCGCTCTACGTCCAGTTCCTTGAGAGGCAGACCCGTCTGGAGTCGAGCGGTAAGTGTACATGCATGTTGATGGTATGCTGTGCGTGTCGTGTTGTGCCAGTAGTGTGCAGGTTGCACATGTGTTTATGTAGGGCCATGTAGGGATGTGTATGAACATGGGCGTGTGGCTGCCACATGTGAGTCCTCTCAGGTGTGAGACACATTGATGATGTATGTGTTGGTAAGCATGCTGGGCATATGCAGGTGTGGGAGCACACAGGTTTCAATCTCTCCGTATGTACATTGGCATGGTTGTGGCACGGATGGTGGTTTATAATTCATGTATCTGCACTGTGTACATGTGCATGTATTTGTATTTCACAAGTGTGCAAATGTGATGCATCATGGATGCACGTGACACTGATATGGAGAATGATGAATGGCAGATGTGACATGTATGGCGGTCTCTTCACTGAAACAGTTGCAGGAGATGTAGACATGCATGTTAGTGTGGTGGCGTGTGTGCATGTCTAGTGCACTCCCTGTGTTTCATGTGATGTCTGGCTCACCTTTGGCTGCTCATGCTGTTGTATGTGTATGGATGTTGCTGGCCGTTGTGATGACCACCCTGCAGTGCGGGGCACCTGCCAGCAGGCCCCCACTCATGTCCCACTCATGTCCCCTTGCACCCCCACCCCCCAGCAGTGCAGGGCACCTGCCAGCAGGCCCCCACCCATGTCCCCCTGGACACCCACTCCCCAGCAGTGCAGGGCACCTGCCAGCAGGCCCCCACTCATGTCCCCTTGCACCCCCACCCCCCAGCAGTGCAGGGCACCTGCCAGCAGGCCCCCACTCATGTCCCCTTGCACCCCCACCCCCCAGCAGTGCGGGGCACCTGCCAGCAAGCCCCCACTCATGTCCCACTCATGTCCCCTTGCACCCCCAGCCCCCAGCAGTGCGGGGCACCTGCCAGCAGGCCCCCACTCATGTCCCACTCATGTCCCCTTGCATCCCCACCCCCCAGCAGTGCAGGACACCTGCTAGCAGGCCCCCACTCATGTCCCCCAGCACCCCCAACCCCCAGCAGTGAAATGCAGATCTCATGACACAAACCAAAATTCAACTATGTACATCAACACATGTCCGTCACACACATGCACTGGTTGGCATTGCTTGTGTAAACCCACATTTTCACATGCATCAACCCAATGAACGAATCCCACACATGGAACTAAAACATGAAAATGTATTATGTATGTTCAAAAATGAAATGAAAGCATACCAAAATAGGAAACATGAAATGAAAAGCATGTGAAAAAGATGATAGAATGAAAATGAGAACCAATCCAAAAAAAAATGAAAGAAAAACACTCCAAAGTCACCCTCCAACAACGCAAATCCAAAGGAAATGTAAAAAAAAATCTCCATTGCGTCATGTTCATAATACAGAAAATAAGAGAAATCAATCCATAGTCCAACTATTTACAATCCATTGTCCTGAAAAAATAAATCCATTGCTCCATGTCCATAATGCAAAACCAAAAAAAAAAAAGGAATACATGATGAAACTACATACAATCCATTGTAAAGGGTCCATGATCCCAACCAAAAAACTGAAACCTACCTACCTAACTACCTAAAAATATAACTATATACAAATTTGGGTGGCATTGTCCATTGAGCACAAATAAAAGGAAAACAAAAAGGAAACCTAACTCTAAAAACTATTTACAAGGGCAGCTGGCTAGTCCGACGGCTCACTTTTGGATGTCCCGGGCCCGGGCATCATCGAACTCCTGCTCGATGTCCTGGAGGCGGTCCTCTTCCATGGCCCGAGGGTTCGCAGGGACGACAACATATTCTCCTCCAACTCCCTGCGAATTGCCTCGAGGCACTCGGCCAGCCTCAGGGCCCTCCGCATGGAGTTCTCCACCCTGACCATCGTGAGCCATGCCTCTTCTGCACGCTGCCGCTCCGCATCTATAGCATGGCCTAACCGCTGCCACACGGAAGACACTTCCAGTCCTGGTTCCTCCTGCCCTCTGGCCGATGCCTGCCCCTCTGATGTTGATGGCCCCGAGCCATCATTGCTCCCACCTGGAGCCTGCTCCTGCTGCTGCTGTCCATGTGCCATGTCTGATGGTGTCTGCACATCCTCCATCAGCTGGTCTCCAGTTGTGGTGTCCACCCCTGCTGGGCCGCCGACTCCTGACTGTGGCAGGGATGTAAGCTCCACCAAGCTGGCTGTGTTGGTCGATCCAGGTCCACAGGGGGCCCTGGTGGAATCTGGGCTGGAAGACGGTGTGGAGAACGACTGGCGCATAGTCTCCACAGAGGAGGAGAGGTCCGCGAGAGTGCGCGACACATTTAGGGACCCACCAACCAGGATGGAGCCCATACGTTCGTGGGACCCCTCGTCCGCAGGTAGTGGAGAGGCAGATGACATGGCACTCTCCCCTACCTGCGGACAGGGCCTCCCTGCTGGTGCATGGTGGTGCAGTCACAGGGTCAGGGACAGCGACATGCACAGGCCCCTCCACAGTGACCTGTGCTGGCTCCTGACCCTGGACTGCACCACTTGCACCAGTGGTACTACCCCCACCAGGCCCCATGTGCGGCTCTGTAGTGGGCTCCTCCTCCTCTGTGGAGATCACCAATCTGGATGTCTCCACACCGTCTTCCGCCATTGAAAGCCCCTGTGGGGGCTCACCCGGCCCCCCGCCACAGCCGTCGTGGCAGACGCAGCACCAGCCCCCTCGGTCCCAGATGATGGTAATTCCTGGGAGGGTGGCTGGGCCTTGCGTCGCCGCCCAGTGGAGGCATCCCCGCCGCTTGGCTCCACAGCGCCGTCTCCGCCCTCTTCTTCACTTGACACTGCGTAGAGGGAGACATAGAACACAAGCATCAGGGTACAGAAAAAAATACCCTAGACAGGAAGCAATAACACATGAGTGGCACTGTCAAATGTCACTTCCATCCTGTCATTCCACAACACATGGGTGAATTCACACAACACACATGCAGAAACAGTCCTGGCGCCTGCAATCAACATCAACATCCATGTAGAAGGGCCCCTGTAAACCAAGATGTTGCCTTCAAAGTCACATGCAGCCATGGCGTTTCAAAGTCACACACACACACTTCTCTGGCACACACACACACACGTGCACCATACAAGTACATGACATCAGCACCCATTCCTCACCCCCCCTTCATATCCAGGACCAGAGACAGCCATGCTTTCATGTGTGCATTCCGCATAGAGCTCCCCATGTTGCATTAAAACACATGCACCAACCATGTGGTTCACACATAACTGGTCTCACATGCATGACCATGATGTCCCTGCACACACATATCCATAAATGGCCTATGTCACACATACAGGCACGCATCAGACTAGCAGCACACTGCAACATGCCCTGTCTCACACAGCAATGCTGGGCCACTTACTGCTCAACTCCAGACGGGTCTGCCTCTGAAGGATCTGGGCGTGGAGCGCTGGGCATATGCATTCCAGGACCCTCATCTGGATGTTACTCATGCGTGCCCGGTGAGGCGCCGGGCCTTGTGGAGGGTCCTGGACCTGAAGTCCTCCCAGCGCTTCTTGATGTGCTTGATGTCGCGGGTTGCCACCCCCCTCCGTGTTGATGGCAACCACTACGTCGTCCCAGATCCTCTCCCGTCCTTCCTTGTTGGCGCGTGATGTTCCGAAGAGGGCATCATAATGCCCCAGGACATGCTCCACCAGGACACCAACTTCGGTGGCAGTGAAGCTGGTGGCCCTCTGCCTCTCTGGCTGGGGGTTGCCAGTGGTGCCAGATGGAGATGTGCCCAACATGGCAACCCCAGAGGCAGGAGTGAGTGGGCAACTGGGTCCTGGGGCTGGGCTGTGGAGCGATGGTATCCCAGTCGGTAGTCTTCTGTTCCAGCATGGGTGAACACAGCAACTGGACCCCTGCAGATGGCTGATGTGCAGGCACCAAATAGCAGGGCATGTGGGCAGCAGACAGTCAGGCAGCAGCAGATGGCAGGTGGGAGCGTGCTCGGGGCTCTGGGGGGCAGGAAAATGGTAATCAGGGCAGGAGCGTGGTCTTCCGTGTGTGTATGCGTGGCCAGCTTGATACGGAGTGATTTGGCACGTGAAAAATGTGCACGTCAGCGTGTAATTCGAGGAAAGGCCCTTAGCGCGTAAGCGGCTCACCACACATACGCGATTTCATTGGACCAAAGGCCCTTAGCGCGTAAGCACGTCTGTGACGTATCGCGCACGGGTGTTGCCCTTTGTCAAACTTCACGCGAACCCCAGGAATACACGTACCCCACTCGCACAGGGGCTTTTCGCGTGTAAAACTTCACGCGAACCCCAGTTATACACGTACCCCACTCGCACAGGCCCTTTCACGTGTGAAACTTCCCATGCACCCCCGAAATATACGTACCCGGATCAAATCACGTGTGTGACTTTCCGCAAAACCCCGTAATACACGTACGTACCCTGCTGAAATCGCGTGTGAATCTTCCCGCAAACCCCGTAATGCACGTACCCTGCTGAAATTGCGAGTGAAACTTCCCACGAACCCCAGTTATACACGTACCCCACTCGCACAGGCCCTTTCGCGTGTGAAACTTCCCGCGAACCCCGTAATACACGTACCCTGCTAAAATCGCGTGTGAAACTTCACACAAACCCCACAGTTATACACGTACCCCACTCGCACAGGCCCTTTCGCATGTGAAACTTCACGCGAACCCCAGTAATACACGTTCCCCACTTGGCTTTGCTGTTTGGCAGCCCTGTAAACTGGTCCAGGGCTAGCGCAGCCCTTTGCGCTGGATTGGGGATTTTGATGGCTTTTCATTGCGTGAGGGCGTTCTTTGGGGCGTAACTGGCGCTGCTGCAGGGTCGCTGCGCCACTCTGCGCCACGGCTGGTTTTGGAGGCTAAAATCCATGAATAC
Organism: Ambystoma mexicanum; assembly: GCF_040938575.1. NCBI lineage: Eukaryota > Metazoa > Chordata > Amphibia > Caudata > Ambystomatidae > Ambystoma > Ambystoma mexicanum. Next base: position 596,512,906 of record NC_090935.1, on the reverse strand, counting down.
GCTGTGCGCGGAAATCGATTTTAGCACACGCGGCTGGCGCAGACATTCGCACACGCACACTGTGCGCCACTTTTGTGCAAAATTCTATGAATTAGCCTGTATATATGACTAAACCATATTGTGAGTTTGCTGTTTTATGCTAGAAATTGTCCACAGTCATTGCACATATGTGAACTAGGGTGATCTCATTAGGTCGCTGTTTAAAGTCGCACAAGTTACTTCCCATGTTAAAGGGTCTGTTAAGTTATTTTTGAGTTAATGTTAGATACATTGGGCCTCATTACGACCCAGGCGGTAAGGGGTTAACGGCGCTGTAAAAGGTGTCGGCGCCGTTAAACCCTTACCGCCTAATTACAAGGTCCCTTTGTGGGTCCCCACCTTAACGGCTGGCAAAGGGACTTTCGAGGTAATTACGGTACCGCAATTTGCGGTACCGTAATTACCACCTTCCCCATTCCCATTCAGCCCTATGGGGGCAAAAATGGGAATGGGGAAGGGCCAATGGTGAATGGGGAATTACCGCCCTGCCAACCTTGGAATGGGGCGGTAATTCCGCCATTCACCTTGGCAGAGTTGGTAAAATACCGGCGTCAACGATGGCGCTAATAGCGCCATGGTTAGGCACACACTAGAGCTCCCCTGATTTGTTAATTTCATTTTAAAGCAATATGTGCATTTCATATTAGTGATAAATGGAATATTTTGAAAGAGCATATATCATAAAGTATGCATGGGCCAATCACACGGATGAGGGAAAGGTCCTGGAAAGAAGCCATTTAAAAACTAAAATCTAGATGCATTGATGGAAAGTAATTGGGAAAAGAGGAAAGGTGCTTTGCTAAAATGTTGCAGTGCACTACGGAAAGGAAGAGCTGATGCACACAGTTTATTTTCATGGAATTTGTAACAGAAGGCAAGGAAGTGTGTCAGCAGAGGGTAATGGGAAAGTGATTACAGAAGGAGAGAAAGGGGATGCGAAAGGGGCATACAATGATTGGGAGAGCTAAAGGGAGGTAGAGCTTGCAAATGAAGGCACAGGAGAGTGCAATAAATATCTAGAACAGTGAGAATATTGGTAATAATGGATAGAGTGAGGAGGCATGGGATATGCACCACAATTCAATACAGAAACATAAGGATATTACACATGCAGACTCAAGCATATGCACCAAAGCCACAGCAAAATTAGACAGCCTTCAAGAGAGGGGACAGCCTTTTCCCCACTGCACAGCATAGAGGCATTAAAAAAAGCAAAAAAAAAAATATGCCTACAATTACACAATTTGTGAAACATGTTGCGAGAATAAAAATGAAATTGTGAGTGCAAATTACATTGCAAAGTAGATTAACACAATCGTCAATGATACTAGATTAAGCACAGTGAATATTTATGGGGAATAGCAAGAATTAATAAGATAAACACATTTTTTTAGCAACAATGTGAACAGTGCATGCATTGATGTAAACATTTGTATTTAGAATGGGGAAGAAGTAAGTAATGAGAGGAAGCACTCTCAAATGCACCAAGGCTAAGGTTATACACAATATAGATAACATTTAAAAATAAATTTTAAAAAGCATGTTATATTTAACAGTTGTATTGAGAAGAGATCTCAGTAAAAAAAAAACTAGGAGTTAACGTGCAGTATTTAGGGATTAAGTTATGAAGACACACAAGAAATCACACTAGTATTTTTAAAACTTGAACATATAGACTAGTGTGCCATTAGGTTAAAATAGCGTTTTTTATAGAGCACACACCCTGATTAGCATGATTTTCAAGAACAAGGAGTGCATTATTTAGATTTTCGCAGGATTTATTTAAATGAAACATATTTATGAATAAGTACAAGCAGGCTGGGAGCTGACAAGGAAAAACAAGTAAAGCTGGGTACAATTATTGTGCGCAAAATGGATTACTACTTTGCATGATGAATTGATTTATTTGGAGAAGTAGAATTTGCAGATATGAACAGAGAAGACATTTTTCATCAGATTGGGGAAAAATAAAGATAATTAGGTTACAAACCTTGTCATGATATGCTTATAAGGAGAGGAGGAGTGACACACACACATGCATACATGCACATGCACACACATGCATATGCACACACACACACACACACACACACACACACACACACAGCCACACACACACACACATGCATGCCCACGCACACACAAACACAATCTTGTGGCTGTACAAGCAATCAATGGATCATAGGCTCAATTCACATAACACATTTAGGTAGTTAGAGAAGGAATTCAATACTACAATGAGAACACACACACACACACACATATAGGTTGATTATGCTTTACATTAGCAATACCAGTTAGGAACATCATGTCTTGCTGAAACACGGGATAAGAGTAGCTGGATTTCTGGAGACTATAAATGGAAGAGAGATGGAGATACCTTGAATGAACAGGCTCACGAAGAGACAGGAAGGGTACACACAATAAAGCTTCATATATGAGTGGTACGGATTCCAACTGGCAAGGCCAGGTAGGAGAATGTGCATCAAATTCCCAGAAGGGGTGACACAAAGAGAAGACAATACATCCACGAAGGCAATGGAAGAAACATGTACATAGAGGAACAAGATAAAAGTACACAAATGTAAGGGATTATAATGTGTAAAATATAAGAGTTTGTGTTGTGTTTAGACTAATTAATATAAGATAATAATAAACAGTTAAACATAAAAGTGCTGAAGTAAGAAGTTCCTAACCAAAAGATTGACATCAATCAGAGGTGAAATAAATAAATAAATAAGTAAATCAAAAATGATGAATGAATGGATATTAAAGCAACAAAAACACAAGTTCATAGAAGGTGTAAATAAAGGAACAAAAAATAACATTGTGAGACATGTGATGGAGGAAGGTGTGGATACAATATTAAGGTGTGGATACAATATTCAGATTTTCGAACAGTGAGCAGCAATGGATGATGCTTGTTTAAATTAATCAGTGTCATATATTTCATAAAAATAAAATGTGATTAATGAAAGGCCATGAAGGTATGGATGGCCAAGTGTGATCTAACAGTATGAGAGAAGCTTTAGCAGAATTGCACAAAAGAATATATGAGAGTAAGTAACAAGAACATTGTTTATGTTTATATGATGATTTATGTATTACAGATGAAAAGAATTGTCATTTTTGGAGCACGGAAGAATGCCTATATGGTCTTTGTGGAATATAGCAATATAAAGAGAAGACACATTGGCCCTCATTACGACCCTGGCGGAAAGGGGAAAACGATGGCGGAAATGCAATACCGCCATCGAAAAGCGCTCGGTGCGACTATGACCCGTCACCGCAAAGTACGAAGCCATTAGCGACACCGTAGTGAACGCCAACGCTAACTGCACTAAGCACGCGCGCGCGCACCATGCCAAACCGCAAACACCACCATGGTGCAACGGTACGCCAATTCCGACCCTAGCGGACATGTACCTAACGCCATCAGGCATGGCGGAATGGACCATTCCGCCATGGCGAGAAATACGGCATCGTGAACCAACCGTAAATGGCCCACTGAGTGCCTGTACTCCACTCCCTGGCCACATTGCACAACTCCTGGCAGGCGCAATGTACTCACACCATGCAACCAGTGAAATCTACAATTCACCCATGCATGCCAACGTAGAAATGCATGCAGGTGTTCGAAGCGCCCCGTGAGTGGGCATCCATGTACGGCATTTCACCATAGCCGTACTGATGCAGCACAGGCATGTGAAGGTACAAGACATCAAAATGGAAATCAAGAACACATGACACAAAACAACAGTAGTCCCCCATCGCTTGCCACCAGCGCAAGGCAACATCCAAAACAGCATCCTGAGGGGGATTGCACCAGACCTGTACTCTTGCCAGTAAACAAACCAACCATCAGCAGAAGCATGTACCACACAAGTTGGCAGAGTGACTGAGCAGCCAGGCACATCCCAAGAGGGGCCGATGGGAGCTGCAGGGCACAGATGGCATGAATACAGAAGCTATTCCAATGGACATGACCCCAGTCCCCCTCCAACAAACGCACGCAAACACAGGCACCTGTGACCAGCCACATTCTGAACATCCCATCATACCATCAATCGACCTGGCTGACAGGCACCAGTCGGCCAAAAGCCAATCCCCCGCCCCTGAACAGCACATCATGTAAACAGTCACAATGGCAGCCCCTATCCGTGACCACACTGTGCTACGTAGGCAAAAGCGGCCAGTACTGTACCACACAACTCAACTCAGAAGGCGGAACACAATGCAGATCATCTCGCAATACATACCGCCACAAATCGAAAATCGCCACATCACCTGCAAAGAATAACGCAACACGCCAAATATCGGAATACAATTTAAATGCACATCCAAATGACAAAGGCCTCACAGCAATTTGTAAAATAACACCAAAACATCCATCATCACCGAGGGCTGCATCTGCAATAATTGACCAGCTTCCACTTGTGTGACGCCCTGTACCATCATGGCACACAGGGCCAACATCAACGTTCCAAAAGGCAACATGGAAGCGGCAAGAACCGCAGGTCCGTCCCATGAGGCAGGCACTAGTCCAGCTGAAAGGCCGAAATGTTGCACCTAGCCACCAGAACAGCGTAAGGGCATGTGGCCCATTGGCGATCGTCCCATAAGATCGTAATGCTGCTCCACTGATTCACCCGAAGCTGCAGGTGTCGAGAGTAAAAACCATCTGGAGGAGTGGCGTACAGATGGCATCTGCAATAGGGCAGGAGATACCTGTCACCAAAATGAAACACAAATTAACCGATTGCACTACATGACACATGATGCATCACTATCTTCATTCAACACACCAAATCCACACCCATATGCATGCTAGCCCACTCCAAAGGAATATACACACCCCTAAATCAGTATCGATACATAACGAAACCAATCGAGGTTAATACACCATTGGCAACGTCGGTTACTGTGCATGCGTCCGTCAAGATAGAACCCATGACATGGGATTAGTAACGTGCCTAGACACAAGTGTATGAAGGCGCGTCGAGACAGGGAGGATCCGACAAGGGCAGATAGACGTAAGTCCCACTATGGCAGCCTTGCATCACATAGCGCAGGGGAAGGGGATTGAATCAAAAAACACATGTACATGGCAGACCCTAAATGGAATCATCTGTCCATGCATCCATTCATCATTCCCTCATCCCGCAATGAAAACGCATGAACATTCACTCACATAATATGTGAAACTTCCATCGCGTCTGTGCGTAATGCAGTCTGCAAAAACCACTGTGCTCCTGGCCGGATCTGTAGTGTCGTGAAGCTAGATGGACTTGGGAACGTCCTGCCTTATCGTCCACTGCGCTATTGCGCATCCCATTCAATTCATGTCATTCATTGCTTGCTCGTTATGGGCCCTGTCCCAAGGACATTCAACAATAGAACGTTACATTTCCAGGCAGACCTGTGGGCGTCTCCTCACCGCTACTTCGCAACCAAAAATCCTGGCCTTCGAATTCCTCACTTGCAACATTACGTCGAAAAGGCTTCTGTGAACGCTTGCATTCACAATTACATCAATGTAGTGCGGCTGTGTGTCATAATGCTAACTGGCTGCAATCACAAATGGGACGCCACGCCCGTCGGTGAAGTACGATACTGTGCTGCATGAGGGTCGGCCATCGATCGAGCCCTACATACCACTGACTCTTCACAGGTATGTAAGCGGCTGCAATCATAGCATGTGTAACAATGGGAGCATAGCATGAAAATCAGTCAAAGTACATCACACTGCCATCGGGATTTGATACATGATTCCAATCCCAAGATGCCATGCGGCCAAATGCAGCCTTACGTGCGGGACGTGCTCGGCCAGAAGGGATTGCATCTGCCACAGATTCATTCAATCAGCACAGGTGGAGGCCATACAGGCCGACAGCACATATATAGCAGACCCAAACCCCTCCCACAACCACTCCCACTCCAAAATGCTACCGGCAGGACTAGCGATGTTGGGCCTGGGGCACCAGATAGCACTGCAAGTGCTACAACTACAAGAAGACGACGAACAACAACAGGTACAACAACCGGGCGCACAGGGGAGACGGAGGAGAAGGAGGAGGAGGAGGGCAAGGCAGGGTCAGCAAGGCCCACAAGCACTGCCACTACCACCACGCAGGCGGCCCGCAATCCCACGGCTCCGAGCTGATCCGTTCAACCTCACTGCTGAGCAGATCCACACCCTCTACCGTTTGGACCGGGACACCATAATCGCCATTGTGGACATGACACATGCTGACCTCGTGAGCATGATAGATAGCCCAACCGCCATCCCACCCCTACTGAAGGTGGTGTCTGTACTCCACTTCCTGGCCACAGGCACCTACCAGCACACAGTGGGACAGTTGCATGGCATTTCACAGCCACTGTTCTCACGGACACTCTCCCAAGTGCACGATGCCCTCCTGAAGCACGCCGACGACCACATCACACTACCACGCACGTACCAGGAGATTACCAACGCAAAGGTGGGATTCCATGCACTTGGCGGCATCCCGGGTTGCATTGGTGCCATCGACTGCACCCATGTTGAATTGGTTGTCCCACATGCCATGGAGGTCCAGTACCGCAACCGGAAACAATTTCATTCAATCAATGTGCAAATGGTGTGTGACTCCAACAAGATCTTTACGCATTGTTGTGCCAGATTTCCAGGATCTACCCATGATTCTATGGTCCTGAGGAACACAAGAATACCACGCTACATGGAGCGACACGCAGGGCACAGATCCTGGCTACTCGGTGAGTCTCATTCCATGCATGACATCGTGGCCCATTTGATGCGTCAATGACCTTGCAGGAGGGGGGGGGGGCTACTTAGCACTATCATTCCACTGACACCCTTTATTCGTCCCATACAGGTGATGCCGGGTATCCACTGAAGAGATGGCTCCTTACACCAATCCGGAACCCACAGAACCAGCATGAGGAGGACTACAACCATGCCCACTCACGTAGCCGTGTGGTCATTGAACAGGCATTCGGCCTACTGAAGGCTCGTTTCCGCAGCCTCAGCAGGTCTGGCGGGGCACTCATGTACAGCCATGAGAGGGTTTCTAAGATGGTCATGGCATGTGTCATGCTGCACAACATGTGCATACGTAGGAATGTGCCCATGCCCCCTGACGCTGTACTGCATGCACCTGAAGATGATGATGATGAGGGTGGGGATGTGGAGGCACCCCAGGGAGTCCATGAGGCACAGGATGCACGTGCAATCCGACAGAGCATCATAGATGCATGCTTCTAGCAACCACGCATGGTGCCTATTACACGGAAAGGGGACCTGTGGCACTGTGTGTGTGTAGTACAGGCACATAGTGGACTGTACGCCTATGAAGGCCTCGTACGCAAATATCAATGTCCACACATGTCATTGGATGATAATGAAGTGCTGTATTGTTAATGTGATTTGATTCATACACCCTATGGACCCGCCACCCAGTGAAGCCCAACACACCCCCTCCACCCTACTTCCTCCCCCCCCAACACCAGTGTCCAGATATGCATGCTGCCCGTGGGTAGACGCTATTGCAAGCCCCCTCTACGGGTATCAGGGGCACCCCTGCCCGTGGAGCGCAGGTTCCTGCCAGATCTGCGTTGGGGGCTGCCCTGGACGGAACTTGCCACGGATGACGTCTCTGCCTGCTCGCGTCCATGCATGTCTCTGAGGGTTTGTGAGAGCTCCGAGAGCACACGGCGCACAGCAGCAAGTTCAGCACAAACGTCTTTGGACGTCGCATGCAGTTCCCCCCTCAGGCTCTCGGTGCTTTTCTCCATTTGTGCTCTCAGGCTCTCGGTGCTTCTCTCCATTTGTGCTCTCAGGCTCTCGGTGCTTCTCTCCATTTCTCCCCTGAGGCTCTCACTACTTTTCTCTATTTGTGCCCTGAGTGTCTCGGTGGATGTTTCCATGGCTGCCCTGGAACCCCCGCATTCATTTGCATGGTCCTTGAGTAGCGTGGACGCTTCCTGCTGTTGCTCGATCAGCAGGTCGAGGGACTGTTGCCTCTGCTGGGCCATGGACATTTGCGGTGGTGTGACAGGGGGGCTGCTCAACACATGTTGCCTTGGCACAGGACTTGTGGGGGTTGGCCAGTCGTCGTCTTCAGGGTGCCCCTGCGTGGTTTCGTCATGGTGTAGGGGATGGAACATGCAGGGGGATTGGGAAAGGTCATGGATGGTACCTACGTCGCCAGCACTGTTTTCCGTGTCGGAGCATGCTGGCATGACAGCTGTGTCACCTATGGTGCTGCTACCACCAGAGGCAGTGCCATCAGATACGTTCTTTGGGGGGACCTGTGGTGCTGGGGTTGTGGACTTGCTGGCTGCTGGGGTGCCTGTTGCAGTCCCCTCCAGTGTGCTGGCACTTGATTCCTGCTGCTGCCGTGTCTTGATCCTTGCACCTGAGGTGGAGGCTCTTGGGACGTTGGTCCTGGCCCTCTTTGCAGGCGTGCTGGTAGGGGTGTCCTGCAGCTCGTCGTTGGTATCGGACCCTGTGGTGGAGTAAAGAGGGGCGAGCGTTAGTTATGGGTCTGTCGGATTTGGAATGGCAACGTATCAAATGCATTGGGGTGGTACATGAGGCTGATATGGGACTGGGCCTTGGAGGTGGTCTCATTTTCGTGTGGATTGAGGATGCATTCATTTGGCTGCCTGCAGTTAGGGGGTGCATGCTGCACATGTAGGGGTTGTTTATGGCATCTTGATTAATTTGTTTATTCATTCTGACTTTTAGAGGGCGCTGTCAGGGCAAAGTATGTATTGCACTATGGGGTCACATGGTACTGCACATGTTCGTGGTTTGTGGATTTCGCATTGTTTCTCTTGGCAAACCTACCTGATTCTCCGGATGTCGGCACTCCTTTCTCCATCCCTCCGACTCCCTCTATGCTCTCCATTCCTATGGTGTAGGCGCAGATCTCCTCCCAGGGGGTCAACTTGATGGGCGACTCTGATCCCCCCCCGGTAGCTGTGGCGATGTTCCTGTTCGCAGAAAGTATGCTGCGTACGCGGATCCGCAAGTCGTCCCACCGCTTGCGACATTGCTGTGGCGTGCGGGGTGTTGTCCCCACCGCACTTACGCGCTGTGCCACAAGGGCCCATATGGCCTTCTTGTTGGCAAGGGCCGTCCTGGTCATTTGACTGGAGAAGACGACGGCGGCATTTTCCTGCAGGGTCTCGGTCAGCACGGTCAGTTCCTCTCGGGAGAAGTGGACCTGCCGCTTGCGATCACACGCTTTCTTGGCTACCTTTCCCATATTTATTTTTTTAACTGGGGTTGCTAACGGGTTGGGATGTGTGTCAGGGTCGGATTTTTAATGGTTGTGTTGGGATTCGGATTTTATAGTTGTGCGGCGTGCTGTTTCCCGTTCCGGCCACATGCTTTTACTTCCGTTTCCGTATATTTACGGTGCCCGTAATTTGCGGTGCCCGCTCATTACGGTGCCCGCTCATTACGGTGACCGCTAAGATGGGTGGCGGTATTGCACCTGGTGCAGCGTACGGCGGCGGTAAGGGCCGTTTTGGGGTCATTTCCGCCATCGCAGCCTTTCGGATTCCGCCATGGCGTAATGCTCGTGCCCGATGGGTCGTAATTAGCCGCACTTTGCTCCTTCGTGCAATGGCGGAAACGCTATTTACGCTGTTGCGGTCCGGTCAGTCAATTTCCGCAAGGGTCGTAATGAGGGCCATTATGACAAAAGTCAGTACTCGTGGACAAGTAGAGAAAGAAAAGGTATGTACCAGTTGACACAGTAAGTGTGTGAATAACCTTAAAGGTCGTAAGGGATATAGTCCTGTTAAATAGGTAGCATTTTTCCCAAGAATAGTGTAAACAGGTATAAGCACAGGATAGTACATTTATGCAAGTATGGCCATATCTAATTAAGAGAATGTAGGAGACTTTTGGATAAAAGGTGGACTAACTTTTTGTAATCCTGATGATAAGGAATGTCAAATATGTACATTTGGCAAATGCATGAAACTTTAAGGATAGGCAAATCAGTGCATGCCTATATGACATACTTGCATGCACTTAATAGGATCAGTGCTTGTTTCGAAATACCACGGGTAGGTAAGATAAGTGTAGCAAGGGCAACAAAAAATGTTAATTGTTAAATATTAATTATGTCTCAACAGAATAAATAGAGCAAAGAAAGAAGAGACCGCAGTCCCACGCCACCAGGAGATGACTAAAAACATGCATGTCACTACACTTATGACAATTCAAGAGACTAAAAGTGCACCATCATATTTTTCAGGTAAATACCCCTGCATTATTTCGGGATGAGGGTACCAAGAGATGGCCTCAGCAACATCATGTTAAAGGAAAAACAAAGGCCTATTTTAGGGAAATAACTGATCGCTTGGCCAGCTTATCATGACTTTGCCTCAATATGCCAAGAAGAAAGAATGAGAGCAGCTGAAGAAGACAACATCATTTTTTTAAAAAAACATTTTGAATTTGTTATTTGTTTTGTCTTTTATTATTTTTATCATAAAGAAGGAGATCACAGAACTCCATTAGTGTGAAGAATGACACCACCACAGAGAAAATGTTTCCTTAATCACTTGGAAAATATGTACACTATAAACAAAAAGAATTGGAGTGAAAGCCCGTGAAAAATGGGGCAATTAAAGGAAAAAGCTAATTTGTATGTGCTTTATGGTCTCATGTCATAGACAAACCTAGGTATCAGCTAGTATATAGGAAGCATAGGCGGCACTAAGATATGCAGGAAAGGGAGGATTAAGCAGCCATTCTATTAGAAAAAGAGAAAATTCAGTAGCAATTGTTTTTAGGAGGTATGAGTGCTTAAAGGAAAAGGACACGGTTATTATAAAGTTTAGGTTTGAGGAGGCAGTACTGATGATAAAAATGTACTTATTCTTCAAGAAATTCATCAAGTTTTTATATTACAGATGGACGGGAGGTACCTGCACTCCAGGTGATTGACAGCAACTGATCCTGCGAGCAGGGAGAAAAACCCATATTGTCGTGAAAAGGGTTTTGAGGGACCAAACTCCCCCCATCCTTGTGTTCCCCAGAAACAACCTAAGGCCCCGCAACTATCTCATGCCAATCAAAAGATTGAGAGTTTGATTCTTCTGTGGTCACAAAGCAGTGAATCCAAAAAGACTGGCCTTTCAATTAAAGGGCCCTTTCACTTGCTGCAAAGCAGCCCAAAGGAGAAATTAAAATAAAGTATGGACTGAATTAAGAAAGTCCTTGGCCTTTGAATAAGGAAAATAAAGAATCGGGTGGAAGATGTGCAGATGGAAGATGCGTAAGATGAAGACAAAATTGAATATGCATGGGGAAAGGGCAGGCACTAAGGAAGTGTTGTGGGGTGGGAGGAAGAAGAAAATGTATATAAATAATAAAAAGTTGCACGTGGAAGGGACAGTAGAAAATGGGCTGGTGGGTTCTCTTGAGGAAGGAGCAAAACGTTCCAAAATGAGCTCTCCCGATTCTCTTGGTGGTTGAAATCACTTGTGCATGTTATTTTAATATTTAATTGGGTAACAGGGGTGGGAACCAGACAGGAGCAAACAAAGTTATTGTTTGAGGATACATACATACAAAGATCAAAAGAGTTTGAAACATGCAATTGTCTTTTGCTAGAAAAGAGATACATATATATCTTAGATTAGGAGAATACAATATGATTAAAGACACTGTTGATTCTTTAGAAGTGTCTTTTATGATACCTCCCATGTTGAGATAAAGCATTACATTCAGGGGGGTGACTGAGATAGGGATATGTAGGTACACTGCATATGGGGGAGGGTGAACAATGGGCGCAGTGGTCAAATATTGAACACTGGTCGAATATCGACCTGAGGAGGGAAATGTATCGGAGGTATCAACCCCTGCCCCCTCATCCGAGTGTAAATAATATGATAGGCAGATTAAATGGTTCCATTATTACAGAAATCAGGATTATAGTGCCTTTATTTAAGGTAAAAACTGCACATGGCACTGCGCATATTTGGGTTAGAATGACTCAGTAGGTGAAGGATGCTTTAAATAGCACACACATGCCATAAATGTATAAAGATATATTATGAATAAGGGATAAAAAGTAAGAGATGCTTAAATAAATAAAAGCTCCCTGAAGAATTAATACAGTGTCAGACAAAAATATATTTCAAAATGGATAGCTCAAGTCCAAAATGGTGTCTAGTTTTAAACCAGGTGTGCAAACTATGACTCATGAAAACAAGCAGCAGAGGCTGATACGTTAGAGATAGTCTTTGGCAGCATCTCGCAGTGAAATCATTGGGTTTCTGAGGTTGAACTTGGAATTTGGCAGGAAAAGCAGACAAGATTAATGATAAAGCTAGATAAAGCAAGGGAAACTTGGATACATTTATCTATGAGGAGGGCACAATGTGTGTCATGCAGACAATTCTGAGAGACCAGCTCTATTATTTGGCTCCATATAATAGAGTTTATTTATTTCTCCACAGTATAAGGCACTAACTAACTTGGCAGGACCTCAAAAATCAGATAAGGAGTAAATATTGATGTGATAAAGGCATTCTTGGCAGAAGTTAAAAACTGTGATAGTCATGTCAAACCAAGTCTAAAATAAGGTTATCAGTTTTGTTCATCAGAGGAAATTGTGGATGCCAGCAATGCTAATGTGGGCTTGGTGTACGCCAGATAAGCCAATAAATTATATTGAAGTGTTTTCCCTCTGACTAAGAAGAACCATTAGAAGCATACTCTGACCAAAGTAGTCATTTGCATAAGGATGTGATTCATTTTCCCTCTGTGAGCTTTGTATGCTGCATGCATATTCAAGACACTTTTTCTTTAGGAGACTAATCTCTTTCTCTTTTTCCTCCATACATTTTGCTGCCTCTAATAGTTCAGCTTTTATTTGCCTCAATTGCTCTACAAGTTAATTCCTTTCTTCTCTAATTCTGGTGAGTTCCTGAGAACCTGACTGCTCTTATTCTACATCCATTTCCAACTGATTTATCCTGTGTAATAGAACACTGTCATCCTGAATCAAGAAGTATTTTTCCTGAGCCAGCTGCATCCTCTGTTGTTTCAGAGTACTTACCTGCTGATATATCGGATCAAAGTAATTTTAGGAATCAACCCCTTTGATAAATAATTGACTATTTTCAGTTTCCAATTGTTTTATTTCTGATTGGAATGCGATAATGTCATCCAAAAGGACTCTATTAAGAGCTGACTGGTCATTTAGCTTGTGTTGCAGTGTGCTCAGATTTTCCAGACACTCTTTTTGTGAATTTTCCAGTGCAAAAAATGGGTTTCATGCTCTGCACTCTCTTGCTGCAGTATTTGTAACTCAGCTTTGAGATGTTGTGCAAGATCCTGGGCCTGTGACAAGTCTCCAACCTGATTCATCCTACTAGCCTCACTATTTTGCCAACATTCCTCTACTAACAGCAAATGAAAATGTAACTGAGCGGTTAGCTGAGCCATTTGTATCTGTTCATCACAAGCAGTTGTGGTCATATAAAATGCTTGAAGTGTTTTGTGCAATATTCCGGCTTCAAGCCAAATATCACTGCTTACTGAGGAAACCTCCTGCACAATTCTGGTTTGCCAGTTTCCTGCATCGTCCTCAACCCATTGTCCTTTGAGAAATAATGTAGTTAGGAGATGCTTCCTATGTACAGAAGTCATTTTCACAATTGGCTTTTTGTACTTTAATAAAACATTCTTTATTCAGGGGCAAAATCACCCTGTTCCTGCTTGATTTCCTCACTCAAATAAATCCTTACAACTCTTACTTTTTTACCTATGCACCTCCCTGGAACTCAGAGGTCAAGCCCTAGCAAACTTTAACAAAACAATGATGACTTTCCCTCCACCTTAATGCAATTGCATCACAATGAATAGATTGTCACCATGCACTTGTCATGGGCAGGAATAGGAAGATAAATCCCGGACAAGCCCCCACTTTGTAATGGTTTATTGATAAGCCACCCTCAACACGGGGAGTTCCTTCCCTCGCCACTCAAGTGGTTATGCAACAAACTATTTAACAGATTCTTTATTTTAGCTCCCTCTCAGATGCATATCATGCCCCTTGGGTCCCTCTACCCTGAGCTAACAATGAGCCAAGAACCAGGCCAGTGTATGGAAATATATTGGTATTTATTTTAATTAATAGTAATAGAAATTAGCACGAAAATATCAACTTTATTCATGGCACATCACAATCAACTTTTCTCAGCATAAATACATCACAAAAGTGAGTTAAAAAGAACATAATCACAATTCTTACTTTCAGCAAATTTCACTTCACAAAATAATTACACTGATCAATAAGAAAGGCACTTATGTAATGTTGTACGATTTTGATTTTCCTGCAGGCTTAAAAGGATAGCAGTAGGATTTCAAGATTGGTAAAAATACAAATGGCATTCATAATTTCGCCCACACTTTTGGTTTGAAATAAACAAAGGGTGATTTATCGCTTTGTTTTTCAGACTCCCCCCTGCTTTGGTCTATGTTGGGAAGTGAGACAGAAAAATTGTAGTGCTTTGGGGAATTTGGCATCTCAAACCCCCTTTACTGAAAGGCCTGTGTTGGGGAAGCTGGATAAAAAGGTTGGACTGTTTTAAGAACAAAGACGCCCCTCTTCCTTACAGAAGTCGGGGTCAGGTGGACAACAAGGATTACCCAATTAAATTATAGGCTATAGTTTTCAGCGCACACTAGGAAGTGAGCTTTGTTAATTTTCGAATCTTAACAACAAAATTTGCGCCATAGTGTTCTGCCAAATGGGGAATTAATTAAATTAATATTTTTGGTTACATGGGCTAAGGATCTACACAGTTACGCTACCAATTTTACAATCTTGGGGAAGTACCCTGCAATAATCCCTGCCACTAGGATTGGACAGTTAACCTTCTCTCTCCTCCCAAACCCAGCCTCCAAGTCAGGATTTCTTTAGGAGTCTGGAGCAACATATGTCAATTCCTATTTGTCAACATCCTTTGTTCTCCTTTCAACTTTTTGGCAAAATCTAGACTAAACATATTTTCTGTTTCAGCTAATCATGCAAAATTAGATAAACTGACCACTCAATCTGTATCATGTAGCAAGGCCATGTGGCATTTTCTGCCATTTCCATAAAAAAGCACAACAGTTATGAATATGTAAGTTATTAAGCATATCCCTAATTTCATTTTCCACCCGCTCACCAACTCTCTCATTTGGAACATGTTCATATCAGCCAGAAACCTAGTTTAACTGGCCATTACAGTTCCCAGAGTCACAGGAAGATGGATTTTATATCCCCAAAATTGCCTGGAAATTACATAAAAATGGCACATAAATGCAATCCACCCGCCTTATGATGGCTGAGAAAAAGGCCGAAATGATAATAGTCCTTTTAAATTAATTGTGAATCTTCATGCGGGACATATGGCCCTGACTCCTGCCTTCCGGCCATTTATTTTCACTGGGCCAGCCTGTGCCACCACCAGTTTTTTTGGATCAGTCTCCTTTTGTTGGAAGCTTGCTCTTTGAAATTGGTGCCCCCATTTTCACTCATATTAGTCGTGCTCCAGCCAAGGGTGACTTTTTCTTGAAGTCAATGCTTTCAGAGCCAGCAGGTCTGGAGAACACTGAATTTCGACACTGTTAGCAGGAAGTTTTATTGCGGTTGATCATTAGATGGGAGATGTGACATTCATGCTGAGAGTGGGAGTTTTCCTTTTGAAGTTTTTCTCACAGCCAGCAAAAGGGTCTGCCTCTGGCTGACATTTACCATGAAGACAAAGTGGCTCTTCAAATGTCACTGGAGTTTGGTATGTGAAACATAATAAACATCACGTTTGGTCAACCCGCACATCATGTTTTATTTTCCTTACATTTTTCTGTGAGCAGTGAAATATTATTTTCACTTTTACTTTTTTAAAACCGTTTTTATTTGCACACACATGTGGAGGCCATTTTTGTTTTCAATGTTTACAAATCCTGATTTCCATGTGACAGGGATCTTTGATTCCTCCTTCTTCTGTAAACTAAAATGGTGCTTATCCATTGGAAATGACAGGTAGGCCCCATTCCACATGGCCCTTTAATTTTACTTGAAAAACAAAAACAAAGGCCAGGCCATTTTTGTTTCAGTGTTTAAAATCCTGCCATTCGTGTGAAAGGGACTTCTGTTTGAGGCCTTCAAATGCATCCCACAGGGATCCGTGTAATGTGGCAGGGGTCTACCTGTGTATTGCTCATAGATTGTGGTGAGGGCTTCTACTAGAGTTGTGTTGTCTTCTCATGCATCCACATACCCCTCGTACACCCACTTTCATTTAGAGATGTGTGTAGTGTGTCGGGGGTTCCCTTTGTGCATTGCTCATGCATTGTGGAAGCTTGTCCATGAGTTGTGTTGTCTCCTCATGCTTTCACATGCCCCACTTAAACCCACTTTAATTTGGGACATGTGTAGTGTGGCAGGGATCCACTTGTGTATTGCTCATGAAATGTGGTGGGTGCTTGTTCTTCAGTTGTGTTGTTTCCTCATTCATCCACATGCCTCTCTTACCCCCACTTTTATTAAGGACATCTGTAGGGTGGTGAATGGATTTACTTATTTATTGTTAGTGCATTGTGGATGCATGTACATGAATTTTGTTGTCTCCTCATGCTTCCACAAGTGCCCCTTAACCCCACGTTCATTAGGAATATTTGTAGCATGGTGAGTGGGTCCACATGTGTATTTCTCATGCATTGTGGGGGCTTGTACTTGAGTTGTGATGTCTCATGCATTCACATGCCCACCCACTTTCATTTGGGACATGTGTGGCGGGGATCCACTTATGTATTGCTTATGAATTGTTGTGGGTGCTTGTTCCTGACTTGTGTTGTCTCCTCATGCACCCACATGCCCCTCTTATATCGACCTTCATTATGAACATATCTAGTGTGGGGGGTCCACTTCTGTATTGCTCATGCATTGTTGCGGGAGATTGTACTTGTGTTGTGCCCTCATGCATCCACATGCCCCTCTTGCCCCTACTTTCATTAGGGGTGTGTGAAGTGTGGGGGGGGGGGTCCACTTGTGTATTGATCATGTATTGTGGTGGGTGCTTGTTCTTGAGTTGTGTTGTGTTGTCACCTTATACATCCACATGCCCTGCTTACATCCACTTTTATTAGGGACGTATGTAGTGTGGCAGGGGACCACTTCTGTATTGCTCATACATTGTGGTGGGGGCTTGTACTTCATTTTTATACCACACAACACGCTCATAGGCCTCAGTGCACTCACAGTACACATAACACAAGCAGAGTATCCAGAGTTAGCAAAAAGCCAAGAGTCCAGAAACAAACAGCCATATACTACCCAAAACTAATCCTTAGAATTGAATTAAAACGTTTTTAATATCTTTCTTAAAGCAAGCAACACAGGTGATATCTCTGATGTCACAGGGGAGATACTTTCACAAAGTCGGTGCACAGTTGTCGAAACAGTTACCTCAAAATGTTTTAATCTGAAACATAGCACCGAAAGTTTGCCAAGACTGTTGGAGCGTAGAAACAGCAGGACAGGTGCCTTCTGAAGCTGCTGTGCCAGATAGGCCGGCACTTTGTCCGCCATACATATGTGTGTAGGGGGCAAGATCTTATGAGAAATCCGGTAGTAGACTGGTAACCAGTGCAAAGATTTCCTAGCCTGTGTGAAATGCTCTGCTCTTGCCAACCCACACGAAGCTTTAACAGCCCCGTCATGGCCCACTTGTAGGGTTTTGATATTACCCTTTGCTGTGCTATTACAATAAACGATTCTGGAATTTACCAGAGCCGCCGCCAACATAGATATGTTGGCTCTAGATAGATATGGCTTAATCTGTCTAATCAGCTTGATTATATAAGCACATGCGGATTTTGTGTGAAGAACAGGTTGTTTCATAGAAAGGCCTGAGTCCAAATAGACTCCAAGGCTCTTTGTGGAGGCGCTGACCTGAATACTACAATCAGCAATCATAAACTGCCTGTACCCAGAGTCAGCCTTTTATTACGTTGGCTGGAGCCCACCTGCATAAGGTCTGTTTTACTGTCTTTGATGGCCAATAAGGTAGAGGCCATCCACAACTGAATCATCATGTATATCTGATTGACCCTGGCTGCATCGGTCTCATATTACCCTGTGAGCACAAAGAACACCTGGGTGTCGTTGGCATTATTAGTATAACCAATGCCGGTGGCATCCAGGAGATCAATAAGAGGGCGCATGTATATGTCAAACAAAATGGGAGAAAGGCAAGCTTCCTGATACACATCGCAATTCAGCAGATCAGGAGGTGATTGCAACGCTTCAGTAGCCACTCCGGCTTGGCGTGTAGACAGGAATGAGGCTAGCCAAGAAATAGCCAGATCAGAACGATTCATGCACCTTCTCAATCTCTCAAGTAAGAGGCCATGGTCCACCAAACTAAATGCTGCTGAGAGATCCAGCAACATAAGTAAAGCGACGTGACCATTATCAACTATTTTAGCGAGGTTGTCTCGTAAATCCAGCATAGCAGTCTCTGTGCCATGGCAAGCCAGAAATCCTGAATGACGGGCACTAAGTAACCCATGTTTATCTATATGCTCTTGAAACTGTAGATAGGCCACTCTATCAAGTATTTTTAACAAGGATGGGACCTTAGTGATGGGGCGGTAATTGCCCACAACCACTGGGTCTAGAGATTCTTTTTTCAAGATGGTGGATTGTGATGCTGGAAATGCATCGGAGGGACAGGGCCTCTGTATCCTTGTCCTTTACTGCCTTTTATTGTGTGTTCTGTCATGTGTTCCGTGCAGGAGTTTATGTTGGACTCCTGGTGGTGCAGCTCTCTCTTTTGGTTTCGTGTATAGACCCATGGGATACCCTTATGGCACTCATGGGTGGAGGTACAACCCTGTGCCCATAGTGTATGTTTTTGGGCACCTGTGTGTGGGCCACAGAGCAGGGTATGGGCTTGTGGCAGCTCCATGCTGAACTTGACAGGTGCTCTGAGTATCATCCAATTTGGGATACCCAGGCCCTGCCATTGGAATCAGTTCATTCCTCATAGGAAACAAGATGGCCCCTGTGGCATCCTGCTTACTATTGCCTGTTACCTTGTTTTCCCAAAGTCCTGGGAAGCCCTGACTCTGTCCCTTCCCCTTGACTGGCTGTTGAGTGGAAGTTCTTCAAGCAAGGTTTTTTAAAGGCGAACGGTAAATAACTAAAAATGCTGTACCCCCACCTCTTCCCTCCTCTCTATCAGGTCTAAGAATTCTATAACCTGATGAGTGGCTAATGCGGCTTCATGATTTGTGGTATCGGAAAGCCATGTCTCAGGCAGGCAGGCAATATCCAAATCGTATGTCACAATTAAGTCAGCAACTTCAGTTGAATGTTTCACTAAAGATAAAGTGTTCAATAGGGCTACATTCAAATGATCCCCTACTTACTATAGGTATCATACTATTATCCCTCATTCTCAGTAAAGTTGAGCATTGGGAACTATCTAATGTAATATCTGGGGCAGAATGCTAAGGGCCTGATTGATTATAGGTATTTCAACAGCAGAAACCTGCGTGGTTTAAATTAAAACGGCCCGGCTCAAGCTGAGGCAGGCAGAATGCAAATGGCGTCATACGTATGGGGCAACTGAGAAGGCAGTCTACTGCCAACTCATTAAGTACTATCATACATGCATCGACGTAGCCAAACAAGCTTATTTTACACACCAAATTGAAAATGCTTTCAATCGACCTAAAGAGCTTTTCGTGGTGGTCAGGTCGCTGTCTTCTGCCAGTAATCTCATGTCCATGGCGACGCCTTTGCAGGCACTCTGTGATTCATTGGCTTAGTATTTTGTCACCAGAATTGACAACATACCTGCCAATATCCACCTGACTCATCAGGCAGTTATCAGTAGAGACTTTGTGCAGGTGAAACGGAACATTCCTTATCCTTGGTAGGACTTCCCTATGACTTCCCTATGAAGTCCCTAGGACTTCCCTATGCTCTCGGACGAAGTATTGGGTCAGTCTGTTATGCACCTGAACTCCGCCGCACCATCTGACCCGGTCCCCCTAGATGTTCTTAAATATATTATGCCCGGCATAATTGCTTAGGTGTTGCAAGCAGTTAATTTGTTCTGTCAATCTGGCCACATTACATTGGAACTTAAACAGGCCGTGGCCAGCTCCCTTCTAAAGAAACCTAAGGAAACCATCACTGGATCCTTTGGTCCCTGCTAATTTCCACCCTATCTCTCTCCAGCCCTTTTTTTATGAAACTGCTCGAAGCTTTGGTCTCTCCTCTTCTTTCCTCCTTCCTGGAGTCTTCTGGGTTTCTTGACCCCTTCCAATTGTGCTTCCGACCGGGGCGCAGCAGGGAGTGGGTCCTAGTATACGTGGTCGATGACATGGCCAGGCCGGTGGATGGCGGGGGAGTGGGAGCCCTGATTCTGTTAGAACCTTCAGCGGCATTCGACACTGTCGACCACTCTATCCTGCTGTCCCTCCTGACCCTCGTGAGCCTCTCCGGGCCTGTCCTGGTGTAGTTTATCTCCTTCCCGATGGACAGGGGCCAATCACTCTCTCCTCCTCCTTTTTCCTCTCCATCTCACTCTTTGTCTTGTGGGGTTCCTCAGTGCTCCGCCTTGTCCACATCTACATTCAGCCTCTTGTCTGTCTCCTCTGCTCCTTCATCCTCCGGTGTTACTCGTATGCCAACAACACCCAAATCCTGGTTCGTTTAGATCTCAACCAGGCAGAGGTGTTGTTGTGTCTGTGCCAATGCCTGATGGCCGTGGGAGAGTGAATGACCAGCAATTGGGTGAAATTGAATGAGGACAAGATAGAGGTCTTAGTGGTGGTCTCTCTTCCTAATCCTACACTCTGGACCCCTTCCTTCTGGCCCTCTACACTTGGTGATTTTCCTTTACCAGTGACGGTGGTGAAAAATCTGGGGGTTGCCCTAGCTTCAACTCTCTCTATGGCCCCTCAGGTAGGCACAGTCTGTAAGGCTGGCCATTTCCCTATTAGGACATTACGTAAGGTCCTACATATTCTGCCCAGCCATCTGCGACCTCTAGTAGTGGCTTCCTTTATGTTAAGCTAAATAGACTACTGTAACACACTATTTGTAGCCCAACCGGTTGGCCTGAACCACCGTCTATACTTACTGCAAAATCTAGCGGCCTGTGTTGTAACTAATTCACCTCATGGTGTCCATGTCTCACTGGTTCTGATTCCCTCCACTGGCTTCCAGTGGCCAGACGCATTGAGTTTAAAGCCCTCTGCCTAGCCCGTCAGGTTTTCTCTCATCAGGGGGCGGACTATCTCTAGAACAAGTGGGTTCCCTATTGCCTTGGTCGAACTCTCAGTAATTGAAATGCCTGTCTTGTCCTGATACTCAGGTTCCACTTTTCTGGGGCATGGGGCTGTGCATTCTCTACAGCAAGTGGTGGAATGCAATGCCCTTCACACTTAGACATACTCACTACCATGTGTTATTTAGATGTCTTTTAAGGATGCTGCTCTTCTAAGCCGGAGCCAGTTGGGCTTCTCTGTGTCTCCTAGCGCAAAGGGCCTTCAGGCGAACAAGCTCTCTACAAAACATGCTAACTTGAATTTAACTGCTTTGCACAAACCGTACATAGCAGAAGGCATTTCCACTTCAACAAATCACCTCCGAATCTGCTAGGTTGCGAATGACCGAGTGGTTGGCAGCAGCTCCCGCACCTGATGCCAGACGGAAGAGCAGCCATTGTTTATTGTTCTTCTGTCCCCTGTGTGCATGTCTGTGCTAGTGACTGTTGTTGGTGGGGAGAAGGGCCCCATGAACATGCAAATTTTTGGTTGGGCAGTGTGTTAGGAATTCCACCTTCCACACCGTAGGTGTGTGCTCGCCTGGGTTTTTTGAAATTTTTAAAGAAATGGAATGATGGTAAATGAACCTCTGGAAAATGTGTGGGGCTAATCCGTACACATTTTCCTATGCTCACCGCACAACATAGACATAGACCTGTGTAGTCTGGGTGGACACAGCCTACAGGTGCCACCCCCCTCCCTATCATATTTAGTTGGGATATTACAGACAAGAGTACATCAAGGCATCTCAGAAGGGGGAAGGAAAAACCTTCCTCCTGCCATGGCCAGCCTTATTGACTAACAAAGGCTCCATGGACTCACCCTGTCCTTTGTTGGCTCTGCTGGTGGCAGCTTCACCTACTAATCAGAGTTAATTCAAACAGGCCCATGGGGGACCTGGTCGCAGGACTAACAAAAGAGACAGGAAATCCCAACAACCTTTGATATGCATCTGTATCAACCTGAAGCCAGCTCCCGCCTCTTTGTAACAAGGGCAGTGAACTGTCATGTCTGGGACATCTGTTTACAGTAGTCATCCCCACAGGGGGACCCCACTCAGAAGGTACGAGAATGTGGTTTGCATAAGTCAGAAAGTCTGGTCTGACCGCAGCTTCAAGGGAGACCTGCCATTTTAATCAGGAACCACAGAGAGCTCAATTAACCAGAGAAACCCTTTGATCCACAACAGACAGGAAGAGGGGTGGGACTTTATTATTACATGTTTTCACCCCTTTACCTTTTCTGTTGCAAAGCACTCTGGGCATGACCTCATGCATACAGGAGATTGCTGGTGGGGACCCAGGATTGGTTCCTTAAGGTAGGCTTAGCCTATACCAATCACTGTGGCCCATTTGGCTTTAAAAGAGGGTTGAGCCCCTCTTTTGGGTAGATCATCTGAAAACTTTGCAAGGAGTAACAATAAAAACTCAGCATTGGACCCTAGCTGAAGGTACAGTCTGTTTTACAGCTTCCACCAGTGAAGGACGGCCAGGATTTCCGAAGAGGGAAGCAAGATCCCTCCCCTAAACATCTCCAAGGGAACAGAGGGAGATACTGAATCCAGAGGACTCTTCAGCAGCTCCAGAACCGAGAACCTTCCAGCACACAGTCTTCCCTGCTAGGCTCTGCAGCAAGCTTCCTAGATGGGAAGTGCCAAAGAGTCTCTGAACCAAACTAAGTACAAGGCCGCTGCCTGCAACACTCGCCTCAGCTTTGGGCCGTGTGCCTTAAAGGACAACAAAAGCCCAGTGAAGAAGCTAGGAGTAGTGCATCGACAAGCATCTACCGACATACACTTTAAAGGATTTATTTTTTTGAGCCAGCCGAGCCCCTCGAGCTGCAACTGACTGCATTGCTGACTTTTGTTATGCCGCAGTCGCTAACGGCATCCGAGATGCTTCAACCAGTGCTTCAGACTCACCGCCCAGCACTGAGACAACGATTCCTGACCCTGAGCCGCTGTGTTGGCCAGCCTGCAGCCGTCCGTCCAACCTCACTCAGCTAACTAACTGCCGCCTGATATCCGCAGCTGTCTCCCATCTTGAACTCTGTTGCAGAAGCTGCAAAGTACCCTGAAACCGACTCGACCCTGTCGAGCACCAAGGACCTCTACAAGCACAAGGCCCCTAGTCATTTTGTATGATCCATTGCTGCCTTTGTGTTGAAACCAAGTATTCTTGAACTATTGCGATTCATTACTTTACTTACTACCCTGCCGTCAGTATTCATGGTGCATCCCTCTTCCTTCTTTGAAACTGTCCTCAGGATTCCTTTACAGGGTGGGTTGTATTTTGTAGTTTGCTAGAACTGTCTGCTGTGATAATAATAAAGTAGACATTTTTATACAACCTAGACTGGAATTCCCTTTTATCATTGGGTAATAATTTTACTTTTGCGGTGTTGCAAATAACCAACAATCTGTAACCTTTTGGAGATAAGCCTCCCATTCGGTCCACGTTACCAAAATTGGGCAAGGAGTTTTATAATTGACGTGTGTTTCCAATCTGTTCAGATTCCTTCTGGTGTACTAGAGATGTGGTGCTGATTGATGGTTTAGAAACCGACATTCATCCCTAGACCACTGATGCCCCGGAAGTCAATGCCACCTGTGTTCCAGAACAGCGTCCCTGTATCAAGAAGGCCTGTCATAAAATGAGTTTGAGGAAGACCGGCTGTCCTGTGTACCCTCCGACAGTGTACCCTCTGATGAGTGTTTCTCAATGTCAGCGGTTCTTGGATCCCATCCTTTGCTGAAGGAGTTTTTAGAGCTTGGTGCGACAAGCCCAGAGCATGTCCAAGACCGGAGGAGTGGCAGCGGCAATGGATGCCAGAGCAGGAATTGACGGCCTGGCATGGGTAGTGAGTGTTGTGTCCATGTGTGAAAGTGTGGAATATTCTCTGGGAGGATGTCAGGTAATCCTTTAGCCGGCTGGAAGAGTGTTTTGTGGATGGGGTATAACCTGGCTAGAAGTGCGAGAGACCTAAGGGAGTTTTGAGGGGGTCGTTTGAGGTTCTCGGGGCAGGGGATTGAGTGGGATGGGAATAGGTGAATGGCTTTGAGTGGAGTAATGTTAAGAGTTTGAGCGTAGCGAGGGGGGCAGTCGTAGTGGTTTTTAGGTACCATCACTAGGTGAAGGGATTTGCACCGAGTTTGAGGAAGGGTTATTTCAGGTTTATGCTGGGGTGGACTAGAAGGAGATGCAGACGTGTTTTGGGGAATTTGTGTTTTAACGATGGCATTTGTTGAGGTGCAAGTGAGGTTAAGACGTCCTTCGAGTATGCACAGAGTGCAATGCTTTTTAACTTGTGGAGAGCAGCACTATAATAACATCGAATGCTTCGCAGTCATGGCTCCAGTGTGGGGGGCGGGCTCTTTATTGTCAAGAATTAACATAGGCATGTCACTGTTCATAAATGTATTCAGTTGAGCACCTCCGTGCTCCCAAATTTTGTGAATACAAAATATCCTTTCCAAATCACATTTAAAGCAATTCTGTTCTTAGGTTTGAATGCGATGATGTCAGCGTGTAAATGCGCTTATATGCTTCTGTCATAGTCCTTCAGCTTTGCTGGTATGCAGTATGTTCTGTGGACGTTGTAACCTGGTTCTTTACTAATGGTGTGGCATTGTCTCTTTACTAGTGCAGGTCCTACACTGGCATCATCTGTCTCAAAAGAGACAACTCTGCCTCTGTTGCTCCAGCCTTGGCAGATTCTGTGATCACTTCTTGTCGCTGTCTCCTCCCGCTTCTCCTCAAGCACTCCTTTGGGCTCCCTCCTCTCCTCAAATGTGCAAGTGAATATATTCACTTGCACTTAATGTACCCTCCTCTCCCTCCTCCCTGAGCATTACCCCCATCCCCCTTCCTGTACTTTTCCTTCCCCTTCCTGCACTTCTACCCCCTCCTCTTTTCTGTTACTGTACTTGCATGCTCCAAATTGTCCCACAACCTAGTAAAGAACGTTATTGTTTGTCTTTCTCCCTGTCCATCCCCAACCTACACTTCCCCTCCCCCTATGCCCTCTTTTCTGTTACTGCACTTGCACGCTTCGAATTGTCTCATGACCTAATAGGAACGTTACTGTTGTCTTCTTCCATTCATCCCCAACCTCTCACATCCCCTCCTGCCCCTCTCCCCTCATTTCTGTTACTGCACTTGCCCACTCTGAATTGTCTCATGACCTGAAAGGAACGCTATTGTTTGTCCTCTTCCCTGTTCCTCCCTTACCTCTCACTTCCCCTCCTCCCCCTGCCCCCCATTCTATCACTGCACTTGCATTCTGCAAATTGTTTCTTGACCTAGTAGGAACGTTTCTGTTTGTCTTCTTCCCTGTTCTACCTCAACCTTCACCTTCCTCCCCGCTGCATTCTTGTTGCAGCACTTGCATGTTCCGAATGTCTCAAGACCTAGTACAAACGTTATGCTTTGTTTTCTTCTCCTGTACCCCCAACCCCCTCCCTGTCTTGATGCATCCTGAAACACCTTTTGGCTGTATATGTGCATTATAAATACCCAATAAAACAAAAACTAAATAACATAACATCCTGTGGCAGCAAGGAATGGCGAGACTCACCAGGTGGTGCAATTGTGGTGGTTACACATTTTTATTAACACACAAATATAACCTATCTATCCATAACTCTAAAGGGCTTCCCTGCCTAAACTAAAGAAACTCGGGTGTTCGTCGGGAAGTCTGTGAATGTCCAAAACTGTTCCAGTCGAAATATCTCCTACGCTATCCCTGCCACTACACTAAACTATACCAAAATGTCCCAGCCTCTTGGGTGGTCCAGGAGAATGACTCCCTTCTCCTGAACTTACATGGGCCTCATTACGAGGTTGGCGGTAACCGTAACACCTAATCCGGTTCCTGACGTCCCAGTGCCACCGGGACATTATAAGTTCCAGCGGTGCAGGAAGTCAGGCAACGGATTTTGTAACTCTACTTTCCCATAGAGTCCCATAGGACCGCTACACTTGTAATGAGGCCCATAGTCTCTTTTCAAAGTGTTTTTTGTGTTTGTTAGTATGCCGAGACCTCGGCAGGAGTCTTGGGGTGCTAGGAGAATGACTCCCTTCTAGATGTTTTCCCAAAATACTTTGTGGTTTTCTAATAGTTCAAATGCCTGTAATGCAGATCCCAAACCCTCTTCTCTCTGTACGTTTTTGACCTTGCCCCCACTGGGATGATGAAAACAATCCCAAAATCCCTCTTGATTCTCCTGTACCACTTTCTTGTGGAACTGTCCTGGGAACAATGGTGCAAAGTGATCTCACACTTTCTGCTTCACATCTTCATCTCCTCCCGGCCCCCTCCCGGACTTGCCCTTGTTCCTGTTACCTTCTTCCAGGGGTTGCGTGTCTGCTCTTTCCTCAACTACTACTGTTCCTTTCTTAGTTCTATGATTGGCTTCTCTCCATGTCTGACAGGTCACGCAACTACCTCAACTTTGTATCTTTCACACACTCACCTACGTGACTTTGCTGTAGGACCAGGAAGGTGGTCTCGGCACTGTTATCATACCGTACGGTCCAAACACTACAGGTCATGCCACCACCTTTCCCTTTCTCGACTTCTTCTACGCCGGCCTTCTGCCGACTCACAAGACTTTTTTCTCGTGCGTCCCACTACTCTTGTCCTGCAGTCTCCCGGGATCCAAATCCACCCTTGTGGGTTCCCAAGCAGCTTCCTCCTATGCTGGGTTCTACTTCAAGTTTGACAGCAGCTCTCATCAGCCCAGAACCATGCGACCCAGAACCGGATGGGTCAATGAAAGACAAATAACACAGTCCTTCTTTGCTGTTCATTTTAAATAGTGGGGACAGCCCCAGTGTAACGTCAGTCCGATTAATCATAGCTGGTCCAGCCTTCTTCTTATTCAGTGACAACCATTTTAAGTTATTTTCCACCTCAGTGTTTGTTACCTTATTATGCATGGCATCCAGGCCATACAAGCCTCCTATTTGTAAAAGAGAGTGTGAATGACTCCCTTCTAGATGTTTTCCCAAAATACTTTGTGGTTTTCTAATAGTTCAAATGCCTGTAATGCAGATCCCAAACCCTCTTCTCTCTGTACGTTTTTGACCTTGCCCCCACTGGGATGATGAAAACAATCCCAAAATCCCTCTTGATTCTCCTGTACCACTTTCTTGTGGAACTGTCCTGGGAACAATGGTGCAAAGTGATCTCACACTTTCTGCTACACATCTTCATCTCCTCCCGGCCCCCTCCCGGACTTGCCTTTGTTCCTGTTACCTTCTTCCAGGGGTTGCGTGTCTGCTCTTTCCTCAACTACTACTGTTCCTTTCTTAGTTCTATGATTGGCTTCTCTCCATGTCCGACAGGTCACGCAACTACCTCAACTTTGTATCTTTCACACACTCACCTACGTGACTTTGCTGTAGGACCAGGAAGGTGGTCTCGGCACTGTTATCGGACCGTACGGTCCAAACACTACAGGTCACGCCACCACCTTTCCCTTTCTCGACTTCTTCTACGCCGGCCTTCTGCCGACTCACAAGACTTTTTTTCTCGTGGGTCCCACTACTCTTGTCCTGCAGTCTCCCGGGATCCAAATCCACCCTTGTGGGTTCCCAAGCAGCTTCCTCCTATGCTGGGTTCGACTTCAAGTTTGACAGCAGCTCTCATCAGCCCAGAACCATGCGACCCAGAGCCGGATGGGTCAATGAAAGACAAATAACACAGTCCTTCTTTGCTGTTCATTTTAAATAGTGGGGACAGCCCCAGTGTAACGTCAGTCCGATTAATCATAGCTGGTCCAGCCTTCCTCATATTCAGTGACAACCATTTTAACTTATTTTCCACCTCAGTGTTTGTTACCTTATTATGCATGGCATCCAGGCCATACAAGCCTCCTATTTGTAAAAGAGAGTGTGAACACTCTTCAAGAATGGCCACTGATGCATCACCATCACTGGAGCTGCATCGGAGAAGCCAGGGGTGTTGCTAGGAGGGGGCTATAGCCCCTGATCATTTGGTTGTAGCCCCGGATAGAATCACAGGAGCTACAGCCAAAAGACTAGCTAGCCCCCAGTCCCAACAGTTCCAACATCAGCTTAGCCCGGGGTCTTTTCCAGACCTAGCAACTCCCCTGGGAGAAGCCCAGTGCACCAAAGCGCCATCCCCGACCCTGATTCGCTGCATATCCCACAATTGCAGGGAGTCACAATTCAGCCGGCAGAGCTAACCCAAGAAAGGCTTCTGCCTGTCTGTGCCTGTCCGGACCTGGACACACCTTCAAGCACCCCACAGCAAGACCACAACAATGGACCTGCCACTATGCGGAAGCTCCATCTGTGAGTCCAACATAGGTAAGAACCTGTTCACAGCTCCCCTTGACAATGCTCTGCAGCTGTTACAACCTGAAAGTATGTTATTTGTTCCAACTGCACCTACCTATCTGCTAGCTGCCCTGACATTCATGGGCACACCCCCTAACCAACATTACAGGTCGCCCCCTCCAACATAGTTTCTTCCCCCTCTCCAATGGAAGGCCACCACTGCCTTAGCTACCCGAACAGCCCTGTCCAGCCCCGGCTCCAGAAATGCGCTGAATGCCCCCTATGCCTCCAGAAGCTCACCCAAGAACCCTTCTGCCTCCAGAAATGCACCCAGTACATCCTTTGCCTCCGGAAGTGTGCCCATCGCCGCCTCTGCTCCCAGATGTGCACCTAATGAACCCTCTGGCCCACAAATGCACCCAGGTCCCCCTCTGCCTCCAGAATGGCGCCCAAGTCCCACTCCGCCGACAGAGGTGCACCCAAGGTCCCCTCTACCCCCATAAGTGTGCCTAAGGCCCCCTCTGACCACAGAAGTGTTCCCAAGGCTCCCTCTGCCTCCAGAAGTGCACCCAAGGCTCCCTCTTCCCCCAGAAGTGTACCTAAGACCCCCCTATGCCTCCAGAAGTGTGCCCAAGGCCCCCACCTACACAGAAGGATCACCAAATGCCCCTGCTTCCCATCACGCCATGCTCATCCAGCCGGTCACAATTCCTACCAGACCCTGCACCAGCGCTGACCATAGGTCTCAGCTAGCAGCCCCCACGGAACAACCTCACCCCCCACCCTCCCGCAACAGTTGCATAGGAGTGCGCTCTTCCACGTCTAGGGTCCATGCCCCCACTCCAGTTGTAAGAGACACCCTGCACCACACCACGCTACCAGTACCTACCAGCACCCCTCCGACATACTATGGGCACTTATCAACATATACTCTCTCATCGCCCGTGCATCTGACATCCTAGACCTCATTGTGACCAACTACCTCAAACTGATAGCCGTCACTGAGACCTGGCTCCATGACACTGCTGGCACAGCCCTCTCCATTGCCGTTCCGCCCAACAACGGCATCCTCTGCAATTACCGTATTGCACAGAAAAGTGGCAGGGTTGCTCTCATCTACAAAGACACCCTTCCTATCCGCGACCTTGCCTCTGCTCCACTTTGTAACTGCCAGCTGCTCTCAACAATGCAGTCCCTAACGTCAAGCTCCAAGATCACAATGAATATCGTCTACCACCCACCTGACTCATCCACCACATTTGAAGATGATTTCACTTAACTACACATGAGTAACCTAAAAACAAAAAGAAAATGATGGGAGGGGAGGGATCTAGCCTCCTGAGGGTAGGTATGCTAAAGGTCAAAGGACTGAACTCCCCTGCCAAAGGTTCCTTGGTGGTGCGAGAATTTGGTAGGTCAGCATTAGACATTATCTTCATTCAGGAGACCAGACTGAAAGCAGGGGAGGAAAGACCATTGAGACGAAGGGGAGTGGGGCAGAACTATTGGGCATTAGCTGTACAGAAGAAAGGAGGGTTAGGCCTAATAGTACACTGGTGGGTTTGACTGCTAAACCCGATGGCACATTCCCTGATGGAAGGCAGACTCTTACTGTTCCAGGAAGCTGGGAAGGGATGTGGGTAACACTTGCCGGGGTATACACCCCCAATCAGGGCCAGAACACATTCAATGAGGAGGCAATGTCCATTGTAATGGCTAGGTGCACAGGGGTGGTCATAATAGGGGAAGATTTTAACTCCTGGGCGGACGTCCATGATATAGTTGCCATGTACCTCGACATAGGGGGCATGAACAGAGGGGACTCAAAGTGGTGCTGCAATGAATAGCTGTGGCGCGGTGTTCGAGTGGAGTTGAGCAGTCTTTGCAGGAGAAACCCAGGCTGCCTCTCTCTCTCTGTGCTCCACTCAACAGCCTACCATTTTGTGGGAGGACCTACAAAATCTACCTAGCACCATGGAGCGGTCGCAGAGTTCGAGCAGAGTTGAGCAGTCTTTGCAGTCCTTCGTCAGGACTGAAAGGCTGCCAGGCTACAAAGAAATGAACCTGCAACCATCGCAACCTTCGCCGGGGTGACCAACAACAGAGGTGGATGAGGCGGAAAAAAGACGACTGCGAAGATCGCGCCCGGCTTTACAAATCTCCCAAACTATCAGTCACTTAGCCACAAAACAAACGACCAGAGCACGCTTACCAGCCTTATCAAACTCCGGCCTGAAATCCCCCCTCATAAATTCCATCGTCTCAAGCGGGGGCTCCAACTGTATTCCCAACATTGCAGCATCAAATAAAGCCACACTACTGGCCAAAGTCTTTCAAATCAATCAGCCGCCATCATCAGAACCAGCTTGTGTGGCAAAACTGCATAAACAGGCCCCTCAGGCTCAAAGGGAACGACAAGCCGATCCAGCGCCAAAGGAACCAAACGCTGAACAAAATGAAGAACTGGCCCCGCGTCAACGCCCTCCAGTTGAGAGCAGCCCAGTGCAGCATGTCGAAGGACAGGCTGCGAGGGTCTCGGCTCCAACGGGAGGAGCAAATGCCGCCAAGCCAGCACACAACAAAAACACGAGCGCCGCAGACACTCAAAAAATCTTACCGGAGATCGGCAGCATCTGCGAGGAGCGAGAACAGAGGCACCCGCTCAGATCACCACCGGCACCAGCACTCACAGAGGGGCCAGCTAGCGGCGAAGCCGCACACAGCTTTGTTGTGGCTCTGGCCCATGCACCAGAAGCCGAGGAGGAAGCGGTAGGCGGCGAAGGCTGGGAGGAACACAGCGCGCCTTCGCCGCTCCCCGCTCCAGAGCCCCCGTTGCCAGGAAGAGCGCCCCTAGTGGCGATCGACGGAACTCAACCAAACAGTGTTTGGGAAGAGTTCGCTCCAGGCAACAAAGAAATCCATGCAATAGATTCTGAAGCAAGTACAAAAACCGACAGAAAACAAAAGACAAAAAGGCCCGGCTCATACTGCACTAAAAAAACACAAAATAACGCCTGCAAATGGCGCTCAAGAAAAAAGAAAACTTCAAAAAATCGTAATCAGCAAAACATTAAAAAAGGCAAGCAGGATTCATCAAAGGAAGCACTACTAAAAACCACATTCTGCAACTCCCTGAAAGACTTCTTCTCAAGGCAAGGCAAAAGAAAACACAAAGTCCTTAATGAACTAACAGACAACGAGATACTGGAAGCACTTATAGACCCAGTAACGGCATCAAAAGCCCGCAAAATGACTTCCAAGCACCCAGATTCCGAGAAAACACTGACAGACAATGCAAAACAAGGAAACCAGCCGAGTCAAGACTTAAATAGAACTCTTTCTGAACCAAGAACGCCAACTGTTACAAAACATACAGACAATTCAACACCACAAGTGTCGATCCCACATGCACAATCACCACAATCTATTGACCCAGTGCCCCAAAAAGAATCCAAGTAACTCCCGGAGGAGAAATCACCTTCCCAAGCAATCGGAAACCAGTCAGAGGCAGAAAGAAACACCAGCCCCCAAAACAAGTCCCCGCAGCCTCAAACACCTAAAATAGCCACCCAAAAAGCAACAGAACAAAGACAAGTCCCACCAGCCTCAGAAGCTGAAGCAGACTGGGAGATTTCATCAACGCCTAGACCCTCGAGAACTAGCACCTCAATAAGGGCCCAGCGAGGAAGCTACCTCCCACACAATCAATCCCAAGAAAGATCAAGATCCGAACAACCTCAAACATCACCGGCAAGACATGGCAGAAAAAGACTCCCATTAACAACGGACATTCCGTCAAGGAAACCGGACATGATGACCATAATGTCAGCCATAACCTTAGCCCTAGCCCCTTAACGACACGTTAAAAGACAGCACGACCCTAATTGTCCTCATGCACACAAAATTAATTTTCCTAGAAGGTTTCATCACGGCCAAAGAACAAGAAGCAAAAATCAAAGGCTACACCCCTAGAGCCCAAAGGGTGAACAAAAACATCAGTCCACCGCGGAAACCCAAACAGAGCAACCGTCAAGCCCCCAGATCTTCAGTTTTCGAAGCAGACCACTCGATGTGCCCACAACAAAGAAAACCCCGGGAACCAAAGGAAAAGAAACACATAAGAAGAACCAGCCGCCCAATCAAGCCTGTATAACAATAGGTCCATCCCTTCAAGCTCCAAAAAACAGCACAGCTGTAGAAAAACATAAATCGACCAAAGACCTAAAAAGCACGACCACAGAGAGCACAACTCAGCAACCCGATCACTCTCACCCACCAGCAATTTAATCCACCTCCCACCCAACAACCGAGACAACAACAAACACAAAAATCGCCAAGATCAATAAAAGACTTCATGGCTGGCACAAATTAAATGAACCTGACTACGCACTCAACGCCTGAACTAGATGCCAAAGAGGACACAGCAATCAGCATCGATTCCACACCACCTAAATCAAAGTGGGATATAACGCAAAAAAAAAGAAGACGAAATAGCTTAACACCACAACGTCGAACCTCCAGAGCGAGCTTGAGATACCCGAAAGGACCAAACCACGAAACCCAACAAAATCTAGTCTGGCCAGTACTCCAAAAAAGACAAACCTCATACTCAGACGCCAAAAATAAAGAAAACCACTGCCCTGAAAGAAACATCTCCAGAAGGTCAAAAGAAAGAGCGCTCGGTCGTAGACCAACAAGTCCCTCCCAATCAAGAAAAAAAGCCCTCTGGAGCAAGCCCAGAAAAGAATGGACCTCTCAAGTAACAAAAAAAAAAAGAAAGCGGTGAGACAAAAACTTTCAAAATAGAACAAACAGATCACAACCCTGAAGCAGTAATTCTAAATAGAGGAACGATAATCAAAATCTTTAGAAACATCAAGACCCTCAAACATTTGAGACCAGAAGACATTCCTTTAGTAGAACCGTACCACAAAGCACGCAAGGCAAAAGCATATGTACATATAAAAAAAACGCAGGAATAAATCAGTCCAAAGAAACCGATGAGGACTTAGGACAAAGAGGTTATCTCCTAACGGAGCACGGGGTAGACTCTCAAACCTCTAAGCAGCAGACCCCCTGCATCCCGGACAACGCCCAGATGCACCATCCCAGAGCCAACAGAGAAGGAGACTACAGTTCGGCAACCACCTCGCAAAATGCACGCAATCCTCTCCCGAGCAGAAGACCCACAGACAAAAAAGAAAAAGATCAACTATCGGAACAGAGGGAACACAGAAAGAAAAACAACTATGTTGAAAAAGAAACGACACATGAAAAGACCTCTACAGTGAAAGACAACCTTAACGCTAAAGAACAGACAAAGAAAAACAGATTCTCCCTTGGACCAATAAAACAACTATGTGCTTGGCTCCCAAAAACAACCCCAAACAGGTCTACAAAATAGCAATGACCAACGAGAGCAGAGAAGGAACCATCTTCAGAAAAATCAACAAGACTGCTCTCAATGACACCTACCTTGAAAATGGCATTGTGGAACACACGAGGATTTAAACACCTGATGAGAACAGGAAAAACAAATCTAGGAGACTTTGACATTTTAGCACTCCAAGAAACCTGGCTCACAACCTCACCAGCCCTGGATGGCTACGAACTAACAATTTCCAAAGCCTCAAGAGGACAAACAGGCCGTACCTGAGCGGGCCTTTTGATCGCAGTTCGAATAGGCAGCAGTCTGTCAATGGAAAAAGAACTATCCGCCTCACAGAGCCACCTATCAGTCAGGGTGAAGTGGACCCGTCAAAACCAAAAGACGAACAAAAGCTGGGAGACCCCAATCGTAATAATAACTACGTACTGGAACCCAGACAAAATTCAAGATGACGATTTTCTACGCATAATTGAGTCGGAAATAGATGAGCTACAAATAAACTCAGAAACCACCGAAATAATCATCTGTGGTGACCTGAATGCTAAATGCCCGAACAAAATCGCCCACCCGACAGTACCCAATACCGCTACCAGAGGAGACCCAAGAGGCAAGAAATGGCTAAAATTAATGGACTCTAGAAACCTCCATAACACGGCACAGCTGTCATCAACAAAACCTCAAATTCCAACCTGGGAACGAGCATCCCAAGCGGGAACAATCGACTACATATTTTCCTCCAAAGGAATGCTAGACCTCATAACCTCATTCAAGGTCCTACGCACAGAGGCAAGCGATCACAACATCCTTCAAATAACATGGTCCACATCACATCTGGAAAAACACACAATGACGGAAGAGGTGGAAGTATCAACCCAAGGAAACCGCTTAAGACTGACCGCTGAAAGGATAGCAGATCTGACACAAAATTACAAAAAGAAACTTGGAAAAGAACTTGACAGATGCAGAGCGGAACCAGACTACCAACCCCTGCTAATTCAACACCAGGTTAACCCTTCAATGCATCAGAAAAAAGGCAAAGCCCAAGGTCCCCACCAGTACGACAAACTATTGGTAATCAAGCGCCGTGCATTAAGAAAACTAAAACGTCATGCAGCACAATCCAGATCGATATCCATGAAAAAAAGACTAAAAGAAGAAGTAACAAACTACAGAGCCTGGCTGAAATCCCACCGCATGAAACTATACCAACAAGACTCGGAAAAGATGCTCAAAAAAGGTAATGGGAAGAAACTCTAGGGATTTCTGGTCACTGATAAAAAAGGCAGACAACAACCAGGCCCACAAGTTAGCCAACACGGTGAGCGAAGAAAGATGGACAATCCATTTCTCCGCCCTATTCCAAAGTCCCAAAGGCCCACACGTACCAAACACCGCCAGCGGAAACTCGCCCTGGGAGGACCTCTCAAATGCGGATGACATAGAAGAAGCAATCAGCAAACTAAAGTCAAGCCGAGCACCAGGACCAGATGGAATAACCAATGTCGATTTGAAAAACAATCCCAAAGAATGGGCCGAGTTTATAAGCCTCGTCTTTGAAACAGCAACAACCACAAAATCAATACCCCGCTCATGGACAATGGCGATGGTGGTCCCGATCTTTAAAAAGGGAGACAGATCCGAACCCACCAACTACCGCCCAATTGCATTACTGGATACAATCGGGAAAATCTTCGGCTCGCTGCTATTAAAAGGCTTCCAAACGTGGGCCACAAACTCACCCAGCTGGGATCCTTTCCAATCAGGCTTTACTAAGAACATCGGAACACAAGTAAACATCATGATACTGGACATCATAAAGAACAAAACCCGTGCACAGCAACGTAAAGTCTTCGTAGACCTTTGTGGACCTAACACAAGCTTTCGATAAAATCGACAGTGGCAGGCTATGGTCCAAATTGGAAGAATGGAAATGCCCAACTCAACTCCTAGAGCCTATAAAAGCACTGCATCGAGACACATCAATGAGGGTAAAACTAAACCATGCTGGAGCCCTATCAAAAGAAATTACAATCAACAGAGGCGTAAAGCAAGGATGCCCGTTAGCACCCGCACTTTTCACAGCTTTCCTCAGGGACTATAAAGACTCCGGCAAAGAACTCAGAACCTTTGCACCGAAACTGGGCGACACTCCAATCCCAAGGCTCCTTTACGCAGATGACATTATACTCCTCGATCAAACCCCCGTCGGGCTGCAATGCAACTAAACAACCTAGCAAACTACATCTCAGAAAACAGCCTCGAAATAAACAAAGAGAAAACAAAAATTTTGATCCTCGAAAAATCGGCAGCCAGGAAGAAAACACACCATTGGTTCATCGAGAATACCGAAATTGAAGTCGTAAAGGAGTTCAAATATCTCGGAGTGATGATCGACAGCTCGGGAAACGAGGCAAAAATGCAAAACAATCTTTGGGAAAAAAACAGAAAACTCGCAGCCCAGGGTCGAGCCATGGACAGGAAATTTGGCCTGCTTTTCATTGCTACCGACCATAAAGTTCTTCAAAGGCAGCCCTGACATACGGGGGGGAAGCCTTTCTGAGAATCCCACTAGGCATCTGGGACAATCTGGAGGCCCACTTCTAGTGAGAAGTAATGCGACTCCCTAAATCAACAGCGATCGCGGCAATCAGAAGAGAACTAGGACTATCCTCCCTGAAAGCGACAGTGGACGTGAACGAAATGTCGCTATACAGGAAAATAATCATGCCTGAAGCACCTAGACAATACAAATTGGTGAGCAAGAAATTCAAAGAAGTAATTGTAAACTACTATCAGCCTGGGCGGCGAAAAAAGAAAACATCCTGGTAGAACTCGGCTGCACCATAGAAGACCTCTTTCTCACCCCCAACAAAATCAAGAAGAAAATGGACCTACACGATTGGATACTCACGCAAGAAAAAGCAGCATCCAATAAACTCCTTGCCCATCTGCCGTAACAAAACAAAAAACTGAATGATCATGCATCAGTCATCAGAAGATTCCCAGACAAAACCCTAAGGCAATCTTTCATAAGGGCAAGATTAAACCTCTTACACGAAATCAGAGCACTGAGAGGTCTAACCAACTCGAGTACCTGCAGATTATGCAAAGATTCCACACAAATTGAAACAATACGCCACCTTCTAACAAACTGCACGAAAACAATCGACCTAAGGCAAGCCTTTTTACTCCTGCTACTAAAGCCATTTGACCTGCGCGAAGAGGAAGTCTGGTGGAACCGACTTATAAACAGGAACAAAACCTCATGGACAATCGCAGCAGTAAAGATTCTAGAAGCAGCCCTTGCAGAATGTCTTAAAGAAGAAAACCCTCAAGAAAGTCTGATAGGCGAATAACTACATATTCACACACAGCACTAGAAAGACAAACTACCTCACCCGCAGAAAGATAAGCAATCAGCATCAAGAGATGAAGACTCTCTCACCTTCCTTCGCAGCATTTGTGTAAAATCAAAGAAATTTGATAAACACAAAAAAAATTAAAAAATAAAAAATAATTGCTGTGGCGAGACAAGCTTTTTTTTTCCAGCAGCTGACTATGGCAGTAGAGGAATACTTCCAGTTAAACGATAACAGAGAAGTAGGGGAGACCACACTCTGGCATGCAGGGAAGGCTACTTGGAGGTGGATCCTAATGAGAGAAGGAGCCAGGAAGAAATGGGAAAGGGGGTTGCAGGAGGAGAAGCTCCGCAGGCATATCAGGGAGCTGGAGGGCAGGCTACATCTCTGGGGGAATTACTGTTGAGATGGATTTCTGAACTCTAACCTGGTGGGCAGAGGTTAAGAAGGCCAGCCTAGTTTCTTGGAACATGGTAACATTCTGGACAAGCAAGACCAATCAAGGTCGCTTGGCGGCAGTCAGGACTAGGTTTTAGGATTGGTGAGGGTGACTGAAAGACCTCATTGAGCACACAGAGTAAAGGACACTTAGAAATCACTCCCAGTCAGGTGCAGATATATTAAAAATACAAATATATTTATTTCAAAGCCTTTGAGTTTCAACACACAAATCAAATCACAGTAATACTTATTAAGCCAACACAATCCTATCTAAATACATATATACAAGACCAATGGGGTCTAAATGCACGAAATGGGTCCACAATTTACAAGGGGGAGGAAACAGGCAGTGCAAATAGTCTTTAGCCCCTTCTACATCCAACACACTCCTAACTAGGAGGCAGTCCAATCTCTAAGAAGAGTGGAGCCTAATGCTCAAATTTACTTGCACTGCTGGCACACACGGTAGTTTAAATGGGAAAAACGGGGTCTCTTCAGGGGTCTGTAGCAGCTCAGGAAGGTGGGTGAGGTGATGAAAAATAGGTTCCCACTATTCAAGGAG
This sequence comes from Ambystoma mexicanum, assembly GCF_040938575.1. NCBI lineage: Eukaryota > Metazoa > Chordata > Amphibia > Caudata > Ambystomatidae > Ambystoma > Ambystoma mexicanum. The sequence goes on along the minus strand of NC_090935.1, from coordinate 596,474,445 downwards.
GGCCTCCACTTGAGGGCAGAGTTGACTCCAAGAGTTGGGAATAGTTTGCTAGCTCGCACTAGCAGTGGAAAGGAGTGGGGCCCCTAGGGTCCGCCAATGTGTAAAAATGGATGGAGGTGCTAGGGGCCACCGGTTAGGTTTGCGATTACTTACCGACCCCGGGGCACTCCAGACCAAACTTCGGCAATCGAGTTCACTTCGGTTGCAGGTTCAAGTGCAGCAATTTGACAGCTCTGCGGCTCTCAGCAGCGAAGATAAAGTGATGATTCCCAAACTGGACAGTGGTGATTTCTCCGCTCCTGGTGGATGGATCAGGCCAGTTTCACTGCAGCAGGCTTCAGGGGCAAGAGGGGCACAAATGCAGAGCACCTGCAAAGTTTGTCACCACAGCTGGGCGACACGGTAACCGCTTATACTCCGGTTCTGGCGCACTCGCTTCACTTCAGACCGCGGAATGCCAAGTGTACGAAATTTGGTGTGAGGGTGTTGTGCTCACAGTGCTAGCGATATACCAAGTTTTGAGGGCCTCCTCGACACAGTGGCAGTATCAGGGCAAAGAGTCTGCGTAAGCTAGTCAGCCCACTGGTTGGCCCAGGGACACTTCCGAGAAGGCTTACTTGCAGGGTTTGATGAAGGTGCAGAGAATAGTTGGTCAGACTATTCCAATGGGTTGAAGAGTCTTTGCAGACAGACCTTTTAAGATGACCAGATGCAGAGGGGTCCTACGGGATGACAGCGGGCTCAGGGTGCCAAAACCTCCAGCGGGCACCAGCAGTTCCTCGACTCAGCTTCTTAGTTTCAGGATACTTGGATCCTATCCTTTGTTCAGTGAGAACTCCAGAGATCGACATGGTATAGGTGTTTGGGGCCTTCTCTTACCCAGAATCTCCTTTGCACCAAAACGAAGAGGACCCAATGGGAGATCTGCTCACATACAGGCATACCATATGTGGACCAATCAAGGACCATGGTGGTCCCAGGCATTCACAGCACTCCAGAATCTCTGGCACCCAGGATGTGTATTGGGAACATACATCCCAGCCCACATCCAGGAGGCACACACACAAGGCATGCAGAAGCATGTGAAAGCTTGGCGCTTCACGGGAGAATGCATGCCCAAATAAGGACTGGCCCGGGTCCGCTCGACCTAGGGAAGGTGAAGGGGCAAGATGGCCAACGGACAGGACAAACAACCTCGTGGCATGGCCATTTTGGAGCCAAGCCACCTATTTGTGCCAAACGCGGTAATCACGGTTTACCTGGCAGGAAAGGGTTAAAAATATACAAAATGATAAGCGTCCACCAGCCCTGTCCTAGGCACATTTGCACTTCTCCTAAAGAATCCTTCAAGAGTATCTAGGGTCTTTGGAAATGACTAATAGACCCGAGTGCACTGCACTGGAAGGTACATTGTACACTTGTTACATGTTGCAGAGAAATTGCAACATTGGAAAGGACTATGGGAAACAAACTCTCTCAGTACTGACTGTCTTAAAGGCATGTCAGTTTCTCCATAAAAAGTGAGCAAAAAGCCCAGAGGAGTGCAGCAGAAGGCTCCTCTAGTAAAGTCAGACTATGGTGTTTAACATCAGCAAAAAGTTGGGGGATACACAACTGCAGGGAAAATTACACATGAAATGGAAATCTTCCCTAACACTCGCCCCTCCCAGACCAAGGACAGGGGGAATTAATCCACCCCTGGATGAGTCACATGTTCAGGTCAGTTAAACTTTCTGGCCAACCCATCAGCATTTCTATGTTGGACACCGGGCCTATGCTCAATAGTGAAGTCAAAGCCTTGCAGACTTATGGACCACCTGAGTAACTTTGGATTCTCTCCCTTCATGTTCCTTATCCACTTTAAGGGCTTATGGTCAGTTTGCACAGTTAAGTGGGTCCCATAGAGGTAGGGCCTCAGCTTCCTTAGTGCCCACACAACAGAGAAACATTATTTCTCTACTGTGGACCATCTGAGCTCTCTGTCCTTAAGCTGGTGACCAGTGAAGCCAATAGGGTGTTCCTTACCCTTCTCATCTTCTTGTGATAGTACAGCTCCTATCCCAGTGTCAGATGCATCTGTCTGAACAATAAAAGGTATTTGGCAATCAGGGGCCCTGAGAACAGGGGCCTGGCACAAGGAGTCTTTTAAGCCATAGAAGGCCTTCCCACACTCTCCAGACTAAGTTACCTTCTTTGGTTTGTTAGGAGTGGTGAGAGCAGTCAGAGGGGCAGCTATGGTGCCATAGTCTGCCATGAAATTCCTGTAATACCCAGTGAGTCCTAGAAAGGCTCTCACTTGGGTCTGAGTGGTAGGGGTAGGCCAGTCTTGTACTGCTTCTACCTTACTGGGTAGAGGCTGTATCCTCCCTCCACCTACTTCATGTCCGCGGTAGACCGCTGATCCTTGTCCAGTCTAGCACTTACTGGCCTTTATGGTCAAGTGGGCCACCTGAAGAGCCTGCAACACAATCCTAAGGTGTTTCACATGGTCTTCCCAGGTGGCACTGAAAACTGCTATATCATCCAGATATTCATCCAGCCCATTAAGCACATGATTCACAAGCCTCTGGAAAGTGGCAGGGACATTCTTCAACCCAAAAGGCATTACCCTGAACTGGTAAAGACCCTCTGGTGTTGAGAAAGCTCTCTTCTCCTTGGCATGTTCTGCAAGAGCTATTTGCCAATAGCCTGCAGTGAGGTCAAATGTGCTGAGGTATTTGGAAGCACCCCAAGTATCCATCAGCCCATCTGTTCTAGGCAAGGGGTGTGCATCTGTCTTGGTGACAGAATTCAGAGCCCTGTAATCCACACAGAACCTCAACTCAAAGGTACCCGCCTTTGGAACCAAAACCACAGGGCTGGACCAAGGACTAATAGAGGGTTCAATCACCCAAAGATCCAACATGATGTTGACCTCTGTCTTAAGGTCAGACCATACTTTTTCTGACACCCTGTATCCCCTACTTTTGGTAGGTACACTGTCTCCTGTGTCAATGTCATGTTTGCACCAAGGTGTCAAACCAGGAGACTGCGAGAACAACGGGGGAAATAGCCTCTGCAAACTTTTCACCTCTGTTTGTTGATCAGCAGTCAGGTGAGGGACCGCTTGGACACCCTCAATGGAGCTGTCTGAAGGACTGCCCTGGAACCAGAGGTTCTGACTCCTCTTCCTCAACATCTGAATCCAGCAGCAGTGCAGCGATTTCAACTCTTGGGATGAAAGCCTTCAGCCTATTTACATGGAACACTTTTGGAGCCTGACTAGCCCTTCCAAGGTCCCCTAAATAGTTGACCTCACACAGTGACTCCACCACTGTGTAAGGAACTGACCATTTGTCCTGTAATGCTCTAGGCCTTATAGGATTCATGATCAGGACTTGCTGACTAGGTGTGAAATTGATGAGGGAAGCCTTCTGGTCATACCAATGTTTCACCAGTGCTTGCCCTGCCTTCAGTTTCTCACTAGCTAGATCCATCCTTTTTCTGAGCCCTAGCACATAGTCTGCTACATTGGTAGTAATAGGGGGAGTGGGCATCTCCCATCCCTCCTTGACTATGGCCAGGCCAAGGGTACCCTCACAGGGTGACCAAACAGAAGCTCAGAGGGGCTGAAGCCAACACCCTCCTGTGGTACCTCTCTGTAGGAAAACAGTAAGCATGGTAACAGAAGATCCCATTTTCTTCTTTGGGGTTCTTCCAGAGTCCCTATCATGCTTTTCAAGGTCCTGTTAAACCTTTCAACTAAACCATTGGTTTGTGGGTGATATGCGGATGAAAACATATAGGTGACACCACATTCCTTCCACATGGCCAGCATATACTTTGACATAAAGTTGCCGCCCCTATCAGACACAAATTCTTTAGGGAAGCCAAACCTAGTAAATATGGCAAGTAAAGCTTTTCAAACTGACTTGGCAGTCACAGTCTTCAATGGGATGGCCTCAGGATATCTAGTAGCATGGTCGACCAGTACCAGAATAAACCTATTGCCTGAGGATGTTTTGGGGTCAAGGGGACCAACAATGTCGATCCCTAACCTCTCAAATGGTACCCCCACAACTGGGAGTGGTAACAGTGGAGCTTGGACTGTTGTGCCACTCTTACCAGATAACTGGCAGGTGGCACAACTCCTGCAGTGAATTTCTACATGGACCCCCATCTTGGGCCAGTATAAATTCATGGATAAACTTAGCTTGGTTCTCCTGATACCAAGGTGAACAGCAAGGGGCACTTCATGCACCAGTTGCAGGAGGAAGGGTCTTACAGCAAGGGGAACTACCAACCTCCTATGGTCTCCTTCTGTAGACCCTGCAGGCTCACTATAGAGGAGCTCACCTTCCCAATAAATCATATGCTTCCCAGGAGGTTCACCCTCAAGCTGGGAGCAGGCCTGTCTCCTTAGGCCTTCCAGAAATGGGCACTCACGTTGGCCCTTACTGAATTCATCTCTGTCAGGACCACCTTCTACTAACAAGTCTTTTAGTTCAGGATGGTCATTTGGATGAAATACTTCAGGTTACACCTCTACCTCGTCAGGTCCAGGTGTTTGACCTACTACCTCCACCTCAGTGGTAGGTCAGTTAGAGGGAATGTTTTCATTCCCTCTCTTGTCTTTCTTGACTCCTTTAGCCTTGGGTTTCCCCTTTGGTTTGGGCATTGCAGTGGTCTTGCACATTCCTCAGTATTGTGAGGAGGTAGTTGTCTGGGTAAGGTGTCGTTAAAGACTTCTGTGTAGTCCTAATATTGTAAGGGTATTGAAGAGACAGTCCGAGTCTTAGATGGGTTGGTCTTCTCTACTTCCACTTTAGTACAAGTTACAGCCATGCAGTGCTCTCTGCAATATGGTGAATCGAAACATAAGCGGTTCAATGTCCAATAGATGTGGGGGTTGTGTTTACACAACCATGGTATCCCCAATACGATCAGAAAATGCGCTGCTCTGATCATATTCATCACAACAAATTCTTGGTGTTCTCCTCGCTTCATCCTCAGGTGAATGGTTTCCTTGATGATGGGTCCGGAGGACAGCGGAGCACCATCCACACCTTCTACCGGGATTGGTCTTTGTTTGGATCATAAAGGTACCTGGTTCTCCTTTATCCAGTCCACATCAATAAAGTTACCAGCTGCTCCACAATGTAGCATGGCCATAACCTCCTTGGGTTCAGAACCGGGTATCCATATCCTGACTTGAAAAATCATCAGACGGTTGTCTTCTTTCTCCTCTACTGGTCTGGTATGGTTGCAAGGACTGTTGGCTTCTCCCCCGATATCTCCCTTGCGTAAGACCGAGGGCTGGCATTTCCCTTACACCTGGGAGGGACTTCTGGACAATTCCTTAGCAGGTGTTTAGAGGAACCACAATACATGCAGAGACCAGCATCCCTGCGTCTCTTGCGTTCCTCCGGCGTGAAAGGACCACGTGTGGTACCTATCTGCATAGGCTCTTCTGATGCTGAGGCTTCCTTGGCAGGAGGCAGATAAGGGGTCTGAGGAGGGTAAGTCTGTGATCTTCTCTTTTCCTTTCGTCGCTCTCCTAATCGATATTCAATCTGCAGCGACAGTGTTACCAGCTCTTGGAATGTTGCTGGACGGGCGATTCTGGCTAACTCGTCCTTAATGTCCTCATGCAATCCCCGTCTGAATATTGTCTGTTGAGCCGAATCCGGCCACGCTGCCCTAGCTGCCAGCCTCTGGAAGCGTGACACATAAGACTGGACATCTGTGGTTCTTTGAAATGCATTAAGCATGGCTTCAAAGGACGTGTAGAGTACTTCAAGACGATTAGGCGCTCTCGGAACATGCCGAGAAAGCGATCATAATTATTGAGTGCAGGATCATTATTTGTTACCAAAGGTGTGCCCCAGGCCAAGGCATTACCTGTCAAATTTGCAATCACAAAACCAACCCAGGACCTGGCAGTCTCATAAGTACGAGGTCTAAAGGAAAAATGGATCTGGCATGCATCCAAAAAGTCCTTTAATGCACCCGGGTTACCATCATACTTCCCATTTGACAATGCCATGGGGGTAGATCTCCTCAAACCTCATCCCGCACAACTACTTGTTGGCGGAGTGCAATATTTTCAGTTCGCAAAGCCTGCACTTCTGCGATAAGGTTCTGCATAGCCGCTACCAACTCTTGGTACTGTTCAAATGACGCCATCGGAGTATTTGGGCATTGTATTCTGTCAAAACGCTGCTTACCATCCTGAACCTGCTCCTCACCTGCACCTTCTGATGAGCTGTTCAAGAGTTCAGATGTCCTCCTCTGGTGTGGTTTTCTAGCATCAGGATCCTTTCTTTCCTTCGCCCTCTTGTCCTTCTTATCGTGCAAGTAAGGTCTGGCTCCCTCAGAGGCCACCTTGGCAGGATCTGGATACCTGACCTCTTAGACTCCGAGGAGCCAAGCCTCCAAACCAGGGAAAAAGCCGGTTGGCAACAAAAAACCCTGGGAAGGGGAGTTTCTTCAGGCTGTGGAGTCTTTCAGAGTTACCAGTCTTCTGGTGGTGTGGCAGTATAGATTTCCACAACAGGCAAAATGCAGATAGTGACTGTCCACAGGCGGTAGGGAGTTGAATCCTACTTTAGTTAAGAATATGGTTTTCACCATGGACCAGAAACGGATACAGGGTGAAAGGGCCTCCCTGGAAGCTGGGAGTTGAAGTCCTGCTCCAGGTTAGAGTATGAAGATCACCGCAGCAACTGAAGCAAGGAGGAAATGCCCACTGGAAGCTGGAAGTAGCAGTCCTGATTCAGGTAAGTGAACAGGTAAGGCAAGAAGGCTGCAAATCTGCTTATCAGTGAAAATTGCGAACAAGTCCGACAGCTAATGTAGAACAACTGTCCACTCCATTGGTATTAAGATGAAAGGGCTAGAGCGCTGAAGAGCAGAGAAGAGGAGAGGTGCTAGTGAGTAGATAGCAAGGAAGCAGCAAGGAAGAAAAAAGAGGATATCAGAAAGCAGCGATGAGGACCGCCAGGGAAAAGAGTATGTTAACAGGTAAAGATATAAGATGGAATCGCGAAGTTCGTGGAATAGTAAGGCGCATGCAGCAATTAGGTAGGTATAGGGTGAGGTGCAAGGATGTGGAAGCAATAGGAACAGAAAGAGTGAGAGAACGAACAGTAGAAGGCGGTGGTGATAATCCGCCAGAACCGTAAGTGGAAAAGGCTACAGTAAACAAAAACCGAAGAAGCAGGACGGCACGATGGATGAGAGTGCCGTAATCAAAAAGGGGGAAATAACTCAAAATGAGTTACCAAACTGTGAGAGACACAGCAGCGTTGGGAATTCTAGGACAACACACTGTCTATGGGGCGTGGCTCAGAGATATACTTGTGGCGGCCATGTTAGTGGAAGACTAGACTGCTCCACCAGTTCCCCATGTAGACTCTAATGTTTCCAGGAATGCCATAATTTCCAGGGGCGACGCCTGACACTACTGTACCATTTATAGTAAGATTTACAGGTATAACTGGGAACTGGAGAGGTGGGCCATGAGCCAACTTAGTGGGCATCAGAGGAGCTCTGGCAACTTCCCCTGTGTCTACCAAGGTAGAATCCACTACAGTCCGACTGCACCCACTATCCCTAAGAGCAGGAGTGTCTCCTCCATTAATCAGTACACTGTCCTTAAAGTAGTGCTTGGTATTGTCTGGAATCCTAGCATAAGCCTCTGAGACTTTAGGTTCTGAGGAACACAGGGAAACTAAAACTACCTCAGAGTCTATCCCACTGGGGAAGGAGTCTGAGGAGAAGGATGCTCCTGTAATCTCTTCTTCCTCGTAGGAGGAGAGGGCCAGATTTGCAGAGTGTACCCCAAGGTTTTGACCTTACATCTCGGGTCCCCCTTCACATGGTCACTTGCTCCACAAGCCGCACAAGATCCACTGGGTCTGTTGACATAGGGAGGCTTACTGTAACCAGAGTTCTGTTTTGGAGGATAACTTCCACTACCCTGTATGCTGTCTTGTGACTTACCCTTATTTTTCTTTTTGTGGCCCTTTTGGGAGGAGGTTTTATCAGATCCCCCACCTCTTTATCTTTGGACTCCCCCCCCCCCTCCTCCTGCTTACCAGGATGAGTCTTGTCCTTATGGGACACTCTATGTGACACCAACACATCTGCTGCTATGGCCAGCTTCTTAGGATCTAAATCCTTTGAATCTGCCAAATGCTGCTTAAGCTCAGGGGAACAAGATGCAGAAATATGTTCAAGCATTACAATACATATCATACCCTCAAAGGTGGAGACCTTATAGCCTTCAACCCAGCCAGTCAAGTTTTTTCAAAGAATCAGTCACATATGACACCCAAGTACTTCCTTCTTTCTTTTTGTACTCTCTAAACCTCTTCAAGTATTGGGCAGGAGTCTTCCCAAACTTTAAGATGAGAGTTTCCTTCAACATTGCAAAATCTACTCATTCAGCTTTTGACATTTCCATAATAGCACTGCAGCCAGAATGGGGTCGTCTGCTGAGCAGCCATGCAATCTTATCAGCATTTACAACCTCTTGAACTTCACATGCATACTGAAATGTATTCAACCAGTCCATAATGCCATTCTTCTCATCATACACACTGAGCAGATACATTTGAAACTTGAAGCTTGGCCAGTTCCAACTGGTGATCCCTGTCCTCCTGTTTTTCTGCTGGCTCTAGCTTCAGCTTAGCTATGTGAAATTCAAGCTCCTTCGCCTAAACAGCAGCTCTTGTTTCTTGAATTCCAGCATCAGCACTTGCAGAGGAAACATTGGAAATTACATCATCCACATACTCATGGGCACCAAGAATGAGGGCAGCGACAGACCTGTCAGTTCTGCCAGTGGGAGTAGACCCACCTCCTTCTGCACCTTTATCAGAAGCTATGGCACCAAGTTGCAACTCTTGCCATCCCATGACTCTCTGGATAATTTCCAACTTTGTACCTTGAGCAGGTAAACCCCTCTCAGTACACATGTTTCTCAATGTTTCTGATCTAGAAGCATTTACGGTTATAAAGGTACTTGTTTCCATTATATTAGATAGGTCCATGGCCTTTACAGTTATCACTACAAAGTAACTATGTGTACTGGGTAGGAATAACTTGAAATGCCTTCATTAGTGTGCAACACTGGATACTTTCAGTCCTATCCCACCGCTGTACACCAATTTGTTAAGATGGATTTCTGAATTTTGACCTGGTAGTTTCTTGGAACGGGCTAACCTTCTGGACAAGCCAGACCAATCAAGGTAGCTAGGTGGCGGTCAAGACTAGGTCTCTGGAGGAGTGAGGGTGACTGAAAGACCTCAGTGAGCACACAGAGTAAAGGACACTTACAAATCACTCCCAGTCAGGTGTAGATATATTAAAAATACAAATACATTTATTTCAAGGCCTTTGAGTTTTAACACACAAATCAAATCACAGTAATACTTATTAAGCCAACACAATCCCATCTAAATACATATATACAAGACCAATGGGATCTAAAGGGTTAATGCACGAAATGGGACCACAACCTACAAGGGGGGGTGTGACAATATGGCTTTTATGACATAAATGAGACTCAGAGCCAATACGTAGGTTGTGTGGATTACGAGTACCCACTTCTTTTATTTTTTTTAACAGATATTTTTATCTTTCTTTCTTTTCTAGTTGTTTGAAAAAGGATACGTCTTTTCTTGAGTGGTTCGAACTTCAGCAGGAAAGCAGAGCTTTGGTAAGTTCAGGTAAGAGTCTTTCAGTATTTCTCAAAAGTTTCTCCTTTCTTGTCTCTTTAAAAGATTATCTTTATTGTCTCTCCTTTCTTGTGTTTTCCTTTCTTCTCCCTCCTTGTCTATTTCTTACTCTCTTGCTTGTCTTTCTTCGGATGAGAATGTTCTCTCACCCTCTCATAGTGATTCACTTCGCCTTTCTCTTACAATAGCACAGGTTTCCTTTCTCCTTTGCATGGCAACTCTACACTAACGTTGGAGGGCACTGTTATGTTTCTCAAGAGGTTATACATATATTACTTTCTCTCACAGACAACCTCCAAACAATGATGGTGCAATGGCGCTTAATTATTTAACTTTCATGAACCTTCTCAGTTGCGTTCATCATACGCGGGACCTTCAACAAAAGTGCAACGGCGCTAACTTCAATAGTCCCTTCAGAGGCAACGGTCGTTTGAATTCCTCTCTTCAACCTGCATACGATTAAAGCGGGGCCTTCGCTCTCCCTCCCCACTTTCACTTTATAGTCGCGTTCGTCGGACGCAGGCCCTTCAACAGAAGCGCAACGGCGCTAACTTCAATAGTCTTTTCCAGCGACAACGGTCGCGTACATTTAAAGTGGAGCCTTCGCTTTCCCTCTTTCACTCACCTCTGGCTTCGCAGCCCCTGCGAGGCTTGGAGGTGGAGGCCGACTGCAGGAAGGCACTTTGTATCAGTTTGGCGAAAACGTTTGCCTTGTCAGTTTCACTCTCTCGGCATCACGAGGGTTTGGGTGCCGTGAAGCAGCGCTTCGGCATCAATAATAACATTTCACTTCAACGACTTCTCTCGCTCAGCTGTTTACTCCCCCTCATAGTCTTTTTCTAATACACCCAGCTGAGTCCGTTGGGACCTCCTCCTCGTCACGCACTGTTTCCTAGGATACCAGAGACACAAAACTAGGTTAGAGGAAAGTCCCTACAGGCCTCACTTCCTGCTTCCCTAGATATGCTTTAATAGGGCTGGCTAATAGACTTTCCACTGTACATAACGTAATGTAGAGGTAGAGAATAGTCCACACATTGTCACACCCCCTCTACTAAGCCCTTACAATCGGGAAGGGTTTCTGCTCTAGACAAGTATTATGCTTGGGTCAGTAACTTTCCAGGTTTATGAACAGTTTTAAAAGAGAAGGGCTGGAGAGAAAGAAACCACCTGAGTATTCTCTGATTGGAATCTTTGTTACGAGCAAGCCAGACTAAAGGAGCATGGTCGGTTATTAAGGTGAACTCTCGGCCCAGTAAATAATACCTCAGGGCATCAATGGCCCACTTTACGGCCAAACACTCCTTCTCAATGGTTGGGTAACTCAGCTTGTGAGGTAACAATTTTCGACTGATGAACAGTATTGGCCTTTCCTTCGCTCCCTCATTCTGAAATAGGACAGCCCCGAGGCCGGTACCCGAGGCATCCGTGTGGAGATAAAATGGAGCGCTAAAGTCTGGGCAGTGAAAAACCGCTCTTTCAGTGAGGGCCTCCTTTAAGGCACTGAAGGCCTGTATTGTTTCGACAGTCTTCCAAACCTTCTTTGTCGATGAGTTCTTCTTTAAGAGATCTGTTAGTGGAGTGGCCAAGGTAGAGAAATGTGGGATAAACCTTCTATAATATCCCATAAACCCTAGAAACGCCCGTACTTGTTTCGGTGTCTCTGGGAACTTTAACTGATTGATAGCTTTAATTTTCTATTCCTGGGGTCTGATGATCCCCTGGCCAACATAGTATCCCAAATACTTTGTATGAAACGTGGCGACATGGGTTTTCTTGGGATTTATGTGTAACCCTGCCTGTTTCAGCGTTTCAAGTATTTTACCAAGATGTTGCAGATGTTCTGTCCAGGTGTTGCTGTAAATTATGATATCATCTAGATAGGCACCGACATACTGCTCATGCCCCTTTATAACATGTTTCATCAGTCGCTGAAAGGTCGCAGGGGCCCCATGTAACCCAAAGGGTAACACCGTAAACTGATATAAACCAGTAGGCGTTGCAAACGCTGTGTTCTCCTTGTATGAAGTTAGTATGGAATTTTCCAGTACCCCTTGGTTAAATCAATGGTGGTCAAAAACCTCGCCTTTCCTAAGTTATTGAGTAGATCTTCTATTCTAGGCATCGGATATGCGTCAAATTTGGAAACTTCGTTTAACTTCCTGATGTCCATGCAGAATCTCACACTCCCATCAGGTTTCGGCACTAGGACTACCGGAGAACACCAGTCACTTTGTGACGGCTCGATGATTCCTAGATCCAGCATTTCCTGTACCTCTTGGTTGAAGGCTTTGATCTTTGTCTCCGGTATCCGGTAAGGTCTGAGTCTTACTAAGGCCCCAGGTTTGGTGACCATCCAATGATTTGTTAGGTTAGTTTTCCCCGATAATGAGGAGAATATGTGTGAGAACTTTTGTAATATGTTAGACAACTCATTTTTTTGGAGAGGCGTTAAGTTTGGGTTAATGTTCAGAGCCTCTAAGCCTGTTTTCTCTTTCAACTGTGGAAAATACTCTTCTGTTCTTACGTCAAGAGATATCATGGCCATTGACTGAACTGGAGGTATCCATTTCTTAAGTAAATTGACATGATAGGTTTGATATGGAATCCTACTATCTGTCTGTTTCACCCTGTATGTTAACGGGCCCAGGACTTCTTGAATCTCATAAGGACCCTTCCAGGTAGCCAACATTTTGTTTTCTGATGTGGGCATCAATACTAGCACCTGGTCTCCCTTCTTGAAAGTACGTAGCTGCGCATTCAGATTATAATATCTCTCTTGTCTCATTTGCGCCTGGAGGAGTTTATCCCTAGCAATACTCTGTAGTTTTTCAACTCTTTCCTGGAGCTGAGAAGCATACTCTGTTAACGGTATCTCATGATTTGGTTGCTCTTCCCAACTTTCTTTTAGTAAATCTAACAGAGTACGGACAGGTCTCCCGAAGAGTAACTCAAAGGGCAAAAAGCCGGTTGATGATTGAGGAGTGTTCCTCAGTGTCATTAAAATCCACGGAAGAACTCTATCCCAGTCTTTGTTCTCTGGGGAAGTCGTTTTCTTTAACATTTTTTTGATGGTTTGGTTGTAACGTTCCACTAACCCATCAGTTTGTGGGTGGTACACAGCTGTCTTTAGATGTTCTATTTTTAGCATTTCGCAGACCTGTTGGAGAACCTTCGACATGAAATTTGACCCCCGGTCGGTGACAATCTCCCTGGGAATCCCAACTCGCCCAATAAAAGGCATTAGTGCATCACAGATTTGTTGGGTATTTGTTGCTTTTAACGGGAACGCCTCGGGGTATCTGGTTGCATAGTCAGCCACCACCAGGAGGTATTTGTGACCCCTTCGTGTTGGTTCTAAGGGACCCACCAAATCGATTCCTATTCTGCTGAATGGTTCCAAGACTAAGGGCATAGGCTGAAGTGGTGCTTTCTTCACATTGGCCCTGTTCTTCAGCTGACACTCCTCACATGACTGACAGAACCGAGCCACCTGTTGATACACTCCGGGACAATAGAACCTTTATAGCACTTTTTTTGTTGTCTTCTCCGTTCCTAGGTGTCCTTCACCAATTTGAAGGTGAGCGACCTCTAGAACAGTCTTATAGTACTTCTGAGGTATAAGTAATTGTTTCAGGTCTTCTCCACTCCTGGACTTACTTAATCTGTAATACAACCCGTGCTCCTTTATGAAGCGTGGCCCCAGTCCTGCTGGTTCTTCTCGTGCACGCTCTCGGGCATACTGTATCACCGGATCTAGTTCTTGTGCAGATCTAAAGCTATCGCCATCTTCCTCTATCCTCCAATCGACTGCCACAGGGAAAACATTTTTAGCTCTCCAGTCCTGTTTCAGTAATCGCTTGAAGTTTCCACTCTTTTGTGTCTTAGTAGCCGGACTAGGTATTTCCTCTTGATGAAAAGGGGCCGTTTCTAACCAGCTCTTCTCAATTTTATGAACTACTTCTGAGATGTTTGGTATATCTGATCCAATTAGTAGTGGTTTAGGTAAATGGGGTAATACTGCTGCTGTCACCCCCATCGTCTCCCCGACCAACTTGATTTGTACCTCCTCTGAGGGATATACCCTTACATCCCCATGGACACATCGGATAGAAATTTTCCCCGGAGAATAAAAACCTTCACCTACCAGCTCAGATGTCACCGCTGTCTGCAGGCTTCCTGAATCTATTAATGCGGTGGTAGGCTTTCCATCCACCTCTGCATCACACGTGTACAGATATGGTGACTGTCTCCCACTTGTTTGTTCCGGGATCTCATTTCCCTTTGGGGATTCGAAAACTCCAACATCCATTGGCTCAGCCTTAGGCTTCTTAGGACAACATTTTGTTTTCTGATGTGGGCATCAATACTAGCACCTGGTCTCCCTTCTTGAAAGTACGTAGCTGTGCATTCAGATTATAATATCTCTCTTGTCTCATTTGCGCCTGGAGGAGTTTATCCCTAGCAATACTCTGTAGTTTTTCAACTCTTTCCTGGAGCTGAGAAGCATACTCTGTTAACGGTATCTCATGATTTGGTTGCTCTTCCCAACTTTCTTTTAGTAAATCTAACAGAGTACGGACAGGTCTCCCGAAGAGGAACTCAAAGGGCAAAAAGCCGGTTGATGATTGAGGAGTGTTCCTCAGTGTCATTAAAATCCACGGAAGAACTCTATCCCAGTCTTTGTTCTCTGGGGAAGTCGTTTTCTTTAACATTTTTTTGATGGTTTGGTTGTAACGTTCCACTAACCCATCAGTTTGTGGGTGGTACACAGCTGTCTTTAGATGTTCTATTTTTAGCATTTCGCAGACCTGTTGGAGAACCTTCGACATGAAATTTGACCCCCGGTCGGTGACAATCTCCCTGGGAATCCCAACTCGCCCAATAAAAGGCATTAGTGCATCACAGATTTGTTGGGTATTTGTTGCTTTTAACGGGAACGCCTCGGGGTATCTGGTTGCATAGTCAGCCACCACCAGGAGGTATTTGTGACCCCTTCGTGTTGGTTCTAAGGGACCCACCAAATCGATTCCTATTCTGCTGAATGGTTCCAAGACTAAGGGCATAGGCTGAAGTGGTGCTTTCTTCACATTGGCCCTGTTCTTCAGCTGACACTCCTCACATGACTGACAGAACCGAGCCACCTGTTGATACACTCCGGGACAATAGAACCTTTATAGCACTTTTTTTGTTGTCTTCTCCGTTCCTAGGTGTCCTTCACCAATTTGAAGGTGAGCGACCTCTAGAACAGTCTTATAGTACTTCTGAGGTATAAGTAATTGTTTCAGGTCTTCTCCACTCCTGGACTTACTTAATCTGTAATACAACCCGTGCTCCTTTATGAAGCGTGGCCCCAGTCCTGCTGGTTCTTCTCGTGCACGCTCTCTGGCATACTGTATCACCGGATCTAGTTCTTGTGCAGATCTAAAGCTATCGCCATCTTCCTCTATCCTCCAATCGACTGCCACAGGGAAAACATTTTTAGCTCTCCAGTCCTGTTTCAGTAATCGCTTGAAGTTTCCACTCTTTTGTGTCTTAGTAGCCGGACTAGGTATTTCCTCTTGATGAAAAGGGGCCGTTTCTAACCAGCTCTTCTCAATTTTATGAACTACTTCTGAGATGTTTGGTATATCTGATCCAATTAGTAGTGGTTTAGGTAAATGGGGTAATACTGCTGCTGTCACCCCCATCGTCTCCCCGACCAACTTGATTTGTACCTCCTCTGAGGGATATACCCTTACATCCCCATGGACACATCGGATAGAAATTTTCCCCGGAGAATAAAAACCTTCACCTACCAGCTCAGATGTCACCGCTGTCTGCAGGCTTCCTGAATCTATTAATGCGGTGGTAGGCTTTCCATCCACCTCTGCATCACACGTGTACAGATATGGTGACTGTCTCCCACTTGTTTGTTCCGGGATCTCATTTCCCTTTGGGGATTCGAAAACTCCAACATCCATTGGCTCAGCCTTAGGCTTCTTAGGACAAAACCTTGCGAGGTGCCCCCAGTCCCCACAGTCAAAGCATTGTGGACCCCTAAGCGTAGTTGGAGATTTACGATAATGTATAGGACCCTCACTGTTGGGTCTGGAACACACAGTCTCTCCTTCTGATTTTCGTAGCATTGAGTGTGGCCATCGAGGTTGAGTCGTCGGCTTATTCAACAAAAGAGGAGATTTATAATTCGTCATATAGGTCATCACCCTTACTTGTCCAGCTTTCTGGTAAGCTGATGCTACTTCTACAGCCTCGGCCAGTGACAGTCTGGGATGTTGTTTGACCCATCTCTGCACCGGGCCGGGAAGAGCTTCAATGAACTGTTCCAATATGACCTTTTCTGTTATTTCCGCAGGAGGGGATGTAGCAGGCTGTAACCACTTCTCCGCTAACTCCTTTACTCTGTAGAATAACTGTCTCGGTGTTTCTTCCGCCTTCAGTTTGACTTCTCTGAACTTGACTCGATATGTTTCCTCATCGTGTCCCATTCGCTCTAACACCACCTTCTTCATGTCCCCATAGGTGGTGTCACCAGCAGGGTTTGCAGCCTGGTATGCACATTGCATTTCACCGGTCATTAATGGAATTAATGGCACCATCTCTCGGCGGGCCACTGCGCATTTCGAGCCACCCGTTCAAAATTCACGAAAAAGTGTCCTGAATCCTCACCTGCCGAATACTTTTGCAACACCAATAGTCCCTTCAGAGGCAACGGTTGTTTGAATTCCTCTCTTCAACCTGCATACGATTAAAGCAGGGCCTTCGCTCTCCCTCCCCACTTTCACTTTATAGTCGCGTTCGTCGGACGCGGGCCCTTCAACAGAAGCGCAACGGCGCTAACTTCAATAGTCTTTTCCAGCGACAACGATCGCGTACATTTAAAGCGGAGCCTTCGCTTTCCCTCTTTCACTCACGTCTGGCTTCGCAGCCCCTGCCAGGCTTGGAGGTGGAGGCCGACTGCAGGAAGGCACTTTGTATCAGTTTGGCGAAAACGTTCAGTTTCACTCTCTCGGCATCATGAGGGTTTGGGTGCCGGGAAGCAGCGCTTCGGCATCAATAATAACGTTTCACTTCAATGACTTTTCTCGCTCAGCTGTTTACTCCCCTCGTAGTGTTTTTCTAATATGCCCAGCTGAGTCCGTTGGGCTCGACCTCCTCCTCGTCACGCACTGTTTCCTAGGATACCAGAGACACAAAACTAGATTAGAGGAAAGTCCCTGGAGGCCTCACTTCCTGCTTCCCTAGATATGCTTTAATAGGGCTGGCTAATAGACTTTCCACTGTACATAACGTAATGTAGAGGCAGAGCATAGTCCACACTTTGTCACAACCTACAAGGGGGAGGAAACAGGCAGTGCAAATAGTCTTTAGCCCCTTCGACATCCAACAGACTCCTAACTAAGAGGCAGTCCAATCCCTAAGAAGAGTGGAGCCTAATGCTCAAATGTACTTG
Organism: Ambystoma mexicanum; assembly: GCF_040938575.1. Classification (NCBI taxonomy): domain Eukaryota; kingdom Metazoa; phylum Chordata; class Amphibia; order Caudata; family Ambystomatidae; genus Ambystoma; species Ambystoma mexicanum. The sequence continues at coordinate 596,457,270 of NC_090935.1, read as the reverse complement.
CAATGCTTGTGCATGTGGTTGTTCAAATGAGCAAAACGGGGTCTCTTCAGGGGTCTGTAGCAGCTCAGGAAGGTGGATACAGTGATGAAGAATAGGTTCCCACTATTCGAGGAGCGCCTCCACTTGAGGGCAGAGTCGATACCAAGAGTTGGGAATAGTTTGCTAGCTCGCACTAGCAGTGGAGAGGAGAGGGGCCTCCAGGGGCCACTTTGCAAAAAAATGAATGGAGGCGCTCGGGGCCACCGGTTAGGGTTGCGATTACTCATCGAGCCCTGGCGCACCCTGGACCAAACTTCGGCAGCCGAGTCCACTTCGGTTGCAGGTTTAAGTGCGGCAATTTGACGGATCTGCATCTCTCAGGGGCGAAGATACAGTGATGATTCCCAATTGGGACAGTGGCGATTTCTCAACTCCTGGTGGATGGATCAGGCCAGTTTCACTGCAGCAGGCCAAAACACCTGTTTGTGCCAAATGCGGAAATCGCAGTTTACCTGGCAGGAAAGGGTTATAAATACATGAAATGATAAGCAGCCACCAGCCCTGTCCATGGTACATCTGCACTTCTCCTAAAAAAATCTTTCTGAGTATCTAGGGCCTTTGGAAATGACTAATAGACCCAAGTACACTGTACTGGAAGGTACATTGCACACTTGTTACATGTTGCAGAAAATCTGCAACATTGGAAAGGACTAAGGGAAACAAAGTCTCCCAGTAATGACTGTCTTAAGGGCATGTCAGTTTCCTCATAAAAAGTGAGCGAAAAGCCTAGAGGAGTGCAGCAGAAGGCTGGGCTCCTCTGGTAAAGTCAGACTATGGTGTTTAACATCAGCAAAACGTTGGGGGGTACACGACTGGAGGGAAAATTATACATGAAATGTATATCTTTCCTAACAAGAAAGGGAACTGGACTCACTCAAGCAAAAATGGGTAGAACTGAGATCGCTGGGGGTAGGAGACACGGTCTAGAAACTTAAGCAAAAATTCTATGAAAAGGGAGATAAGGCGGACAGGGCCCTGGCGACCATGCTGAGGGTGCAGAGGGTGGACACATGGGTGGACCGTAATAGAGGAGAGGGAGAACACTGGGCCATGTCCCCAGGAGAGGTGGCAAACCACTTTGCCAAGTACTATGAGGACCTCTATAAAAGTGAGGAAGTGGGGGACAGAACGGGGATGGAGCAGTACATAAGTAGGGTGGAGGTAACACAGTTGATACCGGAGGAAAGGGCTTTTCTAGAGATCCCCTTCCCTCCCGAAGAAATTAGGGTGGCCATAAACAGACTACCAGCAGGAGGGGTCACAGGAGAAGATGGCTACATGGTGGGATTGTACAAGAAATTTGCAGGAACCCTAGCCCCCCACCTGGCCAAACTTTTTAATCATATACAAGAAAATGGGCAAGCCCCCCCTCCTTTGAAAGAGCAGTCATCGTGGTCATCCCCAAAAGTGGCAAGGATCCTACTCAACTGGAGTCTTCCAGCCCTCTAAGCCCTTGAGATGGTTGGGGATGCAGAAGTTACTCAAACATCAATAATCAAAAGGATAACTGTTTTAATATCAATTATGTAAAACAGGGAGTACAACGGACATCAACGACGTCTCAGCGTAAGATCTCTCAATGCATCTAAAAACAAAGCATTCTTTTATAGCAAAAAACCCTCATAGATGACGTCAACCTACGTATTACTAACATCATCCTACGTGGCAAACTACAAAAACCTAGTGAAGAAAGTGATTGGTTCTTAAGGAACCTCTAAGTATACGATCCATACTCGTCTACAGGAGTGAAGAATAGTGATAGGCTTCTTAACATCAGGTGGGGCAACTAAGCCCTCCCCTTAAACAGGTCACTATGAACGTCACTAAATACACAATGTCTCATTAGCTACACAAACTATAGGACCCTTAATCACGTGGCCCCCTACCATTGGTTGGCGCTCTAACCTCTGTCAGTACTTTTTCACCTACGTTAGCAGCACGCAGACTGGGCTTCCAGGTGCTGGTGAGCTAGTCTCCAACCATAGCTTCCCACTAATTAGCATATTCATCCATCATCACCTCAGTGGTCTTTTGTCAATTAGGGCTTTGAACTTGTCCTTGGGAGTGTTATTTGCTCTGGATAATTCAGGGGAGTGAAGGCACGCTCTGCCCTCATGCATAGGTGTGACTATCATGTTCGTCCAACTTCATCCTTCCACTTGACTGAAGACCACAAAATCGAGCCCTAGTGTATTTAAAATACAATTTTCTAATAGACCTCTGATGTCTTTGTTGTTTTTGTCCATGCCTTCTGAACAGGAGCTCTGTTCTGTCACACAATTTGTATCCAATATCTGCTCACTCCAGCCTGATAAGACCATGGCTTCTTGGCTCATCCAGTCTAGCCTTTCTGAGATTCACTTTGTAATTCATTTGTTTTCTAACTGCGACACACTGGAAAAGAGGTCTTCCTTCTTTAGCCCAGTTCTGCTATGGTACGTAGTGGAAACATTCATTCTTTACTCACTTCTATATGTATGTATATATTGGTGCATGCCGCAATCTATTCACTACTTAGCTAGCCTCAAGAATACTTCATCTGCTTGTGTTTCTTTGCATCTGTACACGTGGAAACTGACTTGACATCTTCATCAGTTCTGTAGCATAAGTTTCTTCATCTTGATCCCAAGATGTCACTTATCTTTGATACTTTCTTGATGCCTTATACAATATCTGTATTCTCTAGTCTTTGCATCTCTTCCATGTACGTCAGCTCAGCTCTGCATGACGTCACCATTCATCTTTCCCATTCATTGGTCCTGCTTCTTCCAGGGTTTTATTCAAATGGCCCTCATACTGTCTTGTATGCAGGTGTGGTTTTCTCAATGGGAACCTTGCCTTCAGGATTCTCCTCTGTATCAGTATTTTCACTGGTATCGCACGTGTATCACACTCCGGTTCCCAACACATAGGCAAGATGGGCGAGGTGATTAAGGTGGGGGCACTTAGCTCCTTCTTGACACTACTAATTGCAAATCATATCGCCCTATCTCCTTCTTAAATACAGACGTAAAGGTATACACCAGGCCCTGGCTACCCGTATGGAGGGAATCCTACTCCGCTTAATTCACCCGGATCAGGTGGGCTTTGTTAAGGGGAGACAGGGAGTTGAAGCCATGCGTAAAACCCTGAACATTATGGAACACTCGAGGGCGGAGGGGGGGTCAGGTTCTGCTCAACCTGGACTCAGAGAAAGCTTTTGACTGGGTGGAATGGGAGTTTCTCTTGGCCGCATTGGAGAGCTACGTTTTCGGGGAGCACTTCTTGATGGGGATTGAGGTGACATATAGCACCCCCAAAACAAGGGTACTAGTCAATGGGAAAAACTTGAAGGAATTCTGCCCGAGGAGAGGAACCAGACAGGGCTGGCAGCTCTCACCCCTCCTAAATGCCCTCTCTATAGAACCGCTGGGGAGCATGATCAAGAAAGAACCATCCATAGAGGTAATTGGGGTGGGGAACGAGAATATAAGCTAAGAATGTATGCTGACAACCTGCTTCTCTACTTGGGCAATCCTACCACCTCCATACGGAAAGCTCTCCAAACCATAAGGGAGTATGGGCGATGGGCGGGTTTGAAGGTCAACATCGAAATCCACTTTATTCCCATATAACTGTCTGATGGATACCCTGGGGAACGACTTACTTAACCTGCGAATCCCAATCGCACCAAAGACACTTAAATACCTGGGAATAATCATTACGAGGGACACCAGGACCTTTACGCTGCAAATTTCCGCCCTCTCCTGCCGGAGCTGACTACTGAACTAGACAGGTGGGCAAAGCTGACGATCTCTTAGTTGGTTCGACTCAATGCTGTCAAAATGACAATCCTCCCCAGAAACCTCTATTTATACCAGATGTTGCCAATAGCCATGCCAGGAGACCACTTTACGGAGCTAATGGGTAAAATCAATAGATTCCTATGGCAAGGGAAAAAGCAGAGGATAGCATACAATACCTTGATACGGGACAAAGAAGAGGGGGGAGTTGGCCTTCCGGACGTTTCTGTATACTATAGGGCAGCACAGTTTAGAGCATTGGTTCCGCATCTCAGAGGGGACAAAGACAGGCAATGGGTGGAAATGGAGAACTAACTATTGAGATCTGATTCACTAGGGGAATGGCTTTGAGCGCCGAAGTCGGCATTCCCATGCAAAGCCTTAAACCATAGAATACTGGGCCCTCTCCTAAAGTTGTGGTGGGACAAAAACGAAATGAAGGGAATCTCAAAATGCCACATCTGGGCTACCCAATTAGAAATGATATACAAGACCCGCAACGCTTCCAAAAGTGAATTGAAGCAGCCTTAGAGAGAGTTGGTCAGATGATAAAGGGTAACACCTGTATCTCCCTCCAAGAGCTAGAAGAGGGTTCGAAAATAAAACCCTTATCGGTTTTTCACTACCTGCAACTGAAGGGGGTTCTGATGACCCCGAAATGGAGGGACAGCCTACAAAGGGAGCTATCCCCATTGGAAGGTATAGTGAGTGGGTCCACAACCACAAGGGGCCTCATTTCTCAAATATACAGAGCCCTGTTGAAGAAAGAGACAAACACAAACAAAGCCCTCAGGAGGAGGTGGGAAAAGGACCTGGGTAGACCACTGCATAAAGATCTCTGGAAACGCCTCTGCACCAGCACCCATCATAAAACTTCCACCTCATGTCAATACAAATTACACGGTCTGAAACTCCTCCATAGGTGGCAATACAACCCTATCTGCCTCTCAAAGATGTTTCAGAGGTAGAGTCCTCCATGCTGGCGAGGCTGCAGCCAACAAGCTTACTACTGGCACATGTGTTTGTGTCAGAAAGTGCAAAAATTCTGGAAGGAAGTTCTGGTCTGGGTTAAAGGCATAGACATTGTTGAGAAACTCTCCAAACCATGGCTAGCATTATTCGGACTGGAAGAAGTAGAAGGCCAATGGTTACACCTCCCGCACATGCCGAGGAGCCGAGTGTAGAATTGTATGTGAAATGATGTAGGGTGTAATATGTCCACCTCGAACAAGGCTTTAATAAAAACATAATAAATGATAAATAAAAAAACAACAACTCCAGTTATCGCACTAGGTGATCTTAACCTCAGCTATGCCAACTCCCTCGAAAAATACATCCACCCTCAACTTTACTAAAGAAATTGTGAAAACCACGCATGCACACAGGCACATCCTGGACTGGGAACTTGATCACAACTGTGACATAACCATCCTTGCCAACACCCCCTGCACCTGAACGGATCATCACTTTATCACATTCACCATCCCAACTCCAGACCAGGACGCCCCCCCATCCATGTCTCCTCTCACTGCACCCACAACTTCACCAGCGACACCTTCCGACCACTGCTCGAACAAGCAACCCTTTCCCATAAAGTTCTCGACAGTGGCAGCCTAGTCAACCACTACAACTCTACCCTCAACACAGCCATGGACAAACTTGTGCTTCTCAAAAACACACCCCTAAATGAGCCACATGCACCAATTCCTGGTTCACCCCTGAGCGCCTCACCCTGCAGTCAGGAAAACGCTCTAACAAATGCATTTGGTGCACATGCCCAACGGAATCAAACAAGTCTTGCCTCATCGCACTTGACAGATCGTACAAAAAAGCTATCAAAGGGCCAAAAGCATCCTCCTACAGTATCCAGATTGCCAACACGAAATCCAACTCCTGGGAACTATTTACCATCCTACAGGAACTAGAATCCCCCATGTCTCAACCCCCTCAATGGTCACCAAGAACGATACATGGTGCTATAATGTCCAGAAAATTGTCTTCGATAAAACAGCAGGTCTTCAAAGAAATATAAAGCTCAAATTATCCACCATCAACACCTCCTCCCAAATCACGATCAGCCACCACTCCCCCATTCCACACCCCTTTTCAGCTTCCACCCAGTCATGATGCCAGAGGTCGTTGACATCCTTAAGGGTTTCAAACCTACCAGATGTAAAGCAGACATCTGCTTGATGCCCCTCATCAAAGAGTGCACAGACCACCTAGTGCTGAAAATTATGGACATTATTAATGCCTAATTTGTCTCCTGCTCTGTCCCGCACTCGCTTAAAAGAATCATGGATTTCGCCCCTTCTCAAGAAACCCTCTCATAACCCTTCCATCCCCACCAACTACTGGCCCATCACTACAGTTCCCTTTCTCCTGAAGATCATAGACTGAGCCTCTTATCTCCGAATTCAACAACACCTTGAATGACACCACATCCTAAGCCCACATCAATCAGGCTTCCGCCCTGGCCATGGAACGGAGTCAGCACTTCTTGACCTCAAGAACCAGCTAGATGACACCAAAGACTCTGGTAACCTTCCACTCCTCATGCTTCTGGACCTATGTGCAGCCTTTGACTTGGTAGATCATTTCATCCACTGCCACCATCTAACCGCCACTGCCTCTTTCTCTCCAGACACTGCCAAATAGGTTGCATTCTTCTTGTCTAACCAAACATCATGAGTCTTTGACAACAACCACTCCTCCACCCCCACAGCTATCACCTGTGGAGTTTGCTAAGGTTCCTGTCTCTCCTTCACACTTAACAACATATACACTAAACCCCTCTTCAACCACCTTGACTCCCTCAATATCAAATACCCAAATTACGCTGATGATACCCAAATCCTCATCCCCTTACTGGTGATCACCACCTAGACTCCCAAAAAATCAATGCCATTTACAAAACCATCCAATGCTTGGTGGCCCCCCATTGTTTGTGTCTCAACGATAAGAAAACTGAACTCCTGCTCATCGGCAACCCATCACACTGGCGAAGCTCAGCCCAGACTGCCAGCTCTTTACCATTGACAGTTACCCCATCTACATCTAGTCATTCATCAAAACGCTGGGCTTCCATCTGGATGCCACATTTACACTATCCGGGCACGTCAACGCCACTGCTTCCTCGACTGCATAAGTGACCAAATATATCAATGCCAGCCGTCGCTTTCTGTCAACGGACAACTGCCTGAACATTGCGAGGGCCATTATTGGCGCAAAAGTGGATTTTTGCAATGCCCTCCTTGTAGGAACCTCGGAGCGAAACCTGAACAAATTGCAAACAACCCAGAACAATGCCTTGAGAGCAGCACTGGGGCTAAACGAACACAATCACATCACTGAAGCCAGGAGAGCAGCACACTGGACCCCAGTATGAGAACATATCAAATTTAAGATCCTCACCATTATACACTGCTACCTTGACAACAACACCACAGGATACCTCTCAGAGAGACTGTCCATGCCAACTTCGACCAGGCCCTCTAGGACTGCCTACACCAACTGCTTATGCACTTCTAGATTCAAGCAGGCCAAAGCCGTAGGCTCCAGCTTCTCTGTGTTTGAGGCTACGCTGTGGAACACTCTTCCCCTCACCTTGAGAATGGAATCCTCCTACACTGTGTTTGGCAAGAACTGAAAATCTTTGTATTTCATTACTAGCCTATCCTGCTAACTGTGTTTAACATCCTAAGCTGCAGCCAGCTCCTAGAAAACCAATGTTTAAGTGCGCTATAGCAATCTATAAATAAATAAATGCTCAAGTGCCTTACAGTGACACATGGTTTTCGATGGGATTATAAATGTTAGAACCTTAGTAGTGGAAACAAGCCCATGTTATAGGGGGCGTGTCTCAGTCCAATGTCCTTCTCCCCAGGAAAGGCATAAAGGAGTACCTCTCCATGGGGTCCTCCCGCATCCTACCACCCCTACGGGGACTATTGGTCAACTGGCAGCATTGCCCTAGCCTAATGGAAAGGGACTCTCCCCCAGGGATAAGTGACGCTATCTGAAGGATTGTCACATACCCTTCCCCTTAAACTGGTGGCTTCCCCATCCTCTCCCACTGGAAATCGTGATAAGCAATCAACATGTCTCTGTTCCCACCTTTGTTTTGTGTTCTACATGAAAACAAAATGGCTATAGGCCTAGGAAGCAGCGCATTATGCAGGGGTTTGTATCTTAACGAAGATTGAGCCATGTCAGGGGGGTATGGTCTGTCACAAAAGATGATACTATAGATGATTTACGGACCATTTAATAGCAAGAGCTTCCAGTTCTATTGTCATGTAATTTGTTTCTCATGGAAATTGGTTCCAACTTGCGTAGAGGACTGGATGCTCTACCCCATCATAGGTTTGTGAAAGGACTGCCCCAATACCAACCTTTGAAGCACATCTGTCTGCAATATGAACTCTTTATTAAAATTGGGGATCTTGGGGGCGGGGGTTCTGTTGAGCAGCTGCAAAATGGCTGCTGATCTCTGAACTCCCATCGATGCCAGAGAGCCTGCTTATACTGCACTGAACAGGAAACCATCACCAGTCACTAGTTCAGGAAAGTCCCCTGCACAACTTAGAAAGGTTTCACTGTGCTAGGTGAGCCACTCCTTTACTGTTTGCTCTTTTCGCTGCGGCAGCTTCTTGAGCTGGGAGACCAGAGCGTAACTACGCAATATACAGAGGGATAAAATGGTGGACTGATCGGAGGCATGATATGTGAGGCAGCTGATGGTGCTTGAGAGCTGTGCGGGCTATTGAATACGGAAGGAGAGAAACAACACGACGACGTGAACCCTGCCTGCCCAGCTTTCGGGGCTGTGGACTTCGAGACTGATATTTTAGGGGGCATTGAGACAGGAGGGGTGAAGGACTCTGAGGCTGTTCCGGACGAGCTTGGATAAGCACAAGGTACATTAACAAGGAAAAAGGGAAGCCGCGCAAGCCTGCCTTTGGACGCGCTCCCCTCTCCCCCTTCTATATTTATGAGCTCCGTAGTGTGAATAAGGTGGCAGAGGCTGCGTGCAGTACACCACAACAGTGCACCATTTGAAGGATTGTATAGAAAAGTGAAGCAGCGTGATTGGGGCTATTTCTCCCTCATTGGAAGTTACAGTATAACTGCAGGCTTTGGGTAGGCTGCTTAACACATACTAATGCAGGGCGCACCTAGTAAGATACGCATCGGGTCTCTTACCAGCACTGGGAAGTTAGAGAACACCACAGATTGCAGCTATGCGAGGGGGTGGGGGGAGCCAGAAGAGGTAAAACACGCTGGACGCATTTGCATGTCAAGTCAACCAGCCTTGGGCGCAGGCATCATCTGAGGCCCAAAGAACTGAAGGCCAAACGGGGGAGACTCCTGAGACGCCCAGCCTTAAACAGCTAATGGATAACATGTAGGCAGGCTTTGCTTCCCTTACTGGCATACTCAACGACATCACAACCAACATAACAACTCTCAATGGCAAGATGGAGCATACGGAAACTGAAATGTGCACTGACACAGCTGAAGATGATGTGCATTTAAATCCCAGATGGTGACAGTGACTGCAGACCTGAGAAGGGCCCTCTCTAAATGCGATGACCTGGAATCTGAAGTAACATACGAATAGTGGGCCTACCAGAGAACTTTGTATACTGTTGTACTGTTGTACACTGTTGAATTGTGGAAGGCGTGCTGCTTTCGGGAGGTTTAAATACAGAGGCAGCAGCCTCCAAGCAAGGTTGCAGTTGTGTGTTGGAGTATTAATCCACAAGATGGGGTTGTGTGCAGCAGTAGGTGGGTTAGGGAGGGGTTTGGGTATGGTATACATGGCCCTGGTTAGGAGGGCAATGAGGGCGGGGTGAATGGAGAAAGACAGGGGGGTGTTGAAAAGTTGGGGACATTTTTTTCAGACAATCACATAGCTTATACCTGTATGTTTACGTGTATTGAAAGTAGTACATGGATTCACTCACACTGGTGGTACACTTTTTATTGCTTGCAACGGTTTGAGGATGCTTAATGTTCTAAGCTGGAATGTACGGGGCTTTGGAAGCTTTACTAAAACAAGGAGGGTGGTATCCTACATTAATCGCCATGATGCCCAGATCTTGTTCTTGCCAGAAACCTATGCGAAGTGGGGAGCGAATATCACGTATGCTGGGGCTCAAATAGATTTTTAACCAATTACTCTTCCCAATCCAGAGGTGTATTAATGCTGGTTCATAGGGGGGTGGCCTTTGCTCTCCTACTGTTAAAAACTTATAGGATACCAATCAAATGATCTATTTCTCACTCTTGATGTTGGCCGATGGGCAACACAATCAAAGTACAGCCTACCTTGTCTTCGGAGCTGCAGGAAGTGATGAAAGTTCACCTGCCGCACTCTCCTCGCGCTTGTAATTAAAGCTCTTGGAGACCACAGCAGGGAAACCCTCGAAAGGGAAAAAACCCTGGGCTGCTTGAGAGCGCTGGTCAATAGAAATTGGGGTGCGTGGCTAGAGAGCGTAGTTTGATCCCCAATGTCTAGCAGGTGTATTCTACTTCACGTGGAGGTAACTATAATATAAGGAGAGAATTACTAAGATGTTCTTGACGGAAAGGTATGTCAAAGGATATAGGAAATGAGGATACCTTTCCGGACTGTATTTCTGTTAGAACGGGAGAATAGACGGATGGGAAGTCCTGCTGTTTGAAACACGCTTGACTCCTTTGGGTAAAAGAGTAAGGAAAAAGAGAGGTTAGAAAGAAGGGAGTAGGAAGTCTTACTCAGAATACCTATTGAGGAGTTTAGTTTACCTAAGATGACGAGGACAAGGTTCGTAACTTGTGGAGAAGGGGTTATGGGAAATGTAGTCTGATACCACGAATCCTTGTTAGCAGAAAGGAACACAACCTGAAAGGGTCGAGAATTACTAACAGCAAAAAGTAGCCTGATGGGAGTCAAGTATCTGACGAGGTACGCGACCTACTTGGAAAGAATCTTCCTTAACAAGGGGGAACGCTGCTTGAAAGGGTTCCTGCGATAAGCTCGGGGCCGTGGGAGTACCCTCTGCGCTCGGTGGGCGCGGAGGAAAAGAATACCTGGAAATATAAAGGAGTTGAAAGGTAAGAAGCAGAGGAGTTGCGGAAAGGTAGGGAAGCAGGAGGAAAGTTCGGAACTATTCGATTACTCACGTAACGTAGCTACAGTAAGCAGTAGCAACGCACCCTCCTCCTGGCTTCTGCTTCAGATGTACCGTCTCCAGGAAAGAGGGAGGAGCCTCTTGTCTGCCATTCTGCAGGACTAAACTGTTACTCACAGTTCGATGCGCCATTTTGGAAGAACTATACGCCAACTTGGGTTTAAAGCGATATGTTGACGAGATGTGACGCCAACGGTGCCAAACCGACCAAGTCCGCCGTCGATGCATAACAGTATGCCCCCTTCCAAGGGAAGAACCCCCCGGTTTGCCCGGATGATTTCTGTAAAACAAGCGAACCAGGCGCGGGGCATGAACCGCTGAAGCGGGTTCCCAAGAGCGCTCAGCCACGGAATATCCCTTCCAGTCCACCAGGAATTGAAGAACCCCGCGATAGTAGCGGGCGTCACAAATTCCCGACACCTCGTATTCAGGGGCAGAGTCTAGCAAAACAGGGGGAGGCATACCAGAGTGTTTAGGATGAAATTGACTCCTCACATCCATTTCAATTGAGACACATGAAAGGTAGGGTGAATGCGACTCCATGACAATGGTAACTGTAAACGATAAGCCGCTGCTCCCTTCTTTTCCAATACAGTGAATGGGCCATAAAATTTAGGTGACAATTTGGAAGGGACCAGTCTTCTGGGCAGGAACTTGCTTGCCAACCATACTTTGTCTCCGATATTTATAAGCGGTGCTGGAGTCCGGTGTCTGTCCGCTTGCCTCTTGCTTGCTTCTTGGGCAGCTTGTAGGGCCGTAACCGCTTTGACGTGTCCCTGTCGAATTCCGTCAGCGAGTTTCTCCAAATTCGGAATAGGCAGGGATTGAGGTAGAGAAGCAGGAAATACTGACGGATGAAATCCATATGTACAATAGAAGGGGCTGGAACGGGTTGCGGAATGTTGTGCGTTGTTATACGCAAATTCTGCTAACGGTAGAAGTTCCTTCCAATTGTCTTGGGCCGACGATATGTAACATCTGAGGTAACCCTCTAGGGTCTGATTGAGACGCTCAGTTTGCCCATTGGTTTGTGGGTGGTAGCCCGAACTCAGAGCTCGTGAGATCCCTAAGGCGTTACACTGGTGGCGCCAATAGTTGGAGGTATATTGCGGACCACGGTCTGATATGATAGTATCAGGGAGTCCATGCAATGAAAAAATACGGTCCAGAAAAATTCGAGCCATTGTACTTGCTGAAGGTACGGAAGAGAGAGGAATAAAATGAGCCATCTTGGTCAGAGAATCAACCGTGACCATAATCGTGTTACAACCCTCTGACAAAGGGAGATCCACTATAAAGTCAGTGGAGATTATTTGCCATGGCTTATTGGGGAGTGGCATTTGAGTCAATTCACCAATGGGGGGTTGACGTGATGACTTGGTTTGAAGACAGACCGGGCAGGAACTGATGTACAGTCGTACGTCCTGTTGCAGAGAAGGCCACCAGAAATGTCTCTGGATCAATTCTGTAGTGTTTACAAAACCCCGATGTCCAGCAACACGAGAATCATGACAGAGTCATAAGACTTCTTTTTGCAGGATTTCCTCCGGAACAAACATCTTTTCATCTTTGAACAGCAATCCCTTGCTAAGTGTAAGACCATGTCGTGCGATAATCTCGGGGTTAGAAGGGACCCAAATCTTGCTTCGGTCTTTCATCCTTTGCAAGAAGTTATGGAGGACTGAAATGAAAAGCGTCTTGGGAAACAAAGGTTCAGGTTGAAAAGCAGTCTTCTCCCAGGGATCCCGTCGAGATAGTGCGTCCGCCCTTTGGTTGTTTCTTCCTGGAATGAAGGTGAAAACGATGCGAAAAGGAGAAAAGAAATGTGCCCATCTCGCTTGTCTGCTGTTGCAGGTTTGCGCGTATTGTAAGGTGCGGAGGTTTTGATGGTCCGTTCTCACCTCAACAGGATGTTGTGCTCCTAATAAGAGATGGCGCCATTCCTCAAAGGCACGTTTGATGGCCAAGAGTTCTTTCTCGAGGACTGTATAGTTCAATTACGCAGGGGTCAGAGTCTTGGAAAGATAGGCGATGGGTTTCTCATTGTTTCTATGGTCCGGTTGTAAAAGAATAGCGCCGATGGCGTGATGAGAAGCATCGGATTCCACAATGAAACGTCTCCTTTGATCAGGGACTGATAAGATAGGTGCAGCAGTAAACAATCCTTTCAGGTCTTGAAAAGACCTTTGTGTTTCAGAAGACCAATTGAAGGCAACTCCTTTTTTCAACAAATGAGTTAAAGGCATGGTAAGCTTAGAAAAATGGGGTATAAAGCGCCTGTAAAAATTTGCGAAACCTAGGAATCTCTGGATATCCTTTACCGATCTTGGTGAGGGCCATTCAATGATGGCTGACACTTTTGTTGGATCCATAGCGATACCCTGAGGGGATAGAATATAACCCAAGTAGGCGACAGTTGTTTGATGGAACTCACATTTCTCCAGTTTACATAATAGGTGATTTTGTTGTAATCGATGTAGGACTTCACGCACATGTCGTATATGTTCGGACAAGGAAGGAGAAAACACCAGTATATCGTATAAGTAGACGATAACATAATGAAGAGAAATGTCTGAAAAAACATGATCCATAAACCTTTGGAAGACTGCGGGGGCATTTGCCAAGCCAAAGGGCATTACACGATATTGAAAATGTCCAAAGGGCGTTCGAAACGCTGTCTTCCATTCGTCTCCAGTACGTATGCGAATCAGATGATACGCACCCCGTAGATCGAGTTTAGTGTAGATTCAGGCTCCTCTGATCGCCTCCAAGATGTCTGGTACAAGCGGCATGGGGTACTTATCAGGTACTGTGATTTTGTTTAGTCCTCTATAATCGATACACGGACGAAGTTCCGTTGTGTTCTTCTTTGGAATGAAAAACAAAGACGCGGCCGCTGGGGAGGTTGATTCCGTGATCAAACCGTTTTGTAGATGGGTATGAAGGTACTCTTTTAAGGCTTCCTTCTCTTTGGCTGATAGGATATACATGCGACCGAAGGGCAAGGGACAGTCGGGAAGCAATTCGATAGCACAGTCGTCCCTTCGATGTGGTGGGAGAGATGAATATTCTGACTGAGAAAATACTGACTGGTACATCTGGTATTCTGGGGGTATTGAAGAAACCTGATTAAGTATCTTGCTGGAAATGCAGTCATCTGGAGATCTTTTCGTTTCTTGACAGTGATGAACACAATGTTCTGAACCCAAAAAAAGCGTACCCGCTGACCAGTTGATGTATGGGTTGTGTCTCCTCAACCAAGGTAGTCCGAGTATGATCGGATAATGTGCAGTGCGAATTATATCAAGGACCACTATCTCCTGGTGGGCAGATATGTGAAGACCAAGGGAACAAGTCTGTTCCTTAATAGGGCCAGATGTTAATGGACTACCATCTACACTTTCAACTGGGATTTCCACGTATTTGGTTTCTCTGGGTATCCCATGATTTCTAGACCAAGAGTCATCTATAAAGTTACCTGCAGCGCCACTGTCTATCAATGCGGATACTCTCTCTAATCTAATGTTCTTCCAAGACAACGCTGCTTGAAAGGGTTCCTGCGATAAGCTCGGGCCGTGGGAGTACTCTCTGCGCTCGGTGGGCGCGGAGGAAAAGAATACCTGGAAATACAAAAGATGTTGAAAGGTAAGAAGCAGAGGAGTTGCGGAAAGGTAGGGAAGCAGGAGGAAAGTTCGGAACTATTCGATTACTCACGTAACGTAGCTACAGTAAGCAGTAGCAACGCACCCTCCTCCTGGCTTCTGCTTCAGATGTACCGTCTCCAGGAAAGAGGGAGGAGCCTCTTGTCCGCCATTCTGCAGGACTAGACTGTTACTCACAGTTCGATGCGCCATTTTGGAAGAACTATACGCCAACTTGGGTTTAAAGCGATATGTTGACGAGATGTGACGCCAACGGTGCCAAACCGACCAAGTCCGCCGTCGATGCATAACACCTACACCTGCACATTGACCCGGTGGGTAGATATGTAATTGTCCATTGTAAACTGCATAACAGAGAAGCATTATTAGTGAATTCATATGGCCCCAACCTAGATGACCCGAATTATTACCGGGCACTGGCTGATATCCTTATGTGCTACCCATTGATCCCAGTGATATCGGGTGTATGGTATGGTATTGTTTATTTATATAGCACCTATACACAGGCAAGTGTTTCAAAGCACTCAAGGATGGTGGAAACACAGGGAAAAAACTGTCACTCAGTACCCTTGAAAAATGAAGACAATAATAGTCTGCACAAGCAAAATCAAAGTATGGAAAAGAAGAGACTTCCTATCAAAAGCAATGTAGGTTGATACAATTCAATCTCTATGTTTGAAAAAGGCTGGAATTAAGAGATTTGTGGCTATATTTGTTAAGAATGTAAATTGTATTTTAGAAAAAGACTATTTTAAAGAATGTTTTAAAAGTGAGTTAAAGCCAACCACAATGGGCCTCAAAGACATTCCACAGTTTCTCCCAAACATAGGAATCTTCCCCCTGCTCTCTGCTGAAGAACTGGCAGGGAGGTGTGAAGGAGAAGGGAGGAGGACTTTGGCTTGTTGCTCTGACAGGAGACAAAAGACTCCCTTGACTGAAAGGAAATGCAAATTTGGGTGTCAACAGAAACCAGCTGCTGGCAGGAAGAGGCTCAGGTTGCTCTTGGCTCAGCCAAACCTTGGAGGTGGGTCTAGACTGAATTGTGTATCTGGAACTGAAGAAAATATAGTTTTGAGAAAAAGACTCATAGAAAACTATGCCAAACCTGTAAAAATCTGGAATTTATAGGTTGTTAAAATAAAATGTTGCTCACAAGTAGAAACTACTCTGGAATGTGTGCGATGTTCAGAGACCGGACCAGGAAAATGTTGATATTGTAGCAATTGTGATAATGCGAGGAATATGAACATTTACAGGATTGTGCCCATATGTTATGCACATGTATGTAGAAAAATATGTACAGATCTGACACTGGGTAACCAACCAAAAGTGTGAAAAACTGTCATTTGTGAACCGAAACTCTTAGGAACTTGGACAGATGCGTGCCTTATTTAATCTATAATGTAAATATGTATTATTAGCAAGTTGGTAATATTGTAAATATGCTTTATATGAAAAATGTATTTTCTGTGTAGAAACAAAGGGGAGATTTTTCCCTGGACCATAAACACAGAGTCATCATGACCCACCATGACACTCTGGTTTCCTTCTCAAATCAGGAGAGAGGGAATACTTTGACCAATCAGTTTCCTAGAGGGTGGGCTTATTATAATCAGCCTATCCACCCCCTTGGGAAATACATAAATAGGGACTGTTGAGGACATAGAGACACACATTCACCCATCAACTGATTTACTGGCGAAGCATTCTGCAGGAGAACCCAGATCAAGACTCCAGAACTCTGAAAGCAGAAGGCCCAATCCAAAACTGGACCCTTCTCAGCTGGCCTGTAAAATCTAGCAACCTGATTAACCCCCAAACTTCCAAGGGGCCCAACAAATTCAACAGCCGGGCTGTGCTGTTTTTCTGCTTCTTGCCAAGAACTCTTGCTAGAACCCAGAGATCCAAACCAGTAGAGCAGAGCTGTAACCCAGAACCAACCCGTCAGACCCAGTCCAAGAGGCCGTGCAGAGACCAGAGTGCCTTGCTGAGTGCAGAAACAAGCATCTGAATCCTGTCGGGTGACTACCAGATTCCAGTTCAAAACCTTTGACCAGATCCTGACGGGCCTATACCAAAACCATACTTGTGAGTATTTAGCATAGAATTGTCCATAGTCAATCTCTTATCTTAAAGTAATCCCATCAAACCCATTCTATCATATCCAGAACTGCATGGTAGAATCTATTTAGTCTTTTCTGAATCTTTCTCTCATCCATATAGTGCTGTGATAATTGTAGTGATAATCATCTTTGCGCTAATATATTTGCTGAAGAAAGGCAAGTGTCGCAGCGGGCAAAGATCAGACAGAGGCGCCTCTGGACTGGTGGCTGTACCGTTGGTATCTCAAACCTTCATACCCCCTTAAAGTGTAAAGCCAATCCTTGTTTGTAATCTTCAAAAGCGCATCTATCATTTGAAATCTTGACTCTTTTTGAGAAAAATCGACCTTTACTAAAACTTTCATAACTTCTGAACCGTACATGCTAGGAACGAAATTTAAGTGTCAAATTGAAGCTAACATCCTCAGCTTTCCAACGAATCCAAACTCCCTATAGGATTGCTACATTCGCACTTAACGCGCGCAGAAGCGTTGGCCGCGATTCTGCATTTGGCTCAATTTCATCCCATATAAAATAGCTATTCTTTGCATTTAACCTCCGAATTCAGTTTCCAACCTGCTAGTTATCCAACCATCATTGCTAGTGTTTACCTGAACCTATCCAAAGCGGCTCCCACTAGTTTTGAATCCCATTTAGAGAATTAAATCTATTTTCAGTGTTTTTCCCATTCATTCCAAACCACATTCAAAAGCATTAGACCTGTTTTAAAATTATTCCTGTTTCTCCCTAAGCTTACTGGGGGAATTGGGATTGAAACTGCATTTGCGGATTGTATATTCCTGAAACCTCGTTTCTCTCCTTCCATCTCTATATTGCATATTAGGGGGATTGAGTAGTATCAGGGGGAAAGAGCGATTGCATTGCATTTGATTGAACACATAACAGTATTATTTCTGTGCTGCATTAATTTCCTTATTGAACCCAAACAAAGTTATTCTATGCTACAATATTATTTTCATCCATACTCCTATTGATTAAAGAGATTGTTGATTGTCATATCACCCAACGCTGATCATTGTATAAATATTAATAGTGTGATATCTAGATATTGTTCAAATTCATAATAGTGTCACATTTA
Source organism: Ambystoma mexicanum (assembly GCF_040938575.1). NCBI lineage: Eukaryota > Metazoa > Chordata > Amphibia > Caudata > Ambystomatidae > Ambystoma > Ambystoma mexicanum. The sequence continues at coordinate 596,439,408 of NC_090935.1, read as the reverse complement.
TATGTATTGTTCAATTCATAAAATAAATCTCTTAACTTTCCAAAACAACCTACTTCTTGGTTCAGTGAGACCAGGGGGATTCAAAGAGAGGGGCGTGATATAAGGGGACATCATTCAGAAATAAAAGAACTTTAGACATAAAAATATATAATTAAGGGTTCCAACTGGGTATCTAACGCCAGACATTAACTGAGGTGGAGTGCTGGGTTCAAACCACTTACAGATTGGGTGCTCGTCCGGGATTTCTGAAGTAGATATACCACCTGTGACAGCTTAATACAGTGTGCTAACTGACAGGGTACATAAATCATGCTGGGCTACCACGCTGTGTTACACTGTGAAAAGCACCCCTCAAAAGGGAACGCTCTAAAGAAACGGTCTGTTTTGCTAAAATAAAATAAAACTTCTGTTAATCAGGAAGGAAATCAATATTTCCACAATTGCGACATTGGTAGAGATCAATATGGCTAGAGAACACCAATTGCATAAGTTATTTGTGAGAGGTGAATGGACAGAGCAGGATCAGTATGTGTGGTTGCAGGCAATCACACAACAGATCATTGCAACAGGATTAGATATATGACAAGATCAGGGTCCCTTACATAGAGCCCTGAGTGAACTATATATGGCCCCTAAGGCAAAGTATGAGCAAAACAAGATTGCCAAAATAGCGGCATATCTATATCTATCTATTGGAACTATACAGGATAAATGTGCTGAAGGCCAAGATCTGGCAAGTAAGCAACTGCAGGCATTAGGAAAGGCCCAAACTGATCTGGACTCTGCTGTGCAGAGACTACAAAGGAGCCAGGAGTCAGAAAATGAAAGTAGGCAGTGCATAACCAAAATAAAAGAGGGCATGGGTATCCTGCAGCAAGAAAAGGCAGAACAGGATACCAGAATTCATGTCCTCGCAGAGGGAGTACCAAGAAAGTTTGGACTCTCTATTGCAGAGCCAGAAAAAGCTGGAGCAACAGATACATTTCAACAGGGCATGCACAGAGCAGGTAGTCACCCTGCAATGCCACCTAGACAGAGAAAAAGAGGAGAGCAACAAATTAATTCTGAAAGACCTGGACACCCAGGCAGAATTTGTTGAAGAGCGCCCGAAAGCTGGTGCGCTTCAGAGACAGAGGGATGACCTGGCAGCACAGAGGCAGGCTCTTGCGCAGGAAAGGGACACCTTAGGCCAGGAAGTCTGTCATTTAAAAGAGAAACTGGAAGAAAATCACCTGGCCCTTCAGGGACTGGGTGACTTCCAAAAAGAGCATGAAAGATCGTTAGAGCACACCAGAAGATGCTCTAGCAAGGTAGGACCAGGCCAGTATGGACAGGACTCAGGAGGTAACCCTCCTGCAGCAAAGACTGGTCCAGTACCCAAAAGCAACCCAGGAAGCACAGAGAGAAAATGAGACTCTCTGTGAGAACAATGACAGGCTCCAGAGACTAGTAAGACATTGATTGAGGAACAGAAAGCACAGGTTCTTGCATAGCAACAGGGAGCAGGGGCTGATGGAGATGAGGTTCGCTGGGAAAGGGAAACAGTTGAGCATAACCCCAGGAACCCTAGTACCAGAGGCCATCACCTCTTCCAGTCCCTAGACTCTGCCACCCCCATGTCCACTGGCGCACATGACCAAGGGCCACGGGGATGTCAGATTTCAATCCCATCAGAAATATGGGGCTCATAGAACAGCACCTCCCAGGAATGGATGGGCGGGCATCTGGATATGGGTTCCCAAGTACTGTGAAATTTAGTGGGGAACTCCAGTAGGCCCACTAAGGGCATCCTGAAAACCTCTGCCCAGCTAGGACAGTGGGGGGGGTACCCATCCAATACTGGGAGCAAGGAGAAATCAGAAGACTCCTCTGAGCACCCCAGGACACAGGAGACTAGTTCCCCACATTCTGCCAGCCATTCCCCGGGAAAACCTAGAAAACCAGACGGGCACCTCTGGGAGCAGTGCCTCTGAGTCAGAGGAGGAATGGACCAGGGTTACCCGAACTAAGAAGGCCAATAAGGCTAAAAGGGCCTTGCTTAAGGACCCCTTTCATCAAGGCGATAAGGAGCGTCATTACGCCTTATCATAAGAACGCTAAGTATTCTGTTTGAGAGCACTTAGAGCTCTTTGAGCAGTTGATGGAAACTTTCCATTTGAAAAACAGCAGTAGCTGTATTCAGCATGTGAAATGGACCTTCTCACCAGAATACTCCAGCTTCTTTGCGGGGCTGGAGGACCAAAATCATTCTAGATGATCCACCTATAGGGCGGCCATCTTGAAGCATTTTTCTGTACACAGAAATCCTCAGGAGGCTCGCAAGGCAGTCTACAACTTGCAATGTGGGTAGGATCAGGCCCCACAGAATTTGTGCAGGAATTAAAGCGTGCCTTTGCGCAGACCACCAGAAGGGTGCGCACGGACAGCAAAGAATTTGTCAATACTTTTTTCCACGCTCTACCAAAGTACATAATGACCCAGGTAGTGAGAGATTTTCATGAGAAAAGATCACTAGACTGGGTCATTGAACAGGCCACCCAAATTTATGAGGTGCAAAAGCCCAAAGAAAACAAGAATAATACTAAAAGCCCCAAAACCACCAACACCCCTTCTGCTGCTAAGGTGGCAGAGCTGAAGGTTGCCCCCATTTTAGATTTGGAGATGGGGGGCCTAAAAACCCGCCTGCACAAAATCAGAGCAATCCCAAGCCCAGAAGGCCCTCGGGCTAGTCACAGACAGGGAGCCAAGGAGGTAGTCCCACAAATGGGATCCCTCACTCCCCTGACTACATAAGTCCCTGCTACAAGGGGACCCGACCCATCCTGGGTTATGTGTGGACCCCTCCAGCCCAAGGGGGGGATCCAACCAAACAGCACCTAACGCAGGGAACTTCCCTCCTCACTTCCCCCAGGAGGGCAGAAATTCCCCAAATCCTGGACAGAACTTTTTCCCCAGGAACCCACAACACTTTCAACCCCAGAACCATCCATCCTTCTTTCCCCACTTTCCTGACCCCAGACAACCTAATCTGGGAGAGGGGAGGCCACGGATGGAGGGGTACCCACATTTTCCAAACCAGGGGTATTATCAGAGAAGGGATAGCTACCCTTCCCGGGATCAGCCCAGGGGAGAAATGAGAACCCCTTACCAGCCTGAGCGAGTGTCACAGCTAGAGCGCCAGGTCCAAAACATGGAACAGGATCTGGGTAGCATGCTGAGGGCTCAACAGAACCCTCAGATGAGCATGCCGGTGCAGAATGCTCCAAACTCCGGACCTGGTCCTCCAGAGCAATGACAGGGGAAGAACCCTGACAACCCACCGGTTCCGAGGGAGTAGGCACAAGGGGAACGGGGGTGGAGGAAGCTTCCTTCCCCACTTGTAAAAAGCCCCTGGAAACCCAGGAACCGGAACCAAAATCTCCTGCCCCTGAAAGTCTGCAACCCAAGGAGCAGGGGGGTAGGAGAAACAAAGAACCCAAACATACCCATTTTGAGGAGGAGGTACAAATCTTCCAATTTGAAGGAGAGGGATCCTCAGAGGATCCTGGGAAAAGGATCTTCTCCTTCAGAGATGGGGGAACTCCTCCCAAAGAGAAATGAGTCCCACAGGATTCAAAGCCAGACTGGGGAGATGTGGGAACTGAGCTAGCGCCATCCATCATCCACCCCCAGAAACAACAACATGAAAATCTCCTGGTTCAAACCCATCCTGGTGACTGCCTCCAAAAGGGGTGGGGGCAGCCCAGCACCAGAACCAGGGGAACCCACAACTTCTCCCATATCTAGTTGTCACCTTTTCTTTTCAGATTCCCTAGACTCCAAACAGAATTATGCCCAAATCTCTTCTCTCTCAATGTCCAAAACTAGAAAACTAACCCACAAGGTGTCCAAAAATGTACATTATCTGTGCCCCCTTGCGGAGAAGGAGGGAAGATTCTATGCCCCGGTCCAAATACAGGGGCAGGGTGCAATTTTGGCACTGGTGGACACTGGATCTCAAGCTACCCTTTTGTCCAAAAAGGTCTTTGATAAACTGAATTCAGGAAGGGGGAAGAATTACCAAATTCCTCTCACCCTTCTTCCTGGACAACTTCAGAACTTTGACGGGAAGGAAATTCCCGTCGAGGGGACTGCGGATTTGGATATTAAAATTGGCCGACACAAGATGAAGCACCCGGTCATAGTTGTAACTCCATAGGGCACCCCTTGTTTACTAGGGAATGACCTCCTACGAAGGTTGTCATCCCTAATAGATTGCGTAAACAAGGTCCTCTGGACCCAGACTAACCGACCAATAAAATTAAAACAGAGTGTCAACCATGTTAGTTTAAACAGCACCTGCCACATGGTTGAACAAAAACCTGACCAAGTAGAATTTCACTTCCAGAACAACCAAATCCCAGACGTGACAGTAATAGCAGTAGGACAACAAACTGGTGATGGGGGGTCCTCTCTATTTCTGAAAATCAACCTTCCTTCCAGTTTAAGGTGGCATTCCACACTGGAAGGAAACACTCTGAAATTCTTTACCAATCCACAATCAGACATTCCCACTCCTATAGTCCAGAAAGATGAGAAATGAGCTTAGAGCCTGGCTGATATTCAGCAAATTTGAGAGCAGTTGTTCCTCCCTGTTCAGTTAAATGAAGGGAAGTACTCTGTTCTTGCCCGGGTGTGTGTGAACAATGGTAAGAGCTTCATCAGCGAAGCCATGTTCCGCCAACTCCCAAAAGATCCAGCCATTCCCACATGCAAACTCATAGACAAATGGGAAATGGATCTGGAAACACCCAATTCCAAACATCTCCTGCCAAGCAGGTGCATGCTCAAAATCTCCATAGGCAACAAGAGCATAGTCCATAATTGTTGGGTCGTGCGAGACATCACTGCCGCCTTTTACTTAGGCAGTGACATTCTCAATCGCTTTGCCATTAGTTTGGACCTAATAAACTTCAAAGCTTGGTCCCGATTAGCAGATAATCCCAGGGGCTTTGATGACACAGAGAAAGCATTTAGGTCAGCTCAACTGCTGCCTTATGCAGTTGAAATTCAGATTGGAGATGAAGTCACCATCGCAGAAAGGACCCGACAATTCTCCCTGGAAGTGAAAGTTAAAAGAGGACAGAAATTGAAAAACCCTGAGGCCTATATTCATCTAAATGCTTCTCTCCAACAGCAACGGTTGGGGGTAAACCCAACATCACTAGTCAATATAGAACATGACACCATTCCAATAGAGGTGGATAAAAGCTACTTAAAGAGTATGGCCCTCATTCCGCGTTTAGAGGTAAGTTCCGTCCATTACCGGCATGGCGCAAATAGCGTGGCCGAGCTGGCAATAGACTGCTAAAAGCGCACCATTACATGTTTGCGGGCACGTGCTTTGCGCCATGGTGGTAATGAACGTTGCGGCATGCCGCAAAAGGTCCCGAAAAACCCCCTACCGGCATGAACCGCACCGTAGCGAACACTACCGCCATAGAGCAACGCGGCATTATCGTTGACTGTAAATAGCGGTCACCGTTATTTACGGTCACCGGTAAATTGCGGAACCGGAAATAGCGTCATTGCACAGGAACGGGAAGGAGCAGGGCAGCCATCTTTAAAAACACCATCCATTGCCATCCTCACCAGGCAGGACCCCTGGCACACTGTTGACCTACCAGAAAGTAAATACCACTACCGAGGAATGCCCAAAGCAACAAAGAAGGGAGATGCCCGCCTCTGAAAGGAGCGGTTCAGCCCAGATGAGCTGCAAATGCTCGTGGATACCCTCCAAGAGCATGCTGGGACTGTTTTCAGCAGCAACATGCGGAAGGAGGCGGTGGTGAAGAAAAAAGAAATATGGGCACAAGTGGCCCAGAAGGTGAGTGCTGTGGGCAACTCCCCCCGCACCACAAAGGATTGCCGCAAAAGGTGGGACAACCTGCGGCTGAGGGTGCAGAGCATCCTCTCTGCGAATAGAAACCAGGCCTTGGAGACTAGAGGATGCCCAAGTTCGCCTATGAAACTCATGCCGTGGGAGGAGACATGTGCGGCCATGATAGGCTCCGAATCCATTGAAGGGGTCGGAGAAATGGAGTGTGGTGCAACGTCATCCGCTGATGGAGGTGAGTGTCCAAAGTCAATACTGTCAACGCCAATGAAAGTCACTGCTAAGGTCTGGCCAAGGAGTCACGGCATGGTCGGCCACACCCCCCCCTTTAAATCATGCCGAAGCAAGTGAGACCCAAGCTAGTGCCAGGTGCAAGTCCATAACGTATATGACACATACCACACAAAGTGGGCCATTCCATGAGGCACACAGGGCAGTTGATGTAAACAGTGTGCATGTTAGACAGCACAGTACCCGGCCAACATGAGTGAAACCGACATATGCATGCATTTATCACGTATTGAATGATGTGCCGTTCCCCACCCAAATGCTGATAACCCACAAATATCTGAATGTGCTATTGTAGCCATGTATAAATGCTGGCTCTCAAATCATCACTCATGCCGTCCCTCTCATCTACCCCCACAGGCAGTGAGCATGACAGTGAGGAGCAGGAGAGCAACCGTCCCAGCACTTCCAGGGGCCAATGCAGGGGCCGCTGTCTCCCAGCGAGGAAGACAACACCTGGACGTACACCACCAACTCCAGCAAGGCCCGTGGAGGGTGTACCACCCCTGTCCCCACCCCACCCTGCACTGGCTGCAGACACATGCCCAACGCCACGGTCTGAGGGGTCGAGTGTGGCTAGGGAGGTGGCAGCCACGGCCCCCCTCGAAAGTTGCGGACAGCCCCAATTCCATCTGGGGAGCGACTGAGGACGACACAGTTGAAGTCGTGCACACCCCTGAAGCCTACTCTAACCCCCAGGTATCCTTTAGAGACTCTGGTGAGACTGACAAACTTGAGCAATCTGGCCAAGGACCAACACAGGTGCATGCCAGTCCTGTTCCCAGTTCCCTTGAGGAAGCGCCGGCAGGACATGTCAGCCAGATCCCCAGCAGGGCCACCACCTCATCCGCCGATGCACAGTGGGCTGACCAGCTCACAGCCCTGATCACAGATTTTGTGCAGGACAATCAGCAGGCCAGGGAGGAGTGGCGTGATGAATTGAGGGCACTGGGCCAGGTAATAACGGACAGCACCAACCAGCTCTGTGAGGTGCTCGGCCGCATAGCCGATGCTCTGGAGGCTGCTCATCCTGGCCAACAGCCTCAGCATGAGGACACCACTTCAACGAGCAACTCCACCCAGACCAGCCCACTCCTTCGGTCGCTCTGTGCCCAGCGCCGCTGGGACATGCCTCCCCCTGGCTCCGGGAGTGCAGAGTGACTTTACTGCCAGCCACATGTGGGCTACGAGGACCCTATGGGACTAGTGTTGGGGAGTTGTGGGGGGAGGGGGAGGGAGGCGAGGGTGTGTGGAGGAGTTGGGGTGAGGGTGTGTGGGGGAGTTGGGGGGGGGAGCCAGTAGGGTGGTGTGTGTGGGGGAGTTGGGGGTTGAGAGTGTATGGGGAAGTTGGAGGGGGGTGAGGGTGGTGGAGGGTTTGTTTTTCACTTAGACATTTTCACTTTTAATACACTGGTTGTGTTGCAAAGAAAAAACAGAGTGGACATTCATCATTGCGCAAGTATCATTTAACATAACAGTGCATAGTGTACATGTATCTCCACACCCAGTGCCCTATGTCCTCAAATTATGACACCCTCTGCTGACTTGTGTGTCAGAAATATTGTCCAATCAATGACTGGTGCACGGGGCGTCCCACCTGTGCATCGGCACCCTGATGATGTCCTGCCACATCTTCCTCCTCCCCTTCATCATCATCTGGTGGTACAAGTTCCATGTCAGGGGGCAGGGGCACGTTCCGACGGATGCACATATTGTGCAGCATTACACATGCCATGGTGATCTTGGACACCTTCTCATGGCTGTAGAGCTGTGCCCCACCCGACTGGCTGAGGCAGCGAAATCGTGCCTTCAACAGGCCAAAGGTCTGCTCAATCACCACACGTGTACGGGTATGGGAGCGCTTGTGGTCCTCCTCGTGCCTGTTCTGTGGGGTTTCGGACAGGGGTCATGAGACACGGCTTCAAGGGATAGCCACCATCACCTGCATGAGAGCGGAATGAAGGTAAGTGTTCGTACATTCATGGTGGACAGCTGTACTAGTCTCACATGGCAGCAGGTCATTTCTGCTCACACGCACATGTGGATGCATTTACCCCATTTCTGGCCACGCTATGTGTCCTGTGCAATGGACTGATGGAGTTGGTTGCATCTTCGAGATGGGTCATGGTGTGCACTGACATCTTGTTGCACGCGCATCGTATGTACATGCAGCAGTGTTGGAGTAAAATCATTCATTTATTGTGTCCTGTGAGATTTTGTATTAGGGAGTGTTGGCTGTAGTCAGTACCATATTCGTCATTCTGCACTGATCAGTTCCATGGTGACTTGCAGTGCTCCTATGGGTGTGCAGAACCAGGGACACACTGTGGTATCCCTGGTTGGCTCAATTCAATGCACTCCCAGGGATGACTGTCATGTGTGGTGATATGCTGGATACAGCAACATAGTGCATATGCAGCGCATAGTGCAGGATGGCCTTACGGTTTGTGAGGGCCGCCGATGAGTGGTGCATATGTTGTGGGATGTGGGCTGGTTAACTGTTAGTTATGTAGTGATAGGTGTCGGATTTACTTCATCACTATGGAAATTGGTTGTCATGTGCTGTTTCAGTTGCTTTGGGGCACAATGTTTGGTGATGTGCACATCGTGCACTGACGTCAACATTACCACCCAGGTGGAGTATGAATCCCCCCCTTCCCACCCAGGTGGAGTATGTATCCCCCCTTCCCACCCAGGTGGAGTATGCATCCCCCCTTCCCACCCAGGTGGAGTATACATCCCCCCTTCCCACCCAGGTGGAGTATGCATCCCCCCTTCCCACCCAGGTGGAGTATGTATCCACCCTTCCCACCCAGGTGGAGTATGCACCCCCCTTACCACCCAGGTGGAGTATGCAGCCACCCACCTCACAACCCCGATGCACTGCCATGGGCCAGTCAGGCAACTCACCAAGCAGCCAGACACGTCGTCCAGCATGTCGCTCCATGAAGCGTGGTAGCGTGGAGTTCCGCAGGACCAATGAGTCATGAGTTGATCCTGGATATCGGGCACAGCAATGTGTGATGATTTTGCTGGCGTTGCATACCATCTGCATATTGATGGAGTGGTATTGCTTGCGGTTACGATACACCACCTCCATGGCATGCGGGACCACCAACTCCACGAGGGTGCAGTCAAGGGCACCTACACAATTTGGCATGCTTGCCAGTGCATGGAAGGCAACTTTTGTATCGAATATCTCCTGGGGAGTCCGTGGTAGGGATATGTAGTCCCTTGTGTGCTTGAGGAGGGCATCCAGCACTTGGTTCAGTATGCTGGAAAATAAGGGTTGTGATATGCCATGCATGTGCCCAACTGTGTGCTGGTAGGTGCCTGTGGCAAGGAAGTGCAGCACAGACACTACGTTCAGTAGAGGGGGGATGGCGGTGCGTATTTCTATGAGGCTCACTATGTCGTTGTGTATCAGGTCCACTATGGTGGTGATGGTGTCACGGTCAAGCCGGTACAGGGTGTGGATCTGCTCAGCTGTTAGGTTGAAGGTGGTGGCTCTCATGCGAGGGATTGGGGGCTGCCGGCGTGGTAACAGTGGCTGCACTGGTGGGGCAGGCTGGGCCTGTCTCACCCCCCTTCTCCTCCTGTGTCTCCTCTGTGGTGGGGGCTGTTGTTGTTGTTGTTGTTGTTGGTGTTGTTGTTGAGGCCTTGCAAGCAGGGCCTCCAGCTCCAGTAAGCTACTACTATTGGTATCATCTTGGTGTGGGAGGGGGTGTGGTGTGTGGGTGTGCTCCTTTTGTACTGGCCCTCACTCCATTGCCTCCACCTGTGTTGATTGTGTGCACCTGTGGCACTTCTTAACACTACTCAAGGTTCTTTACACCTTCTCGGAGATGCCGGTATTTACAACATGCCGGTAAGCTCTTTTTCGGCCTTCAGGAGGCCGTTATTTGCATGTCCGCATTACTTGGGATCAGCTCCGGTTTACGGCATGCCGCTAATGCTGGCATGGTGTGTCGCGCGCGCGCATGGACCGCTATTTACGGCATCGTAAAGTACAATAGCCCGTAGTGGTAAGCGATGCCGGTAATCCTTTACCGGTATCGTGTTTCCCTTACCTCCAACCTCGGAATGACCCCCTATCACTCTAGCCGCGGGCACCATTATTGGATTGGCGGTTGTTGACCGACATTTTTCAATAGATTTAGGCAATGAACTATTAGGACCAATCCCCAAGGACTGTTTTGACAGTGACAGTGATGACAACACAACACCAGACAAGATCTTTACCCGGCACGGGGGGAACTTCCTGGTGTACACTTCCTGCCCTTATGGTAAGGAAGATGTGACTTGTGACTTCAGGGGGGATGAGGTGATTTTCCAGGTCCGTGAGGACTGCCTTCCTCACCTGAAGCCTCCAGTCCAAATCAGCACTTTGACCAGGGACTTCTCCACCCAGCTGGAGGAGGCCGCGGAGATAGCAAAATCAGAAGTCTTTCCAGGCTTGAGGCAGATGGTTGAAGAGAGAGTCAACCTAGCTGATGCCTGTGAGACTCTGGAGCAGAAGCAAAAATTGAAACAAGTTTTCTTGGATTTTCAGGATCTTTTTGCGGTGGACTCATATGACTGTGGTCGCACCAACATCCACACAACAACAATTCCCACGGACCCTGGCATGACTCCAGTATTTGTGAAGCAATATTACTTGCCTCTCGCATCAATGGAGTCACTTACTGAATAATTAAGAACCTTGAGTTCCGTGGGATAATCGGTCCAGTCCACAGCACCTTCAATAATCCGGTGCTGGGGATATTGAAGCCAAACGGCCAGTGGAGACTCTGCGCCGACCTTAGGGAGCTCAACAAATGGGTCCATACTTCCCGATGGCCTCATCCCGATGGTCCCTACTTTGACCAAGGGCTGGCCCAGATCCAGGGGTCACAGGTATTCACTTCAATAGACCTGACCAATGGGTACTGGACTGTGCCTGTCAGTAGGGAGGACCAATACAAGCTGGCCTTCACCTTTGGGGGGTAGCAGTACACATGGACCCGGACTCCCTTCGGATACATCAACTCCGGCAATGAATTCAACATTTATCTACATAAGGCCATGCCCGACCTGGGTGAGAGGGCTAATCTGGCTTATGTAGATGATGTACTCATCAAAAGCTCGACTGTGGAGGAACACATAGCGGAGATCCGTTATCTTCTGACCCAGTTGAGGGAAGCCGAAGCAAAATTTTCCTTTCAAAAGGCACACTGCTGTAGAACCCGTGTAAATTTCTTGGGGCATGAGATTACTCCTCAGGGTCTCTGCCCCCAGGAAAAGAAAGTGGAAGCACTCCAGAAATGGAAAGACCCCACAACTCTGCGGGAACTAAGGAGCCTCCTTGGACTGACTAATTACAGTAGAAAGTTCATTGAGGACTACACAGACATCACAAGACCCCTGATTCATCTTTTGAAGGGGGGGTCAAGTGGGAGTGGGGTCCAGAACAAGCCGAGGCACAAAGACAACTCAAAAGAAGTCTCTCACAAGCGCCTTGCCTAGCTTACCCTGACAAAAACATAGGAGTTCTTCTTGGCGACAGGGTTCTCTAATACATGCTTGACGGCAGTATTATATCAAGAGCATGACAAGGTCAATCAAGTAATCTCCCATATGAGCAAAACTTTATCCTCTGTGGAGGAAAAATTCAACGATTGTGAGAAGGCACTCCTGGCAATGGTGTGGGCATTGAAGAATTACTGCCCGTTTATCCAGGGGGAACACATCATAGTGGAGACTCCCCACCAGCAATATCTCCAAAGAGACAGAATCCGGGCCAGAAATGTGAGCAATTCCCAAATTACTTCCTGGATTCTGTCAATGCAAGGCTTTCCTGTGGAGGTCAGATATGGCCATGACAAGAAGAGTCCCCTCGCGCAAGGTCTGGCTGACTTGCATGATTGTGCCAGAGAAAACTGTCTCAAGGACGAGAGTCTAAAAATCAAGGACAACATGGAGGCATACCTCAATTCCCCACTAAAGTCTTTGAAGAAGACAAGTGTGAGGGAATGCCCAATGTCTATGTGGATGGATGTTAACAACAACGGGGAAAAAGAACTTGTGGCCAGCGTAGGGAATGCATGGGTGAATGAGACCCCAGAACCCTCCGCTGGGTACAAGATTGGTCCCCGAAGTAGTCAAGTGGCAGAGTTGATGGCTGTGCATCAATCCATCCTCACTGCTGTCCAACATCAACTCCACGAACTGGTTATAATCACAGATTCGGATTATGCACAGAACGGGTTCGTGGAGCACCTGGTTAAATGGAAAAGCAGAGGCATGTTATGTGCTAACAATAAACCATTGAAACATGGGAAATTAATTCAAAACATTGATTATCTGGTCGCCTCGAATGGGATGACCATCGTTTGGAAAAAGATCAAGGGTCATTCCAAAGAAGAGGGACCAGACAAAACTGGAAATGACTTAGCTGATCAGCTGGCCAAAACCAGAGCCATCCAAGAGGATCTACTTGAGATCGAATCCTTGTTGGGGGAAATCCAGGTCACTGCCATCACTAGGTCCCATACAAATGCTCACAATGAACTCTCAACTGCACAATGGAGTAAGGAGACCCCAGATGCTGATTTGATTATGGCTCAAAAAGGGGATCCAATAATTGGTAAGTTTTATCAACACGTTGAGGACCCTGAGAACTTTCCCCTGACGGATACCGATTACATAGGGAAAGAGGACCTCAGAGTGTTGATGAAATGTCCAAAAATGTTCCGAATCCAAGACGGTTTGTTGGTAAGGAGATCCCTAGATGACCATGATCAGTGGGTGGTCCCTACATCATTCCGAAGCCTGATGTTAAGTCACGCCCATTATGCGGCCACAGGCGGTCATAGGGGGTTTCATACAACACTTGAAATCTTAAGAGAGGTTGCATACTGGCCACACATGGGGCAGGACCTCGACCAATATTTGAAGGGGTGTCTTGTGTGTGCACAATTTCAGCCAACATCCCTCACACCGTGCGCCTCTCCAAAAGAGGGGGATGACACTGCCTTAGTCAGATTTACAAGTCAATTATATCGGGCTGGGACATGCCTACCCCTGGCTCCGGGAGCACAAAGTGACTTTACTGCCAGCCACATGTGGGCTACGTGTACCCTGTGGGACTAGTGTTGGGGAGTTGTGGGGGGAGGGAGGCGAGGGTGTGTGGAGGAGTTGGGGTGAGGGGGTGAGGGTGTCTGGGGGAGTTGGGTGGAGTCAGAGGGGGGGAGTGTGTGTGGGGGAGTTGGGGGTTGAGAGTGTATGGGGAAGTTGGAGGGGGGTGAGGGTGGTGGAGGGTTTGTTTTTCACTTAGACATTTTCACTTTTAATACACTGGTTGTGTTGCAAAGAAAAACCAGAGTGGACATTCATCATTGCGCATGTGTCATTTAATATAACAGTGCATAGTGTACATGTATCTCCACACCCAGTGCCCTATGTCCTCAAATTATGGCACCCTCTGCTGACTTGTGTGTCAGAAATATTGTCCAATCAATGACTGGTGCACGGCACGTCCCACCTGTGCATCGGCACCCTGATGATGTCCTGCCACATCTTCCTCCTCCCCTTCATCATCATCTGGTGGTAGCAGTTCCATGTCAGGGGACAGGGGCACGTTCCAACGGATGCACATATTGTGCAGCATTACACATGCCATGGTGATCTTGGAAACCTTCTCATGGCTGTAGAGGAGTGCCCCAGCCGACCGGCTGAGGCAGCGAAATCGTGCCTTCAACAGGCCAAAGGTCTGCTCAATCACCACACGTGTACGGGTATGGGAACGATTGTGGTCCTCCTCGTGCCTGTTCTGTGGGGTTTCGGATAGGGGTCATGAGCCACGGCTTCAAGGGATAGCCACCATCACCTGCATGAGAGGGGAATGAAGGTAAGTGTTCGTACATTCATGGTGGACAGCTGTACTAGTCTCACATGGCAGCAGGTCATTTCTGCCCACACGCACATGTCCCTGGATGCAATTCAATGCACTCCTAGGGATGACTGTCATGTGTGGTGATATGCTGGATTCAGCAACATAGTGCATATGCAGTGCATAGTGCAGGACTGCCTTACGGTGTGTGAGGGCCGCCGATGAGTGGTGCATGTGTTGTGGGATGTGGGCTGGTTAACTGTTAGTTATGTAGTGATAGGTGTCGGATTTACTTCATCACTATGGAATTTGGTTGTCATGTGCTGTTTCAGTTGCTTTGGGGCACAGTGTTCGGTGATGTGCACATCGTGCACTGACGTCAACATTACCACCCAGGTGGAGTATGAATCCCCCCTTCCCACCCAGGTGGAGTATGCATCCCCCCCTTCCCACCCAGGTGGAGTATACATCCCCCCTTCCCACCCAGGTGGAGTATGCATCCCCCCTTCCCACCCAGGTGGAGTATGTATCCCCCCTTCCCACCCAGGTGGAGTATGCACCCCCCCTTCCACCCAGGTGGAGTATGCAGCCAACCACCTCACAACCCCGATGCACTGCCATGGGCCAGTCAGGCAACTCACCAAGCAGCTAGACACGTCGTCCAGCATGTCGCTCCATGAAGCGTGGTAGCGTGGAGTTCCACAGGACCAATGAGTCATGAGTTGATCCTGGATATCGGGCACTGCAATGTATGATGATTTTGCTGGCGTTGCATACCATCTGCACATTGATGGAGTGGTATTGCTTGCGGTTACGATACACCACCTCCATGGCATGCAGTACTACCAACTCCACGTGGGTGCAGTCAAGGGCACCTACACAATTTGGCATGCCTGCCAGTGCATGGAAGGCAACTTTTTTATTGAATATCTCCTGGGGAGTCCGTGGTAGGGATATGTAGTCCCTTGTGTGCTTGAGGAGGGCATCCAGCACTTGGTTCAGTATGCTGGAAAATAAGGGTTGTGATATGCCATGCATGTGCCCCACTGTGTGCTGGTAGGTGCCTGTGGCAAGGAAGTGCAGCACAGACACTACCTTCAGTAGAGGGGGGATGGCGGTGCGTATTTCTATGAGGCTCACTATGTCGTTGTGTATCAGGTCCACTATGGTGGTGATGGTGTCAGGGTTTGGATCTGCTCAGCTGTTAGGTTGAAGGGGGTGGCTGCCGGCGTGGTAACGGTGGCTGCACTGGTGGGGCATGCTGTGCCTGTCTCACCCCCTTCTCCTCCTGTGTCTCCTCTGTGGTGGGGGCTGTTGTTGTTGTTTTTGGTGTTGTTGTTGAGGCCTTGCAAGCAGGGCCTCCAGCTCCAGCAAGCTACTACTATTGGTATCATCTTGGTGTGGGAGGGGGTGTGGTGTGTGGGTGTGATCCTTTTGTACTGGCCCTCACTCCATTGCCTCCAATGTTGATTGTGTGCACCTGTGGCACTTCTTAACACTGCTCAGGGTTCTTTACACCTTCTCGGAGATGCCGGTATTTACAACATGACGGTAAGCTCTTTTCGGCCTTCAGGAGGCCGTTATTTGCATGTCCGCATTACTTGGGATCAGCTCCGGTTTACAGCATGCCGCTAATGCTGGCATGGTGTGTCGCGCGCTCGCGCATGGACCGCTATTTACGGCATCGTAAAGTACTATGCCGTAAATAGCGGTCTGGTTGGTCAGAATAGCCCGTAGCGGTAAGCGATGCCAGTAATCCTTTACCGGTATCGTTTTTCCCTTACCTCCAACCTCGGAATGACCCCCTATCACTCTAGCCGCGGGCACCATTTTTGGAATGGCGGTTGATGACCGGCATTTTTCCATAGATTTAGGCAATTAACTATTAGGACCAATCCCCAAGGACTGTTTTGACAGTGACAGAGATTACAACACAACACCAGACAGGATCTTTACCCGGCACGGGGGGAACTTCCTGGTGTACACTTCCTGCCCTTATGGTAAGGAAGATGTGACTTGTGACTTCAGGAGGGATGATGTGATTTTCCAGGTCCGTGAGGACTGCCTTCCTCACCTGAAGCCACCAGTCCAAATCAGCACTTTGAACAGGGACTTCTCCACCCAGCTGGAGGAGGCCGCTGAGATAGCAAAATCAGAAGTCTTTCCAGGCTTCAGGCAGATGGTTGAAGAGAGAGTCAACCTAGCTGATGCCTGTGAGACTCTGGAGCAGAAGCAGAAATTGAAACAAGTTTTCTTGGATTTTCAGGATCTCTTTGCGGTGGACTCATATGACTGTGGTCGCACCAACATCCACACAACAACAATTCCCACAGACCCTGGCATGACTCCAGTATTTGTGAAGCAATATTGCTTGCCTCTCGCATCAATGGAGTCACTTACTGAATAATTAAGTCCCGTGGGATAATCGGTCCAGTCCACAGCACCTTCAATAATCCGGTGCTAGGGATATTGAAGCCAAATGGCCAGTGGAGACTCTGCGCCGACCTTAGGGAGCTCAACAAACGGGTCCATACTTCCCGATGGCCTCTTCCCTACATTGACCAAGGGCTGGCCTAGATCCAGGGGTCAGAGGTATTCACTTCAATAGACCTGACCAATGGGTACTGGACTGTGCCTGTCAGTAGGGAGGACCAATACAAGCTGGCCTTCACCTTTGGGGGGCAGCAGTACACATGGACCCAGACTCCCTTCGGATACATCAACTCCGGCAATGAATTCAACATTTTTCTACATAAGGCCATGCCCGACCTGGGTGAGAGGGCTAACCTGGTTTATGTAGATGATGTGCTCATCAAAAGCTCGACTGTGGAGGAACACATAGCGGAGACCCGTTTTGTTCTGACCCAGTTGAGGGAAGCCGGAGCAAAAGTTTCCTTTCAAAAGGCACAGTGCTGTAGAACCTGTGTAAATTTCTTGGGGCATGAGATTACTCCTCAGGGTCTCTGTCCCCAGGAAAAGAAAGTGGAAGCACTCCAGAAATGGAAAGACCCCACAACTCTGCGGGAACTAAGGAGCCTCCTTGGACTGACTAATTACAGCAGAAAGTTCATTGAGGACTACACAGAGATCACACGACCCCTGATTCATCTTTTGAAGGGGGGGTCAATTGGGAGTGGGGTCCAGAACAAGCCGAGGCAGTAAGACAACTCAAAAGAAGCCTCTCACAAGCGCCTTGCCTAGCTTACCCTGTCAAAACAAGGAGTTCTTCTTGGAGACAGGGTTCTCTAATACATGCTTGACGGCAGTATTATATCAAGAGCATGACAAGGTCAATAAAGTAATCTCCCATGTGAGCAAAACTTTATCCTCTGTGGAGGAAAAATTCAACGATTGTGAGAAGGCACTCCTGGCAACGGTGTGGGCATTGAAGAATTACTGCCCGTTTATCCAGGGGGAACACATCATAGTGGAGACTCCCCACCAGCAATATCTCCAAAGAGACAGAATCCGGGCCAGAAATGTGAGCAATTCCCAAATTACTTCCTGGATTCTGTCAATGCAAGGCTTTCCTGTGGAGGTCAGATATGGCCATGACAAGAAGAGTCCCCTCGAGCAAGTTCTGGCTGACTTGCATGATTGTGCCAGAGAAAACTTTCTCAAGGACGAGAGTCTAAAAATCAAGGACAACATGGAGGCATACCTCAGTTCCCCACACAAAGTCTTTGAAGAAGACAAGTGTGAGGGAATGCGCACTGTCTATGTGGATGGATGTTAACAACAACGGGGAAAAGAACTTGTGGCCAGCGTAGGGAATGCATGGGTGAATGAGACCCCAGAACCCTCCGCTGGGTACAAGATTGGTCCCCGAAGTAGTCAAGTGGCAGAGTTGATGGCTGTGCATCAATCCATCCTCACTGCTGTCCAACATCGACTCCACTAACTGGTTATAATCACATATTCGGATTATGCATAGAACGGGTTCGTGGAGCACCTGGTTAACTGGAAAAGCAGAGGCATGTTATGTGCTAATAATAAACCATTGAAACATGGGAAATTCATTCAAAACATTGATTATCTGGTCGCCTCGAATGGGATGACCATCTATTGGAAAAAGATCAAGGATCATTCCAAAGCAGAGGGACCAGACAAAACTGGAAATGACTTAGCTGATCAGTTGGCCAAAACCAGAGCCATCCAAGAGGATCTACTTGAGATCGAGTCCTTGTTGGGGGAAATCCAGGTCACTGCCATCACTAGGTCCCATACAAATGCTCACAATGAACTCTCAACTGCACAATGGAGTAAGGAGACCCCAGATGCTGATTTGATTATGGCTTTATCAACACATTGAGGACCCTGAGAACTTTCCCCTGACGGATACTGATTACATAGGGAAAGAGGACCTCAGAGTGTTGATGAAATGTCCAAAAATGTTCCGAATCCAAGACGGTTTGTTGGTAAGGAGATCCCTAGATGGCCATGATCAGTTGGTGGTCCCTACATCATTCCGAAGCCTGATGTTAAGTCACGCCCATGATGCGGCCACAGGCGGTCATAGGGGGTTTCATACAACACTTGAAATCTTAAGAGAGGTTGCATACTGGCCACACATGGGGCAGGACCTCGACCAATATTTGAAGGGGTGTCTTGTGTGTGCACAATTTCAGCCAACATCCCTCACACCGTGCGCCTCTCCAAAAGAGGGGGATGACACAGCCTTGGCCAGATTTTTAAGTCAATTATATCAGGCCCGTGATTCGCTCCTCTAGGGGGAACAAGTACATGTTGACCGTGACATGCTTCTTTCCTAAATGGGTGGAATGTCTTCTGGGCCCAAACTGCAAGGCAGAAACAGCAGCTGCCCTGATGATCAACAACATCTTTTTCGCGTTTTGGACTACCCCAAAGGATCGAGTCAGACCGAGGTAGCCATTTCACCAGCGAAGTAATGACAAAGATGTGGGAGATACTTGGGGTCAAAAGGAAGCTACACATTGCTTACCAGCAAGCCTCTAGTGGTGCAGTAGAGAGATGCAACAAAACAATTGTGAGCATATTAAAAAAGTTTGTGGCAGATTCTGGGCCAAGTTGGGATATTCGATTACCTCTTGTCCTAATGGACATCAGATCTACCCCTTCATCTGCAACTAAAATATCACCATTTGAGCTGATGACTGGACGCAGGATGGTGCTTCCCCAGCATCTGCTCTACAGAACCCAAGAGCAGACCTTGATCAATGCCTCCACAACTCATGAGTATGTTGAGAATCTAAGAAAACACCTTCAACATGCTTTTGCCTATGCTCAGCAAAATCTAGAAAGATCTGCAGACAGCATGAAGACCCACTATGACTTAAAGACTACCAGAAAAGAATACAATGTAGGAGATCGGGTCTACTTATACAATTTCCAAAGGAACCAGGCCAAACAGCGCACATTTTTGCCTAGCTGGAGGGGTCCTTTTGAAATTTTAGACAAAATCTCATCAGTCGCCTACAAAATCTGCATCCCCAAAAGCAGTTTGGCAGAGGGGGAAAATAAGTGGGTCCATATTAACCAACTAAAGTGTTGCCATCCTAGGCACACTCTACAGCAACTGGAGGAGTCTTCTGGAACCCCAGAGGGGGTCACTCCAGCTCCCTAGAATTCCAACTATAAAATATTCCATATATAGTCCATAATTTACAATAGAAAAATGTGTCCGGATTTATAAATATATATGTGTCCACCCCACTACATTAACTGTGGTGGGGAAATGTCTACAAATATGCTTTTGCTTTGTCATCCTAGGATTGGAAACCATCGTTGATTGGAAACCAGGGAGAATAAGACCAAGGAGGACCACCCAGGGTCCGGGAGGAAAGATCCAAGGGGCCAGGAGTATCGCTCAATACTCACATCAGGACTGGGCGAGGAGAACCGGTCGATCCACCCATGATGGAAGAAAAGATGATGAACTTTGACATTTTTGGAACCAAAAGAAATGAGACTGACATCCCAGTCTTGCGACTTCCCATTGATGGACGCTCAACACCAAATCGCAAGAGGGGGGCTTGTGGGATGTTCTAACCAACTAGTCTATGCCCTGAAACATCACTGTGCGCTGCTTGCATCAGAAACAACAGAATGTCCGCTGAAAAGCCTTATATGCGCTATGTCAGTGGTAACACAGGAGACTACTGCCAAAACCTATAATTTTGCTGCCCACAGAGTAAAATGAAACTACTTGAAAAACGCATTGCTGCATTGCAAGGGAAACCCAGAACTGCTTTAAAAATCCGTTTTTCTTTGGCTGTGGAAAGTGCAAAAATCATGGTTCCCAAACATCACAAAAGATCCAGCATCCTTGTTGGGTGTTAAACATCACTTTACTTAAAGAATCCACTTAAGCACAATGTCAGCAGAAACACATTTCATCATAAGAAAATCCACATTCAAAGGTGCTTGCATGGGAAAAATATGTCAGAAATGGGCGCAGTACCGCCGCTCGCCTGTGTCAGAAACTGGCATTTACTTAACCTGTCATTTAAACTTGTACATTAAAATCAAAGTATAGAAAAGAAGAGACTTCCTATCAAAAGCAATATAGGTTGATACAATTCAATCTCTATGTTTGAAAAAGGCTGGAATTAAGAGATATGTGGCTATATTTGTTAAGAATGTAAATTGTATTTTAAAAAAAGACTATTTTAAACAATGTTTTAGAAGTGAGTTAAAGCCAGCCACAATGGGCTAGAAAGACATTCCACAGTTTCTCCCAAACAAAGGAATCTACCCCCCTGCTCTCTGCTGAGGAACTGACAGGGAGGTGTGAAAGGAGGAGGGAGGAGGACTTTGGCCTGTTGCTCTGACAGGAGACAAAAGACTCCCTTGACTGAAAGGAAATCAAATGTGGGCATCAACAGAAACCAGCTGCTGGCAGGAAGAGGCTCAGGTTGCTCTTGGCTCAGCCAAACCTTGGAGGCGGGGCTAGACTAAATTGTGTCTGGAACTGAAAAAAATATTGTTTTGAGAAAAAGACTCAGAGAAAACTGTGCCAAACTTGTAAAAATCTGGAATGTATAGGTTGTTAAAATGAAAATGTTGCTCACAAGTAGAAACTACTCTGGAATTTTTGCGATGTTCAGAGACCGGACCACGAAACGTTGATATTGTAGCAATTGTGATAATGCTAGGAATATGAAAATTTACAGGATTGTGCCCAGATGTTATGCGCATGTATGTAGAAAAATATGTATAGATCTGATACTTGGTAACCAACCAAAAGTGTGAAAAACTGTCATTTGTGAACCGAAACTCTTAGGAAGATGGGACTTGGACAGATACGTGCCTTATTTAATCTGTAATGTGAATATGTATTATTAGCAAGTTGGTGATATTGCAAATATGCTTTATATGAAAAATGTATTTTCTGTGTAGAAACAAAGGGGAGGTTTTTCCCTGGATCATAAACACAGCGTCATCATGACCCATCATGACACGCTGGTTTCCTTCTCAAATCAGGAGAGAGTGAATACTTTGACCAATCAGTTTCCTAGAGTGTGGGATTATTATAATTAGCCTATCCACCCCCTTGGGAAATGCATAAATAGGGACTGTTGAGGACCTAGAGACACACATTCACCCATAAACTGATTTACTGGCGAAGCGCTCTCCAGGAGAACTCAGATCAAGACTCCAGAACTCTGAAAGCAGAAGGCCCAATCCAAAGCTTAACCCTTCTCAGCTGGCCTTTAAAATTTGCAACCTGATTAACCCCCAAACTTCCAAGGGGCCCATAAAATTCAACAGCCGGGCTGTGCTGTTTTTCTGCTTCTTGCCAAGAACGCTTGCTAGGACCAAGAGATCCAAACAAGTAGAGCAGAGCTGTAACCCAGAACCAACCCATCAGATTCAGTCCACAAGGCCGTGCAGAGACCAGAGTGCCATGCTGAGTGCAGAACCAAGCGTCCGAATCCTGTCTGGTGGCTAGAAGATTCCGGTCCAAAACCTTTGACCAGAGCCTGACGGGCCTATTCCAAAACCATAGTTATGAGCATTTAGCATAGAATTGTCCATAGCCAATCTCTTATCTTAAAGTAATCCCATCAAACCCATTCTATCATATCCAGAACTGCATTGTAGAATCTCTTTTGTCTTTTCTGAATCTTTCTCTTATCCATATAATCCTGTGATAATTGTAGTGATAATCATCTTTGCGCTAATATATTTGCTGAAGAAAGGCAGGTTTTGCAGCGGGCAAAGATCAGACAGAGGCTCCTCTGGACTGGTGGCTGTACCGTTGGTATCTCGCATCTTCATAGCCCCTTAGTGTAAAGCCAATCCTTGTTTGTAATCTTCAAAAGGGCATCTATCATTTGAAATCTTGACTCTTTTTGAGAAAAATCGACCTTTACTAAAACCTTCATAACCTCTGAACCGTCCATGCTAGGAACGAAATTTAAGTGTCAAATTGAAGCTAACATCCTCAGCTTTCCATCTAATCCAAAACTCCCTATAGGATTGCCGCAATCGCGCTTAACGCGTGCAGGAAATTTGGCCGCGATTCTGCATTTGGCTCAATTTCATCCCATATAAAATAGCTATTCTTTGCATTTAACCTCTGAATTCAGTTTCCAACCTGCTATGTATCCAACCATCATTGCTAGTGTTTACCTGAACCTATCCGAAGCGGCTCCCACTAGTTTTGAATCCCATTTAGAGAATTAAATCAATTTTCAGTGTTTTTCCCATTCATTCCAAACCACATTCAAAAGCATTTGACCTCTTTTAAAATCATTACTGTTTCTCTCTAAGCTTACTGGGGGAATTTGGATTGAAACTGCATTTGTGGATTGTAAATTCCTGAAACCTGTTTTCTTTCCTTCCTTCTCTATATTGCATATTAGGTGGGATTGAGTAGTATCAGGGGGAAAGAGTGATTGCATTGCATTTGATTGAACACATAACAGCATTATTTCTGTTCTGCATTAACGTCCTATCATTGCATTTCATTGAACCCACACAAAGGTATTCTATGCTACATTATTCTTTTCATCCATACTCCTATTGATTAAAGAGATTGTTGATTGTCATATCACCTAACGCTGATCATTGTATAAATATTAATAGTCTGATATCTAGATATTGTTCAAATTCATAAAAGTGTGATATATATATATTGTTCTATTCATAAAATAAATCTCTTAACTTTGCAAAACAACCTACTTCTTGGTTCAGTGAGACCGGGGGGGGGGATTCAAAGAGAGGGGCATGATATAAGGGTACATCATTCAGAAATAAAAGAACTTTAGACATAAAAATATATAATTAAGGGTTCCAGCTGGGCATCTCACGCCAGGCATTGACTTAGCTGGAGTGCTGGGTTGAAACCACTTACATAAACCAGCTGTTGGCAGACGCTATGGTGAGATGAGGGACCAGGAAGAGTGCTATCCACATCGGTTACAATGGACAAAGGGCGCGGTCATATAGTGGCAATTAAACACTGCAGTATTTGGAAAAAAAGGTTAATAAAGAATTCGCACAATTCTAGACAGAACTGTACCAGACACAAAACTCAGGAAATGGACTGGAGCTTGAGAGGCTAGTCGACTCTATTCCGCAGTCCGTGCTGTCAGCGGAAGCCAGAACCCAAATCAACATACCATTCATGACAGAGGAAATATTGAAAGTGATAAAGAATTGGCAATAAATAATGCCCCAGGTCCCGACGTTCTCACAGCGGAATTGTATGTGGGATATGGTGCCTATCTGGCACCTTATTTATTGAAGTTACGGAAAAAGGCAGTTATGGAGGGACAATTCCTGCAATCTCTCTGAGAAGTGGTCATAACTGTCCTGCTCAAGCCGAATAAACCATGTGACGAGTGAAGTTCATACAGACCTCTGTTGTTAATGAACGTAGACACTTAAATCTGCACAAAAATATTAGCTAATATACTGCTGCCATTAATGCCTGCATTAATAAACCAGGATCAGGCCGGCTTCATACCTGGGAGAGTGACGACCCTTAACCTTAGACGTTTGTTCAATATCATAGCCTGTATATCCCCTGAGGCCCATGCAGTAGCCATAGCCTTACATGCCCAGAAGGCATTCGATATGGTGTCTTGGCTGTTTTTATTTACGGTTCTCTGAAAATGTGGGCTGGGTGAGGTTTTTATAAGCTATATCAAAATACTTTATATAAAGCCTGTAGCCACTATCTTAACCAATACAACACAGTCCGCTCCATTTGAGCTGGGCAGAGGGACGCGCCAAGGGTGCCCACTGCCCCCACTACTTTTCGCCATGGGAATAGAACACATGGCAGACTTAATCTGAGACAGACACACAAATAAAAGTATATGTATAACTCGAACCCCAGAAATAATCTCGCTATTCGCGGATGACATTTTACTATATATTGGAGACCCACAACAGAACTTAGATCCTATAATGGAGGATATAGCCCAAGTCGGGACACACTCCGGGTTCACAATTAATTATGGGAAGTCTGAGGTGTTTCCCCTCACAGATGCCATGCCTCAGACAAAAAAACCCCGCTAAAATGGACGCCAGACAAGCTAAGATATTTGGGAATAATGGCCTCTAGGTCCAAACACGTATTGTTAACTGATAACTATGCTGCCCTGACAAGATATACAAATACAAAAACGTCCACATGGTCACGTATTCCTCTTTCATCAGCGGGTAGACTTTCGCTAATTAAAATTATATTAGTACCTAAAATACTTACAGGCCGATTCATGTAATTCCTCACAAAAGTGTCGCACGCGGCTGGCGCACAGCGTGCCCGTGCGAATGTCTGCGCCAGCCGCGTGCGATAAAATCAATTTCCGCACACAACGTATTCATGGATTCTCGCCTCCAAAAGCAGACGTGGCGCAGAGTGGCGCAGCGACCCTGCAGCAGCGCCAGTTACGCCCCCAAGAACGCCTTCACGCAAGGAAAAGCCATCAAGATCGCAAAACCATCGCAAAGGGCTGCGCCAACCCTGGACCAGTTCACCGGACTGGCAAACAGCAAACGCAAAGCGGGGAACATGTATTACGGGTTTCGGGAACACGCGTGCGTGAGAAGTTTCACACGTGATCGGGCCTGGGGTAGCGTGTGCGTGTATTTTAGAGGTGCGTGAGAAGTTTCACACGCGATTGGGCTGGGTACGTGTATTTCAGGGGTGTGCGAGAAGTTTCACACGCGATCGGGCCTGGGGGAGCGTGTGCGTGTATTTCAGGGGTGTGTGAGAAGTTTCACACGCGATTGGGCTGGGTACGTGTATTTCAGGGGTGCACGAGAAGTTTCACACGCGATCGTGCCTGGGGGAGCGTTTGCGTGTAATTCAGGGGTGCGTGAGAAGTTCTACACGCGATTGTGCTGGGTGCCTGGATTTCAGAGGTGCGCGAGAAGTTTCACACGCGATCGGGCCTGGGGGAGCGTGTGCGTGTATTTCAGGGGTGCGTGAGAAGTTCCACACGCGATTGGCCTGTGCGCATGTATTTCAGGGGTGCGCGAGAAGTCCTACATGCGATTGGGCTGGGTACGTGTATTTCAGGGGTGCGCGAGAAGTTCCACACGTGATCTGGCCTGGGTGCTTGTATTTCAGAGGTGCGTGAGAAGTTTCACACGCGATTGGCCTGGGCGTGTGTATTTCAGAGGTGCGCGAGAAGTTTCACACGCGATCGGGCCTGGGGGAGCGTGTGCGTGTATTTCAGGGGTGCGCGAGAAGTTCCACACACGCGATTGGGCTGGGTACATGGATTTCAGGGGTGCGCGAGAAGTTCTACACGCGATTGTGCTGGGTGCGTGGATTTCAGAGGTGCGCGAGAAGTTCCACATGCGATCGGGCCCGGAGGAGCATGTCGGTGTATTTCAGGGATGCGCGAGAAGTTCCACACGCGATTGGCCTGTGCGCATGTATTTCAGGGGTGCGCGAGAAGTTCCATACGTGATCTGGCCTGGGCGCGTGTATTTCAGAGGTGCGCGAGAAGTTTCACACGCGATTGGCCTGGGCGTGTGTATTTCAGAGGTGCGCAAGAAGTTTCACACGCGATCGGGTCTGGGGGAGCGTGTGCCTGTATTTCAGGGGTGCGGGAGAAGTTCCACACGCGATTGGGCTGGGTACGCGTATTCCAGGGGTGCGCGAGAAGTTCCACACGCGATTGGCCTGGGCACGTGTATTTCAGAGGTGCGCGAGAAGTATCACACGCGATTGGCCTGGGCGCGTGTATTTCAGAGGTGCGCGAGAAGTTCCACATGCGATCGGGCTGGGTGCGTGTATTTCAGGGGTGCACGAGAAGTTCCACATGCGATTGGCCTGGGCGCGTGTATATCAGGGGTGCGCGAGAAGTCCTACACGCGATTGGGCTGGGTGCGTGTATTTCAGGGGTGCGCGAGAAGTTCCACACGCGATTGGCCTGGGCGCGTGTATTTCAGGGGTGCGCGAGAAGTCCTACACGCGATTGGGCTGGGTACTTGGATTTCAGGGGTGCGCAAGAAGTTCCACACGCGATTGGGCTGGGTACGTGGATTTCAGGGGTGCGCAAGAAGTTCCACACGCGATTGGCCTGTGTACGCGATTCCATTGGACCAAAGGCCCTGACAGCGCAGGCGCGTCTGTGTCGTGACACGCGCGGGCATTTCCCTGTACCCGGGGGAATGTTACAAGACCAAAAACTGCACGTCCGAGTGTCAGCTCGCGTAATTGGAGGATAGGGCCTCAGTGCGTACACGCGGAAGTGACGTTGGACGTGTGGTGCGGTTCAAAAGGTACGTGTAGGACGTAATTTCCTTGTACGTGCTTTTCGTGGAGAGCGAGTGGGTGAAATCTGTACTTCTTGTTGGTTCACACGCGATTTACTTCACAGCGTTTCTAGTTCGTACTCCCTGTTACCTCTGTCAGTATTTTTCTGATTTTCTCATCGACCTGTTTCCTCAAACAGTGTTGACTTCTCCTTTTGTCCTGTCTCCTCAAACAGTGTATAAATCTTCTTTTGGCGGGGGTGTTGCCAACGCGCACACGCGCGTATTTTCACGCTCTTTTCCCAGGCAGATGGTGAGTCGCGCACGTATTTACCAACTGTGCTAGCCCTGTGTGTAGCGTACCCCTTCAGAGGTCATTGTAGGCTGCGTGTGACACGCATACGTTCATTTTTGTGTTTCTGGGTGCCACAGCGTAGTGCGGGTTCCTTTTCCCACGCACGTGGTCTACGAGGGGTCGCGTGCACGTCATTTTCTGTTTTAGGGGTGCCTGTGCGTTGCGTGACCCGTCATCTTTCCCGAGGGGTTCCATACAGCCTTGCTAGAGCACTTGGGTACGAATTCCATCTAGTACCCTACCCCTTTGACCCCCAATTGCCCAGGACAATTGTCTACTGCAACTCCCATACGCACAACTCCATCAGTGCCATGGCTGGGAGGCGAGCAAGCGGTAAGGGTGGCAAAGGTGGCCGAGCCTCAAGAGGTGGGCATGGTGGGCACGGTAGGGGACGTGGCCAGGATTTGCAGACTACCCCTAGCCCCCCACGTGTGCAGGACCAGTCAGGGACACACATTCCCTCCCCCCATGGTTGAGGGAAACGTGGCTGACACCATCCCTGCTCAGCCCTTGTTGGACCGGCCCGTTGTGGCACCTGACCTAGCACAGGGTGACTCCCAGGCTGACTTCCAGGTCACCAAGTCTAGGCCACGGGTGGCGGCGCAAACCAGTGTCACCAGGCCACGTGGTACAGGGGCAGCCATGTCATCTGCTGTCCCAAGTAGGCGGGGTGGGGAGGCTGCAGGGGCAGCTGCAGCTCCGTCCACCCCAGCTCTGACTCTCCCAGCCAGGACAGTGTTGGTCCCGGTACATCAGACTGAGGTTCCCCCTGCCATCCTCACACTTCAGCTAATGCCTGCAGAAAGTCATGTGGTCAGTTTGCCATCGCACACTACTACTACACAGTCCACCGGTGCTCCTGCCTCTAGTGTCCAGAGCGGCGTAGGGCACTCCGGATCCCCAGCACCCACAAAGAGAAAGAGGAAGAGTGCTCGTCCAGTACAGGCTGATGACCCCGACACGGCTACACGGTCCGGCACGCCAAGGAAGCCTAGCTTCAATGATGCCGAACTGGATACACTTGTGCAGTATGTGTCCGAACATGACGCCGTAATGCTGGTCACTTCAGGGTGTAGGATCACACCTGCTCGACGTCAGGCACACTGGCAGTCCATCGCGGACAGCATAAGTGCCCTTGGGTTTGTGAGGCGCACAGCTGTTGAGTGCTACAAGCGCTGGAACGACCTTAAGCGCAGGGCAAAGAAAGTGAAAGGGGAGTGAAATGCACATGACATAGATTGGGTGGGAGCGTGGGTGGCAGTGCGCTGCGGATGGAATGCGATAGTTGGGTGCATGGAGGCATGCATGGGAGAATGAAGGTGCAGTGGGTCTGTGGCAGGAATACACTATTGGGTGCATTGCTGAAGCCCATAGCCCCTAGGCTGTAGGGCATGCACTGAGGAGCATAGGGCTGCAACATACACACTGCAGGAATGCATGTTTCAGTCTGTAACCAGGTCAGGGTGGTGCTTGCATAGTGCAGTGTGTGCCGATTGGTTGCAGTACCATTAGTGCTGCAAACTGAATGTGGGTAGGTTGACAATGACACAGTACTTTGTGAATGGGAGTGGGTATGCCTATAGTATGTGAATGAAAGTGTATAGGGGTGCAGGAGAGAGTGTTTTCTTTCCACATTGTGTTACCTGTTGCAATTTGTTGCTGCATAGCTACATGTTGGTGTGCAGGTTGGGTAGGACTGCTGGTGGTAGTGGTGTGTATGTCGATGGTCGTAGTTGGTGAAATGTTGAAATGCACGGTGGCATTACGTTGCTGTAGGTGTGTTCAAGGCCTATGCTGTGTGCAGAATTGTTGAAGTAGGCCAAATGTTGTAAACATGTTGTGGTTAGTGACACAATACTTTGTGAATGGCTGTGGGTAGAGGTGGTGGAGGATGTGGTATGTTTATGCATTCTGGTATGTGCGACCTGTGTTCGTGATTGGGTGTTTTCTGGTGTGGGGGAGTTGGGGTGAAGTTCTGCTACCTATGTGTGGCACGATTGTGCAAAATGGTAGTTGCCCACATGGCTATTATGTTAACTGTTGCCATTTGTTGCTGCATAGCGCCACGGCAGTGTACAGGTTGGGTAGGAGTGTTGGTGGCAGTGGTGTCTATGTTGATTGGCGCAGATGCTGATATGGGGACATGCATGGTGGCATTATGTTGCCGTGAGTGTGTTCAAGGACTAGATTGGATGCATGACCGAAGGCTCGCAGGCCGTAGGCCATGCATTCAAGAGCCTAGGCCTTCAGGACACACACGCCAATAATGCATTTTTCAATGTGCATGAGTTAGAGGGTGGTGACATGTAAGGAGTGGGAGTGGCGCCCATTTAAGCCGTTACAGGCCACTGTTGCAAATAGATTGTGGGTAGGTTGGCAGTGGCACAATACTTTGTGAATGGTAGTGGGTACGCCCATAGTATGTGATTGAAAGTGCACAGGGATGGAGGAGTGAGTGTCTTGTTTGTACATTACGGTAACTGTTGTAATTTTTTACTGGATACCTCTATGCCGGTGCTCTGTGGTTGGGGATGCTGCAGTGAAAAGTCACGCTCTATGGGCACTGGTTGCAATTCTTGTATACTGTCAGTATGTTACAGGATATGGTTGAAGGGTAGCTTATATGTGCTTGGATAGTGTGCTGTGTGCACAATGCTTGCAGAATGGGTAATATTCTAAACATGTTGTGTTTACTTTGCCAGTGAAACAATCCTTTCTGAGTGGAAGTGGGTAAGAGAAGAGTATGTGAATGAAAGGGCTTAGGGGTGCCGGAGTCAGGGTAATGTTTATACATTATGGTAACAGTTGTACGTAATGATGTGTATGTCCATTTTGGTGTCAAGGTTGATTAGGAGTGCTGGTGCCAGTGGTGCATATGTGCATAGTGGTAGTTGGTGATATGCAGACATGTATTGTTGAATTACATTGGGGGGAATGTGCGCAAGGAGCAGACCCACTGGAGCAATGCAGATTTGGCAGTGGATGAGGCACAGGGTGGTGATCTTTGGAGAATGCGTGTGGAGCACATTGCCGATGTGCTACAGCAGCACAAGTGAGTTGCAAAGCGTGATAGTTGGAACATGCTACAGTATTTGGTGTGCGGCAGGAGATGGTGCAGTGAGACGTTGGGTAGTGTGGCCACACGGTGCAGTGCGTACGTAATGTGAGTATGGAAGTGGGTATGGTTGAAGGGCAGTTTATATGTGGTTGGTTACTCTGCTGTGTGCAGATTTATTGATGTAGGTCAAATGTTGTGAAGGTGGTGTGCATAGGTTGGCAGAGACACAATAGCGTGTAAATGGTAGTGCATAGGGGTGGTGCAGCCTGCGCTATGTTTGTGGCTTCTGCTAAGTGTGACACGTTTACGTGAATGCATGTTTTATGGTTAGGGGGAGATGGGTACAACTGCCGCTACTTATGTAACATTTGTGCATAATGTTAGGTGCCCACATGGTCTCTTGCTTGGATGTGTAGTGTTGTGGTTGGTGTGGAAAGGTTTGCAATGTTGTGTGCATACCTAAAGGTGTGCTGGGGGTGTGGTAGGATGTTTGTGCATGCTGCAATAGTGCCTTCTTTAGCAGAAACATCTTGTGGAGGGGCTTTACAATCAAACGGAATGTGTACTGAGAATGTTTAATGGTAATATATGAGTGGTGTGTAGAAATGACAGTGTGAAATACAGAGGTTTTGTATGTGATTGGTTCATGCATGTTTTGAAATGTGACAGAACCCAATTTGGGGAGTGCTCCAAAAAGTGACTGTGCAAAGGGAAGAAGTATTGTCAGAGCTTCACTGGGCCATGGCCCTCACTGTAGATGGTAAAGCGCATGTGCACATCCTCCCATTATGAGCAGGGTGGAAATGGAATTGTGGGAAATAGACAATTAGGAGTTTAGGGCGTGGTTCATAGGAAGGGGTGTTACCATTTCATCACAATACTGTGTCGTGAGGGTGGTCGGAAAGGGGAGACGCACAGTGCTTATTTATCGTCAGTGATACCTTTGTGCACCATCTGCACAGGTGTTGCGTGCAAAGAGGCGTTGCTGGTAATTTCGGTTTGGAAGGAGTGGACGCTTTCTGGGCCTGTCAGGGTGACTGCAGTTTCGGCGGGATGGTTCGCCTTTGCAGATATTTGGCGTCCATCACAAACGTGGACTGTGTCTTGGTGCACTATGGAAGTGCACATTTAAGTTACATTTCATGTGGACAATTAATCCGTCTACTGATGAGGTTGCTGACCGTAGTGATGCGTATTTTTCCTACTGCCAAGGTGGTTTTCTCATGCATAACACTAAGAGCAGTGTGGGTCCATGACGGTTTAATTTGTCCCCAGCAAGTGGTCGGAAGGTGTGTTGTAAACAGAATTATGCGTCATTTTATGCAGACTGCTGGCATGTTCTCCACCCACTATGAGAGCATGAGGTCGCAAAATATGCAGTGGTTCCATAGAAATGGCATCTATTCGAACGCCATTGGAAATGACTTTTTCTTTCACACTGTGCAAGAAGCACTGACCAGAATGTTGTAAAAATGTCAGGACATGCAAACAGAAATGCATATAAAGAGAAAATAAAAATAAAAATTGCGTGCACGCACGTATAAAAAAACACTTTATACATATACGCTGGAAGATTGAATCCCCTGCCTAGTTTCATATTGTTTAACACCCACCCCACCTCCCCCACTATCACAAAAAGGTAGTGGATTACGCAGTACTTTCAGGATTGCATGTGCCACATCCTGGGTGGCTATGTGGATGTATGCGGATGGAGAAATCATGCATACTTTCATTGAACTTTGTAGTGGGCGTGCTTTGGAATGGCATGACATTTGTACTGTAAATGTGTAATGGTACATTTCAAGTGTTGTACAGCAGTGACAGTGTTCAATGATGGCGGCTTTAATGCGATTGGTGGATGTGTGTGTGCCTATTTACCAGTTACCTAATGAAGTAAAGCTGCAGAGAAGATAGTGCAAAGGGAAGAAGGACAGTTACAGTTTTACATGGGTGCGGCACACGCGCTACTTTGGGAGGCGCACGTGGCAAAATCTGACTTTTACACCACCTTGCCCAATTGCCATGGCAGTGTGGGGATTAGCCAATCAGGTAGTGTGGGTGTGGTTAACAGGAAGGGAAGGTGAAATGTTTTCACATTAAACTCTGCGTACTGTTGCCTGTAGGTGATCCCTTTGTAATAAATGTGCACAACTATGCTCTGCAAAGAAACATTGACT
Source organism: Ambystoma mexicanum (assembly GCF_040938575.1). NCBI lineage: Eukaryota > Metazoa > Chordata > Amphibia > Caudata > Ambystomatidae > Ambystoma > Ambystoma mexicanum. Next base: position 596,407,080 of record NC_090935.1, on the reverse strand, counting down.
GCAATTTTGGTTCAGAAGGAGTGGACACATTGTGGTATGCTGTGAATGAGTGCCATTTCGTCAATATGTATGCACTTTGAAAAGACCTTGCCACGTTTCCAGTACTATATGTTATCGTAATTCATTATGGCGACATGCATATGGGTTACCTGCCTTGCTTACATTTGTCCCGTAGACTGAGGGGGTTGCTGTATTTGTATTTGTTTATTTATATTGCATGCCTGGCCCAAAGGCATCTGGGCGCCTTTCTTGCAGTTACAAGTATACGTCGATGTCTACTGGATGTCGTGGGGACGCTTTTTCCCACTGCCAAGGTGTTTTCTCATCTATAATACCACAACGAGTATGATCTACTGCTCATGGATGTTGTTCTGAGCCAGATGAAGGAAGGTGTCTCATCAACAGAAGCATGTACACTTTTTTGTCCGCTCGTGGAATGTTCTTCTGCACCAATTACCTTATTACTTGTGGACATGGCAGAGTGTTGTCATCCATTGGCAAAGCAGTTTTGTTTGCTCGTCTACAGAATGCAGTGAAGAGTTTACTGAACTAATGTGCATAGACGAAAACACAAAAGCTACTGAAAACAGACAAAAAGGTGTTTTTGTAGAAGGATCTACACGTTAATCCCCCAAGCCCGCACGCAGCACGAAAGTCACATGCAGAGATTTTGTGTGTGGTGGCCACGAAAATGGAACTGTGGGGATTGTCCAATGAGTTGCTTAGGATGTGCGGCAATAGGAAGAGGGACTCCTTCTGCACTGGGGACCGGCCTTAGACGTACTTGGGGACCTGCACGTGCAACATTCGATGCTCCTCACCATGCTGGCCTATGGAAATGGCACTGTAGTGATTGTCCTATCATTTGCTGCTCAGGGTGTATGTCAGAGGAAAGCATGCCAATAGGAAGAAGGACTCCTCCGGCTTTACTGGTGCGCGGTCCTGGTGGTACTTGGAGAAAGGCACGTGCCACATTCTGTGTTTGTGAGCATGCTGGCCAATAGACATGGGACTATGCCCTTCAGCCAATCAGGTGCTTTGGGTGTACCTTACAGAAAAGAGCACCAAACGGGAGAAGGAGTCCTCCTGCTTCACCCGGGTGCCTCCCTCGCAGTGATTGGAGAAAGGTGCCACATTGAATTTTCCAGAACTTTGTGTACTGCGGCTGGCAAACATGGCAAGATGCACAGTTTTCGTCATGGTTGATTACTTTGTGGAAGAGTTGTGCGTGTAAGACCTCCAAGAAGACTTGTCGAGCAATTTAGGTTTGGACGGAGTGGAGGTTTTGTGGAGTGGTATGGAATTGTGCTGTTTTGGCAGACTGCTTCTAGAATGTTGATGCGTGGCCTCGTTGGCAACTGTACATGTTGTGATCGTGCACTTTGGAGGCTTCTTTATGGGTTCCATGCCTTGTTTCTGTGCGTTCAGTCAACTGAAGATTTTGATGAAAGCAGTGCAGCGCATTTTTCATACTGCCAAGGTGCTTTTCTCATGTATACTGCCGAGAATCACGTGGCATTATTCCAATGCTTCCTGTCACCAGCCAGAGGTTGGAAGGGGTTTCATCAACAGAAGCATGTGTGACTTCTTGAGTGCTTCTGATATGTTCTCCTGTGGGAATGAGAACATTGGTTACCGATACATACACCTTTTCAAGGGAAATGGCATGTCTTTGTCGGCCAGTGGCAATGAAATGTTTGTGCACAATCTACATATTGCACTGAAAACCCTACTGTAAGAATGTGAGTTGAAGTTGAAAACACACATTCGCGTATGAAAACCGCAAAGAAAGTGTTTCTTACCACAAAGAAAGTGTTTCTAGGGAAGCACCTTTAAAAAAACAAAGGTTCTTTTAAGAGCCACCACAACCAACGACGTGCGCTCCCCTAGTACAAAGTTATTCCCCCACTCCCGTGCACGTGCAGCATGAAATGTCTGCAAATATCGCGATAGTTGCAGGGTGGCACGTGGTACATACGCCCATTTGCAGATGACACCCATAGAAATGGGCCTGCAGAGGCTATGGGATTGGGCAATAAAGTTTGTGGGTGTGGTGTACAGACTGATGGTGCTACACTGTGTATCTGTTCACAGAAATGCAGAAGGTGTCGTTATGGGTGTGTGTTTTACGAGACACAGCGTGCAGATTTTAGGGTATGCTGACATACATTCAGTGAAAGTGAATGCAAAACACTGTGCACTCACTACCCATTTACCAATCTATGATGTGCAGGTGTAGTGCTATGGACTAGGTACAATAAAGTGCCTGATTTTGGTTTGTGTGTGTGATACGCAATCATGACGACATTATTTTTATTCATTGTGCAGGGAACATTGCACAGCATGTTACAGAAGTTTCAGTGCCATTTGCGATGAAGGAGGCACTTGCCCAGTTCATGCGTTTCTTTCTGATATCTTGCATAACTTTCTATCGCAGTATGCAGCTACCGATGTGGCAGCGTCATTTTCTATTTGGTCCGTCATTGGAGACAGCATGGTACATTGCAAAGTAGTGTATTTGTACATTTCTTTGTCATGTGCCAATGGCATACTTCGCCCATGGCATTATGACGTTTCACAGCACGAATATTTTTTCCTACCTACTACGTTCATCATACTGTGCCAGTGATCTCGATTTCTGCACACCTCATCTAAACTGGCTTGGTGCCTTTCTTGCAAGTAGTGATATTTTCTTGTAGTAAGTGTTGCGCTCTGACTCTCTTGAAAATGCTCTGGAACAGCGCACTCTTTTCTAACCGACTGAACTATAGTCTTCTCCACAATGCAAAGCCTCCCGCCCTGCATGCGTGCATTGTCAATTCCGTTGTTCATCTGTGAAAAGTGCTTTCTTTTTTTACCTTTTTTCATTCCTCAGTGCATCTTTATTTATTATCGTGTTCTCACACACACCAGAGAAGGAAAGCCAGGAAAGGTCCGGTACAGAAGGGGCAGCACCTGCCTAGATACTATAGGGAACGTGCCGGGAGACAGAATTATTGGGTAGCCCTCACCTATATAGGCAGCGCTCATTGTAATGCTCCTGTAATGACCGTTGCAATGCACTTCCAAGTACCTTCCCTGTGTACAGTAGCGCATTGCACTACATGTACAATACAATGCCCTTTGCTGGGTAAGGGTCTGTAGCGCAGCATATGCTTTGGAAAGGTTGTTTTACAGCTCCACTGCCCTACAGGAGGGCCACTCTTGTTGCCCGCAGCAGATGTGGCAACTGCTGTACATGAAAGTACTCAACTTCATTCTTTGAAAGGCGGTAGCCGGCCCACTGCTCCTTTTTCCTTTAATTTGAGTTGTCGTCACATGCGGTACAAACACTTTGTTACGCCATTACTGTTAGCGGTACCATTCAAGGATATACATACATTGTGGAATACAAGAATGTTTGCAACAACGCCAACCACAGCTTCTTTACATATGCCACAAAGCCATTTATTCTGTGCAACCCATGAACATACAACACTTTTCTAACCACCAGTAAGATTGTTTGCGCTCTGCATATTCTTCTGTTTCCTTACTTGCCTTTACATTCACTAGTATGTGCGTGCGGAAGGTTCACCAGCTTTGCAAATTTGCAGCCTTACTACAAACTGTCCCACTTGCAGTTACATGTTTTCTTCAACTGTATAATCGGCACGCGACCTGTTCGTACTTTCCGTCACACTGCTGAGTGCACACACTATGTATCAGTTTCACGGGCCATGGAAAGGGAAGCAGCAGATAAATCAAAATAATGCCACATTTAACATGCCCACGTCACAGTGCAGGCTGCTGTTCTTTGTTTATCAGTGGCCGTTATACAGTTAGGAGTACTTTAGCCACACATTGCTAAGTTTGCAGAGCCTCCCACGAAGTGGACAGCAATACTTTAAATGCGGTAGCCTACTTCCTGACTACTTAGGGCTGGCGACGGGGTCGGTATTATCAGCATACAGTCCATGACCTATGCATGGGTCTAGGTGTAGAATGTAAACAAGTGCACTTCCACAACTAAATAAAAGTGCATTTGAAGATGCAGACACTAATGGAGTCCTATGGATACTTGCCGTGTAATTGGACATATGCCAAACAGGTGAAGTCTATATATGCTACTAAAAACATTTTCCCTTTACTGGAAAAACTACCCTAAAGCAACGTTATGCTTAAAGTGCCCTACTTAAAACCTATGAAATTCACTAACAAAAAACCTTGTTAAAGGGACGTTATGGTTACAGGTAAAACCTAAAAAAAAAGAAATTCAACAGTTATGGTAAGCTAAGCAACCATAACTCGTGCCACCAGTGTGCACTGCAAGGACTAACACCCATGACATCAAAGATGCCATCACAAATCTCATTCATGACATCAGTGAGGTCATGGGTGTTAGTCCTTGCAGTGCGCACTGGTGGCACGAGTTATGGTTGCTTAGCTTACCATAACTGTCGAATTTCGTTTTTTTTAGGTTTTACTTGTAACCATAACATCCCTGTAGCAACATTTTTCCGTTGAATCTCATAGGTTTTGAAGTGGTGCAACTTAACCATAACGTCCCTTTAACAAGGTTTTTTGTTAGTGAATATATATATATATATATATATATATATATATATATATATATATATATATATATATATATATATATATTACATTGGAAAATATACTTTAGTTTCAATTCACCTTTCGATTTGGTTATTGTAGATATCATCATTTGAAAATAGGTTTCAAAGAATACCTGCTGTTCATTGGTAATGTCATTGGGAATGCAGCTCTTACGGTCTACACTTCTGTATCCTCCTGCAAATCATAGTCAAAACGTGATGAGAACACAATACATAATCAGAAATTGATAATATTCTGGTTTGCATGTGCTTCATGTATTTTCTATGGAAAAAGTAAAATCTTCATTACTAACAAACAGCAAGTAAGTTAATTCAACACATCACACCATTTTATTTTAAGCCTCACTTTTTTTTACAGTGAAAGGTACATGACACAGCAATCCATAATAAATGATGACTGTAACTATCATTTGTACCTGTGCTCCTTGTGTTTATTCCAGCTCCACTGCATCAGTTGTAGATTCCTTGTACATGGAAACACATGAAATAAGCATAGGAAAAGTATTGATATTATGAACATTGAGTTTCTATTACATTTCATTTGTGATTACACATATGGCACTATATGTAATTCATAGTCTTCTACATATAGGCGGGAGTGACACCTCCCACCTGCAAAGCTTGGAATCATCCAGTTCGGAAACAACCGTGGCAGTGGATTTACCACCACCATTGTTTCCAGACCGGCAGGGTCATAATGAGGCCAATTGTGTCTGGGGTAGTCATATAAGCAAGGGTCTCTAGACATAAGATCCCTTTGAGTTGTACATTGTCTTCGACACCTAGGACATTCAGGATGGGCATCCCCAGCTAACCCCATTTTGAGCACATGGCCAAAGTGAGAACTGCCTTTGATAAGGTAGTGGGAGGGGAGTCAGGATTAAGTGAGAGGAATGGGTCCATGTCATGATTCCTGCCCCTCATGTCCCCAGCCCTCCAAGATGTCAGGCTGGAGCCAGGCCACGATCACCTACATGGCCCTCAAGGGCCTCTCCATCCCTCCAAAGATCCACTTGGAGTCAGACTTGGCGCTTGTGGCACCAGACTCACTCACTCCCATAGGATAACATTGGGGAATTGGACTTGTAGTGCATTGATGGGGACAAGATGGATGCCCCCACATATTTCGGTTTCCAGAACTGCATGTGCAGTCTAGTCTTTTGGGTGTGGGTCAGCCCAGAGACACCTGGGATACCCAGAGACTAATTAAGCCACGCCCAGGCTGAGAAACATGCTTTGTGTTTTCTGAACCTGCAGCGTGACACTCACCAGGTTCGCATCGGTCTCCAGTAGGCCTGCATCTTTCTTCTGCACTCAACTCCTGCAAGAACAAGAACACCGTTAAGAACAGCCTTACCTTGCGGCGCTTCTGCCCATCATTCATTGCTCTTTCTATTCTGCGGGCATTTTCGGCGATGTCATTCCCATCCTGGCACGCCGCTTCCTAAGAAAAAGGGAAAAGAACAGAAAAAAGGCATTAGTAAGCATTCAGCAAATCTTCGCTTATTTTTAAAGACTGTACAAGCTTCAAACGCTTACCTCCAGGCGCTCTGGGGGAACTCTGTCTCCTAAACTTCACATCCATCTGCAAGAAGGAAAAGACAATCCAAGTTAGCGTGAAAACATCTAGAGGTGCCGCATACCGCGCTTACTCACCGCATTTCTTCTTCGTAACCGGCATCCACGCTGAAAACGTTGCGGCACCTAAAAGACACAGAAAAAGAACTCAGTTCAATACAAATACGAAAGGGTCGCATCGCACATCACGGTCTCACTCACCTTCAGCGCTACTCATCTCAGCAGCACACCGCCATCCCCGGACGCCGGCCATCATCTAAGAAAGGAAAGGAACAAAGATAGAGAACTGTTCAAAAGACTCATTATACTTACCTGTCAGACTCTTGCTAGTGAAGTAACTAGGCAGCAACGAGCCCGCATAAATCAACGCGCCCCTGCGCTGAAAGCAGGACGGAGAGCACACTTTCCAAGAAAACAAGGTAAGCTGTGGATCAAACGGAAGGGTTGGTCCCCGGGGAAGAAGGGGTTCAAGCACACAGAGACAATAGGGAGTTAAACTCTACCAATCCTGTGTTTCAGGCCCAGTCTCCAGTCGAGTAGACTCCAGGGAAGGGTTTGAGGTCGTAAGAGGTCAGAACAGGCTGAGTGACGTCCCCATGGATACCAGGTAATCGTTACAGAACACAAATCCTCATATCAAAATCCACCTTGGCGTCATGGAAACGTCTGTTGGGGCAGCTACGTTCTGAAGTACACGCAGCCAGGCAGGAGACCAACACCCTGAGGAGAGAGCTGATAGTAGCCAAAGAACACACTGATGATTTAAGTCGGCAACTTCTCCAGTCACAAGCAGGGCATGCACCATTGCCGGGAAGCGTACCCTCGATGCCAGCACCATCAATCAATCCCGTTCAGATAACCCTTCCTGGGGCAGTTCCCTTGGCCCCGCCCGAACGATTTACAGGGGATCCCAAGAGGTTTGCAACGTTCATAAACCAGTGCCGCCTGCACTTCCTTTGTAGACCAAGGGCCTTTCCGAATGACCAATCATGGGTCGCTTTTGTGCTATCCTACCTGAGTGGTAGCGCCGCGGACTGGTCTGTACCCTTTGTGGCCCAGGACGATCCTTTGCTGCATGACTTCAGGGGCTTTCAGCAGGAGATGGAAAAGCTGTTCGCCCGTCGTACTCATGGGCAGGCATTAGACAACGAACTTCTGTCCCAACGCCAAGGGAATCAAGACCTATTAACATACATAGCCACGTTCAATAGACTCGTAGTTGAAGCAGAATGGCCAGTGGAGAAGATAACCACGTTATTTCATCAAGGGTTGCGGTGGGAGCTCAAGGATGTTCTCGCACAAGTAGTGAACCCCCCCTAAAGACTGCTCAAAATTCATTGACCTTGTTGTTCAACTGGATCATAGGTTGCAGGACCGAAAAGCAGATCGAACCAGACTGGACCCTCGCCCTATGTATGTGCGTTCAAAGGACAATATTGCCCGCACAACGAAGGTTCAGGAGAACCAATGCAAATCAGGGGGTTCAGATCCCCCTTGACTAAAGCGGAATGGGATAAAAGGAGACAGCAGCAGTTATGTCTGTACTGTGGAAGGTCAGGTCATTTCCTTAAAGAGTGCCCTGTGAAGCCACTGAGGAGGACAATAGGAGCCACGGACAAGGAAGATTCCATCAAGGAATCGGAAAACTCCCCAGCCCGGCAAGTGTAGGGGTCCACTAGTCGAGCGAAGAAAGTGAACTACAGACCTCCCATTTTGCACTGTGGTCTTGATCAATCAACAACAACCATCTCGGATGCACGCAGTAGGAGCGTACATTGATAGTGGAACCATTGGGAATTACATTGACCAGGATCTTGCGGCAAAGATGGGGCTTCCGTTATGCCCTAAATCAATCACTGACACTGTTACCACTATCGACGGCATGGAAATAGCTTCTGGTCCAGTATCCCAATGCACTGCAGTTTTAACCCTTCTGTGCCAGGATGTACACCAAGAATCTATCGTTTTCGACCTCATTAAGGCACCACAGTTCCGGTTGATTTTGGGAATGCCATGGTTGGTAGCTCACAATCCTCGAATCCATTGGCGAGCAAAAGAATTGGCCTTTCCCGAGACTTGCGCCCACACATGTTATCACCAAGAGAAACAACCAATAGACACCAGAACCTCCACGCTTGCGACTGTGGCAATCGGCAGCCTACCAAGTGAATACCAGGACTTTCAAGATGTCTTTCAGAAAGAACAGGCTAATACCCTGCCACCGCATAGACCATACGATTGCCAAATCAACCTGATACCCGGTGCACAAATCCCTTGTGGGCGAATTTACGCACTCACGGAACCAGAAAACCAGCACCTGAAGGCCTATCTTGACCAATACCTAGCCAACGGGTTCATCCGTCCCTCGAAGTGTCCAGCAGCCAGTCCTCTATTCTCCGCACCGAAAAAGGAGGGGGACTTGAGAACGTGCATCGACTATCGCGCACTGAAACAGATTACTGTAAAAAAAGCGCTACCCCCTGCCACTGATCTCTGAATTGCTTGATCAAGTCAAAGAGGCCCAAATCTACACAAAACTAGACCTGTGGGGGGCATATCACCTTGTTCGCGTAAAACAGGGGGACGAATGGAAAACCGCTTTTTGCACCAAATACGGCTTGTACGAATATCAAGTAATGCCCTTTGGCCTTTGCAACGTGCCTGCAGCATTTCAATACTTCATGAACGATGTCCTACGGGAATTGATTGATGTCTGTGCTCTAGGGTACATCGACGATATTCTAGTATAATCCGCATCAAAGCAGGACCACGTTAAACACGTCCGATCCGTATTAGAGAAACTCTGTCAACACCAGCTCTACGCCAATCTCGAAAAGTGCTCATTCCACGTCTCCGAGGTGGAATTCCTGGGCTTTATTCTCAGCCCGAATGGAATCTGAATGGATGTACACAAGGTAGATGCTATCCTGAAATGGCCATCCCCAAATTCATTCACGGAGCGTTCAAAGTATGCTGGGTTTTGCAATCTTCTACCGCCGGTTCATCCCAGGAATTTTGCAAATCGTGCATTCCATCACGTCATTGCTAAGGAAAAGCAACAAAAGTTCCAGTGGACAACACAAGCTGAGGAAGCTTTCCAGGAACTCAAGGCAAGATTCACATCTGCCCCAATCTTACGCCACCCTCGCCCTGATCTCCCATACCTGGTGGAAACGGACGCCTCAAGCATGGCTATGGGAGCCGTCCTCTCACAAAAGGACCCTGAAACGGGCCAGTTACACCCTGTTGCCTTCTGGTCACGTAGATTCACACCCCCTGAACTCAATTACGCTATCACAGACAAAGACCTCCTGGCCATTAAGTCAGCCTTTAAGGCATGGCAGCACTACCTCTTGGGCGCCAGACACACAATCACCGTAATAACTGACCACCGGAACCTCCAGTACCTAAAAACGGCAAAGGCCCAATCCCCACGACAACTACGTTGGGCTCTTTTTTTTTGCTGAATATGACTACGTGATTACATTTTGACCAGGGGTGAAAAACGGGAAGGCCGATGCCCTTGCCCATATGGGGGTGGAAGAGCAAGGGTATCAGACCCCTGACCCATTAGCAATCATCCCGAGTGACAAGCTCCTAGAAATCACAGCAACCATAACTCAGAAAGAATTACATGAAGAAATCCAAAACATGATGAGTCCGGAGCAATTACAAGCGTGGAGTGCACAAGGAGAACATTACATGATAAAAGACCAGTTGCCCTACTTCAGGAATCGTTTATGCTTACCAAACTAAGAACTACGAGAACAAGACATGTCTGGTTATCATGATTCTGTCATGATCTCTGCTTCCAAAAGGTCAGGGTTTTCCCAACTCCCTTGGAAGCAGATCCATAACCCAGGTTCCGAGTGCCAACCAGTCCCAATTGGGACCTTTTGGACAGTGGCACCAGGCTCATAAATATGCCCAGTCCCAGCGCTGGAAGCGCCGGGCTCATAATGCTTGGGTGGACTTACCTGCAGCAGACCATGCTGCTTACTTGCCTGCCAGTTGAGTCTCTGATCCTCTTCTGTTTGGAACTACTTTTCCTGTTGGGTGGGGCAGGAGCCACTCCCTAGATTCAGAACACTGGAACTCTTCTGGAAAGCAGGAACTCTTTTCTTAGGCGTGGCTGTGGAAGGAGACACCTAAGCACTACAGGAGGCTATTTAAACCACACCCGATGGATGAATCTTGCTTTGCATTATTCTGCATCCTCAGCAGCAGAACGCTCATCGTGTCTTCTGCATCTGATCCTGGGCCTAAGGAAAAAGGCTTACCATTCTGAATCCAGTCTTCAGCAACGCCTATAAAGACAAGAAAGAACAGGTTAGCATTACGGTCTTCAGTGACAGCTCTTCACTTACCTGGTCCATCGGCTGTCACCAACGCCTTGCGCTGCATTCCGGCATCTGAAAGACAAAAGCTTACCAACTCTTCGCACGCTCCGGAGGCCTTCGGCGCTGCATCCCGCATCTGAAAGACAAAACAAGGTGCGTTTAAAGACATTGGGGAACTTAAATACTCACGTGCCATTACTCCTTTCCACATCTAACCCAGTGGGTATTCCGGCACCCAGCAGCCGCCCCGAACTTGTACCTGCAAAATAAAAAGACAGTTAGAGCGCATCGTGAAGCAGGCAACAAGCGCTTACTTACGTGCTTCCAGGCGCTTCTATTCATCACACGGGCTCCATCTTCAACTCACGTCAGCCCGCCATCCGCCATCGCCGGAACCCTGCAAAACAAGAGACATCATTACTAAAGACTTTAAAGACATTAGAATTACTCGAAACTTACCGTTCGTGCAGTAAACGACGGACAGCAGTCCTCTGAAGTCAAGAGGCCTGCTCCCCTTATCCAGTGAAGAAACTGGTTACAGCACCCTGCCTCGAGGCAGATGGAGAGCACGGCGTTCAATTACCTAAGACATCTTACCCTTCGAACCAGACATACAGTGCACAGAGGTCCAGCCCAAAGAGCCAGCCGTGTGTTACACATCACCTTTGAAGATACGGTATACGCCCAGTCAAGACCGGCGCCTCTACGGGAATCAGGTGAGCGTTACAGAATGCAAAGCCAACCACAAAACTCCCGTCCAGGCGCTATGGAAACCTCGGATACCGACCAGCTAGCCCAGTTACTTGGGGAACTAAGGGCAGAAGTGCATGCAGCCCGTCAGGAAACGAACGCTCTAAGAAGGGAACTGATTATTTCCAAGGAGCAAACAGATGATCTCGCTAGACAATTGCTACAGTCACAAGCCGGACAGACCCCGTTACCCGCATCTGGGGGAAATCTTCCTTCTACATCCTCTATGAATCCAGTGCAGATCAACCTACCTGGGAATGTACCTCTGGCTCCGCCCGAACGATTTTCTGGTGACCCAAAGAGGTTTGCAGTATTTATCAATCAGTGCCGGTTGCATTTCTTATGCCGGCCAGCAGCCTTTCCAACTGATCAAGCTAAAGTAGCTTTCGTGCTTTCGTACCTTAGTGGCAATGCGGCAGACTGGTCGATCCCTCTAGTAAATCAAGATGATCCGGTCCTCCATGATTTTCAAGCTTTTCATCTCAGTATGGAAAAACTGTTCGCAAGACATTCACAGGGGCAGGCCTTGGACAATGAGCTTCCTTCGTTGCGACAAGGTAATCAAGACCTTTTGGCTTATATTGCGTCTTTCAACAGACTGATAGTGGAAACTCACTGGCCTGAGGACAAAAGGATTACGCTGTTTTATAGAGGTCTACGCGGAGAGCTCAAAGATGTGTTAGCCCAAGTAGTGAATCCCCCACAAGATTGTTCGGACTATATAGACTTAGTCGTTCAAATAGATCACAGACTGCAGAACAGGAAGGCCGATCGTTCCAAGTTTGATGCGCGAGTATTTTTCAAACCGCCAACTCCTTCCAAAGGAGTAGACTCCGGGGAACCCATGCAAAAAGGGGGTCTGAAAGGTCCTCTAACACAAAAGGAGCGGGAAAGGAGAAAACAGTTGCAATTATGCCTCTATTGCGGAAACTCAGGGCACTTTCTTCGAGACTGTCCGGTGAAGCCTGCCAAGAAGGCAGTAGGAGCTGCAGTTACCAAAGTTACAAACTCTGAGCAGGGAAACGACCTCGCCCGACAAGAATAGAGGACCTCTTGCCGAGCGTGAAAACCAGTTCCGTGACCTCGCATTTCGTGATACCTATGGTCCTCATTAGCCCTGATAATCCGGATCGATTACATGCAATTGAAGCTTACGTCGACAGCGGTGCCATCGGCAATTATGTGGATCATGAAATGGTTTTGAGGATGAATCTAACTCTTTGTCCCAAGGCTGTAAAGGACGTCATTACTACGGTGGATGGTACGGAGATAGCCTCCGGGCCAGTAACGCATACCACTCAAGAAGTGACGCTAGTAAGTCAAGATGGACACCATGAGAAGATCGTGTTCGATGTGATCAAGGCCCCTCAGTTTCAGATTATTCTAGGAATACCTTGGTTAGAGAAACACAATCCTCTGATCGATTGGCGAGCAAGAACGGTCCAGTTTCCAGAATGTGTCTCTACTTGTCACCCTCCACCTGGTGTTGCACTGGCAGCAATTTCTTCAGAGACTCCCCGGTTACCTCCCGAATACCTAGAATACCAAGATGTTTTCCGGAAGGATCAGGCTAACTCTCTACCTCCTCATAGGTCTTATGACTGCCAGATCGACCTGATACCTGGATCTACTCCTCCTTGTAGTAGAATTTATGCCCTCACCGAGCCTGAGAACCTTCACCTTCGACAATACCTGGATCAATACCTGGCAAATGGGTTTATTCGTCCTTCCAAGTCCCCTGCTTCTTCAGCTTTGTTCTTCGTTCCAAAAAAGGAAGGAGACCTTAGAACTTGTATAGATTATCGCTCCCTGAACCAGATCACCGTTAAGAATAGATATCCGTTACCTTTGATCCCTGAACTCCTGGACCAAGTCAGAAAAGCATGCATATATACAAAGCTGGACCTTAGAGGAGCTTACCACTTGGTACGAGTAAAAGAGGGCGATGAATGGAAGACGGCCTTCCGCACCAAGTATGGGCTATTTGAATATCAGGTCATGCCCTTCGGACTTTGTAATGCCCCGGCCGCCTTTCAATATTTTATGAACGATGTCCTCAGAGAGCTCATAGATGTGTGTGTTGTTGTTTACATTGACGACATCCTCGTTTATTCTTCATCGGAATCTGAACATCGGAAACACGTGAAAATGGTCCTCGAAAGATTGCGTCAACACAAACTTTTCGCTAAGTTGGAAAAATGTGTTTTCAACGTGACTGAAGTTGAATTCTTGGGATTCATATTATCACCTGGCGGAGTGCGTATGGATTCAAAGAAGGTCGATGCAGTTCTCAAATGGCCATCACCATCCTCCGTAAAAGGTGTGCAAAGCATGTTAGGCTTCGCTAACTTTTACCGCAGGTTTATCCCCGAATTCTCTCGAATAGTCCAGCCCATCACTGCCTTGTTAAAGAAAAACAAACATTTTGAATGGTCTACCGAGGCGGAACAAGCTTTCCAGGATTTGAAGACTAAATTTATCTCTGCACCAATCTTAAAACACCCTCGCCCTGAACTCCCCTACATCGTGGAAACTGATGCTTCAAGCCTTGCGATGGGGGCAGTTCTATCACAAAAGGACCCGGTAACCAATCAGTTGCATCCCGTGGCATTTTGGTCCCGCAAATTCTCGCCTCCTGAAATCAATTACACGATTACTGACAAGGAACTTCTGGCTATCAAGTCTGCCTTTAAGGCTTGGCAGCATTATCTGCTGGGGGCCCGACACACCGTTACTGTGATTACGGATCACCGAAACCTGCAATATTTGAAAACCGCAAAAGCCCAATCCTCTAGACAACTCCGTTGGGCATTATTCTTTGCCGAGTTTGACTTCATAATTACCTATCGACCTGGTACAAAAAACGGTAAAGCTGATGCCCTTTCTCGGATGGGAGTGGAAGAACACTTGATCAACCCTAAACCTGTACCAATCATTCCCGAACAAAGAATTCTGGGTGTAATCGCCACAGAATCCATAGAGGAAGTTAAGGATAAAGCCAGGCAACTTGTAACTCCAGCAGACATACAGAATTGGCATCTGCAGGGAAAGGACTTTGCAGTAAAGGACAACTTATTGTATTTCCAAGAACGATTATACCTACCCAGTACAGATTTACACAAAAAAGTAATCTCTTGTTATGACGATTCTTTAATGGAAGGACATCCCGGTATAGTCAAGACCTCAGAAAAGATCAAGCGCTACTTCTGGTGGCCGTCTTGGAAAAAAGATATCAGAGACTTTATAATGTCCTGTGGAGTATGCGCCCAAAACAAGAGTCAAAAGGAAAGACCAGCAGGCCTCTTACGCCCTATTGACATCCCACCTCGCCCTTGGCATACGCTTTCTATGGACTTCATCACCGATCTACCTCCATGCTCCGGATACAATACGATTCTAGTAATCGTGGACTTATTCTCCAAGATGGCGCATTTCATTCCGCTCAAAGGCTTGCCAACAGCAGCAACTCTGGCCCGAGAATTTCTCGAAAACATCGTCCGACTGCACGGTTTTCCTTCAGTTCTAATTTCGGATCGAGGTAGTCAATTTATTTCTCATTTTTGGCGAAGTTGCTGTCGGTCGGCTCAAATTGACGTGAGACTATCGACCAGTCACCACCCTCAGACCGACGGACAAACCGAGAGGACCAATCAAACTCTGGAACAGTATTTACGCTGCATGCTGCAACAAACTGAAAAAACTTGGAAAGACATCCTTTGGATAGCCGAATATGCCTACAATAACTCTGTCCATTCGGGAACTGGGAAAACCCCGTTTTTTCTTTTGTACGGCAGTCACCCTCGAACCTCGGAGTTGGATCCCCTCCAAGATCTTGAAACACCAGCAGTAGACTACCTGCATTCTACAATCACCCAAGCCCTTAAGGAAGCTGTTTCTCACCTTCAAAGGGCTAAAGAACAATACAAGAAAGGAGCAGATCAACATCGGAAGGAAGCCCCTCAATATCAAGTAGGGGATCAAGTCTGGTTATCCACCAAATATCTACCTCTAAAAGGGCCACGCACATTCAACCCAAGATACCTTGGTCCCTATTCCATCACTACCATAGTAAACCCAGTAGCGGTCAAGTTGGACTTGCCCCCGCACATGAAGATACATCCGGTCTTCCACGTCTCTCTATTAAAACCCGTGCATCCTCAAACCCGACTAACCAAATCTCCAAAACCTATCCTAGTTGATGGAGAACTCGAGTTTGAAGTCAAAAGCATTCTGGACTCCAAGATCTCCAAATCTAAACTATTCTACCTAATTGACTGGAAAGGCTACGGCCCCCAAGAGAGATCCTGGGAACCTGCTGAATATGTCCACGCTCCTCGCCTAATCAAAAGATTTCACCGAACATTTCCTGACAAGCCAAAACCCCCGGAGAAGCCCGGTTTGGGAGGGGCCTTGAGGGGGGGTACTGTCATGATCTCTGCTTCCAAAAGGTCAGGGTTTTCCCAACTCCCTTGGAAGCAGATCCATAACCCAGGTTCCGAGTGCCAACCAGTCCCAATTGGGACCTTTTGGACAGTGGCACCAGGCTCATAAATATGCCCAGTCCCAGCGCTGGAAGCGCCGGGCTCATAATGCTTGGGTGGACTTACCTGCAGCAGACCATGCTGCTTACTTGCCTGCCAGTTGAGTCTCTGATCCTCTTCTGTTTGGAACTACTTTTCCTGTTGGGTGGGGCAGGAGCCACTCCCTAGATTCAGAACACTGGAACTCTTCTGGAAAGCAGGAACTCTTTTCTTAGGCGTGGCTGTGGAAGGAGACACCTAAGCACTACAGGAGGCTATTTACACCACACCCGATGGATGAATCTTGCTTTGCATTATTCTGCATCCTCAGCAGCAGAACGCTCATCGTGTCTTCTGCATCTGATCCTGGGCCTAAGGAAAAAGGCTTACCATTCTGAATCCAGTCTTCAGCAACGCCTATAAAGACAAGAAAGAACAGGTTAGCATTACGGTCTTCAGTGACAGCTCTTCACTTACCTGGTCCATCGGCTGTCACCAACGCCTTGCGCTGCATTCCGGCATCTGAAAGACAAAAGCTTACCAACTCTTCGCACGCTCCGGAGGCCTTCGGCGCTGCATCCCGCATCTGAAAGACAAAACAAGGTGCGTTTAAAGACATTGGGGAACTTAAATACTCACGTGCCATTACTCCTTTCCACATCTAACCCAGTGGGTATTCCGGCACCCAGCAGCCGCCCCGAACTTGTACCTGCAAAATAAAAAGACAGTTAGAGCGCATCGTGAAGCAGGCAACAAGCGCTTACTTACGTGCTTCCAGGCGCTTCTATTCATCACACGGGCTCCATCTTCAACTCACGTCAGCCCGCCATCCGCCATCGCCGGAACCCTGCAAAACAAGAGACATCATTACTAAAGACTTTAAAGACATTAGAATTACTCGAAACTTACCGTTCGTGCAGTAAACGACGGACAGCAGTCCTCTGAAGTCAAGAGGCCTGCTCCCCTTATCCAGTGAAGAAACTGGTTACAGCACCCTGCCTCGAGGCAGATGGAGAGCACGGCGTTCAATTACCTAAGACATCTTACCCTTCGAACCAGACATACAGTGCACAGAGGTCCAGCCCAAAGAGCCAGCCGTGTGTTACACATCACCTTTGAAGATACGGTATACGCCCAGTCAAGACCGGCGCCTCTACGGGAATCAGGTGAGCGTTACAGATTCCTTGATCAAGGGCCACCCTGGAATCGCTAAAACCCTAGCCAAGGTAAAACGAAATTATTGGTGGCCCACGTGGCGTAAAGACATTATCCAATTCATCCTATTTTGTGGAGTGTGTGCTCAAAACAAGTCATCCAAGCAGAAACCGGCTGGGCTATTACAACCATTGGAAATCCCACCAGCACTCTGGCACACGTTGTCGCTCAATTTTATTACTGACTTACCACCCAGTCAAGGGTTTAACACTATTATTGTGGTTGTGCACCTATTTTCAAAAATGGCACATTTCATTCCTCTTAAGGGGCTCCCAAATGCTTCCACTCTGGCAAAGGTATTTCTTGAAGGCATCGTACGGCTCCAGGGGTTTCCTTCAGTTTTGGTCTCAGACCGAGGTACTCAATTCGTATCTAACGTCTGGATAAAATGCTGCTCTGTGGCCCAGATCGACATCCGGCTATCCACCAGTCACCATCCCCAAACGGATGGTCAAACTGAGAGGACAAATCAGACGCTCGAGCAGTATCTGCGTTGCATGTTACACCAAGCTGAAGGAAGCTGGTTCGACCTATTATGGATAGTTGAATATGCTTATAATAACTCCCCACACACCAGCACTGGGCAGACACCCTTTTATAACATGTATGGCAGGCACCCATGTACTTCTGAGTAGGACGTTCCTACAACCCTGGAAATGCCAGCAGTCAAAACCTTGCACACAACCATTTCTCAAACCTTTAAAAGGGCAGCTGAACACCTACTTCAAGCTAAGAATCACCAAAAGAAGTTTGCTGAGCAACACCAAGAAAAGGCCCCCAACTACCAAGTGGGAGACAAACTCTGGCTGGCATCTAAGCACGTGTCCATTAAAGGAACCCAAACTTTCTGTCCAAGATACCTGGGTCCATTCACCGTCACCTCTGTGATTAATCCTGTGGCGGTCAGACTAGCTTTGCCGTCAAACATGCAGATTCACCTGTGTTCCACGTGTCTTTCCTTAAACCTGTTCAACCTGGGACCTGGGTAGCAACGCCACCGCAACCAGTAGTAGTCGCTGGGGAGCCAGAATTCGAAGTCAAGGACATCCTGGATTCAAAGTACGTCAGATCCAAATTATACTACTTAGTAGACTGGAAGTGGTATGGTGGTATGGTCCACAAGACAGGACATGGGAGCCTTGTGAGTACATCCATGCACCTCGCTTGCTTAGACGCTTTCATTAAAAGCATCCAAACAAACCAGGACCAGACAGAAGAGCCACCTTGAGAGGGGCCTTGGGGGGGGAGTGCTGTCATGATTCCTGCCCCTCATTTCCCCAGCAGTCCAAGATGTCGGGCTGGAGCCAGGCCATGATCATCTACATGGCCCTCACGGGCCTCCCCATCCGTCCAAAGATCCACTTGAAGTCAGACTTGGCGCTTGTGGCACCAGACTCACTCACTCCCATAGGATAACATTGGGGAATTGGACTTGTAGTGCATTGATGGGGACAAGATGGATGCCCCCACATATTTCGGTTCCCAGAACTGCATGTGCAGTCTAGTCTTTTGGGTGTGGTTCAGCCCAGAGACACCTGGGATACCCAGAGACTATTTAAGCCACGCACAGGCTGAGAAATATGCTTTGTGTTTTCTGCACCTGCAGCGTGACACTCACTGTTCGGATCAGTCTCCAGTAGGCCTGCATCTTTCTTCTGCGCTCAACTCCTGCAAGAACAAGAACACTGTTAGGAACAGCCTTACCTTGCGGCGCTTCTGCCCATCATCATTCACCGCTCCTTCTGTTCTGCGGGCATCTTCGGCAGTGTCATTTCCATCCCAGCATGCCGCTTCCTAAGAAAAAGGGAAAAGAACAGAAAAAGGCATTAGTAAGCATTCAGCAAATCTTTGCTTATTTTTAAAGACTGTACAAGCTTCAAACGCTTACCTGAATCCAGGCGCTCTGGGGGAACTCTGTCTCTGGAACTTCTCATCCAACTGCAAGAAGGAAAAGACACTCCAGGTTAGCGTGAAAACATCTAGAGGCGCTGCATACCGCGCTTACTCACCGCATTTCTTCTTCATAACCGGCATCCACGCTGAAAACGTCGCGGCACCTAAAAGACACAGAAAAAGAACTCAGTTCAATACAAATACGAAAGGGTTACATCGCGCATTGCATTCTCACTCACCTTCAGCGCTACTCATCTCAGCAGCACATCGCCATCCCCGGACGCCGGCCATCATCTAAGGAAGGAAAGGAACGAAGATAGAGAACTGTTCAAAAGACTCATTATACTTACCTGTCAGACTCTTGCCAGTGAAGTAACTAGGCAGCAACGAGCCTGCATCAATCAACGCGCCCCTGCGCTGAAAGCAGGATGGAGAGCACACTTTCCAAGAAAACAAGGTAAACTTTGGATCAAAGGGAAGGGTTGGACCCCAGGGAAGAAGGGGTTGAAGCACAAAGAGACAATAGGGAGTTAAACTCTAGCAATCCTGTGTTTCAGGCCCAGCCTCCAGTCGAGTAGACTCCAGGGAAGGGTTCGAGGTTTTAAGAGGTCAGAACAGGCTGAGTGACATCCCCGTGGATACCAGGTGAGCATTACAGTCCAGCCCCTCCTCTGTGGACATACATATGTTGATTGCAGGAACAGGGTCTTCAAAAGGGAGAATGCACACACCAGATATGGGGTGGCCATGTGGACAAGGGTCATTAGAGGCAAACCCCCTTTGATTTGTACATTGTCTTTGGCACCTAGAATGTGCAGCACAGTGGGCACACCCACCCACTACCATTGTGAGTGGATGTCCAAAGTGAGAACTGCCTTTGATAAGTGAAGTGGAGAGGTAAGCAGGGTGAAGTGAGTGAAATAGGTCAAGGCCCTCCTCAACATATGTTGATTGCAGGGACAGGGTCTTCAAAGGGGAGTATGGAGACGTTGGGTCTGGGGTGGCCCTTTGGGCAAGGGTCACTAGACGTGAGATTCCTTTGAGTAGTACATTGAGTTCGGATCCAGGGATGTGCAGGACAGTGGGACCACCTATCCCTAATGCAAGCACTTTGCCAAAGACCAAGGTAGTGTGGGGGGGGGAGCTGTCAGAATAAAGTGAGTGGAATACATCCAGGCCCTAGTCAACAATGACATACATATGTTGATTTCAGGGTCTTATACTGGGAGTATGGAGACCTGGGGTGTCAGGGGGACACATGGCCAAGGGTCCCTAGATGCAAGAACACATTGTGTTATACATTTAGTTTATTCTTCGGACATGAAGCCCAAACACCCACCCTCTTTGAGAGTGCATGGAGAAAGTGACCTGCCTTTCATAATTGAGAGGTGGTGTGGTACATTAGGATAAAGTCAGCGTAAATTAGATAATGCAGTCAAAGCAGTACCATTAACCTGTGTTGATTGGGCTGATAGAGAATACCAATTTTATTCCTTAACTCTTATGTGTATTGATGGCTTACGGATGTTGGTGACTTTGAGAAGAACTTGTATTCACATTTAATCTAATTAGATAAAAACCTTTATTTGAAACACCATAAAAAGTGTCAAAATTATTCTCATTTACTTAATCTAGCAAACCCTTTTGTGTTTATAAATGTAAAACCCTAAAATAACATAAAGCAAAGAAAAAACATGGTAAGCAAAGGTAATAAGCAATGTGACCTGCGTTAAAATGCATGTGGTGTTTTTTTTTATTGTGGCGTCGGTTTATGCCTTGTTGTATGATGTAAAGCATATCCAAACAACATGGTGTTTCTGTTAGTTCATAGCAAAACAATATTTTTTGGGAAAAAACATGAATATGAAAGATTGAGAAAAGATATAACTGAAAATTATTAGAAGCATCAACTTTTTATTAAAATGTTGAAACTTTGTCAAAGCACTACGCTTAAAGAAATAATAATTATAATAAAAACAACAGGTTATATTGATTACGATGCAGCAATGTCTGGACAAATCCAGAGTATACCCCAGAATCACTCGGAAGTTCCTCCTGGAAAAACCTGACGACACAAGCAGGTATGACAGGACAAAGTCAGAATCCCATTCTCCGTGAATCCCCCTCTTGTACGATCTATAAGACACACGCCTGCACCATCTGTTTAAATAATGGAGAAGTAGTTTTGTTGATCTAATTAAATTATTTGTTTTTACTTTTTTTGGAATAACAAAGGCAAAACATTTATTTTAAGATCAGGAGTACAAAGCAAATATTTAGAAAATAACATATGCCTATTTATATTTACAGGGAAAGAAATGTCTCAATTATAATTTTTTAGTGGTAGGTTATAATTGTGTCAAAGAAATTTGAAGACTCACAAAAAAACAAGATTTTTTTGCATAAACTAAGTATAATACATGTTTGAATATAAATATAGTAAACTCATGAGATCACATTAGCATTGTAAACTAATTTAGAAGGCAATAGTGCAAGGTTGGTGTAGTTAACAGTGATAGACACAAGTTCACGCATAAGCACCATCAATTCTCAACACAGAACATGTAAGGTAGGCTGCCCAGCAGTATCGTTGCTGGGTAACTGATTTCTGGTTCATACCCCTGAATACCGGCCATAAAAATTGTGGATTCTTACTGGTGAACAAAAACTGTGTTGAAAACATATTTAGATTTATAATTAATTATAGATCTGTATGGGTCATTTGTAAGGGAGAAGAGACAACAAACTCCATTGTGAAATTCAATGAACAGTCAATTAAGTGTAAAAAAATATAGATTAGACAAAATACGCCATACTGCAAACACAACATCAATCCAAAGATGCAAAGTAATCATTTGCACATGAAACAATGTACCTATCTAAGCAAAAAAAGGGGGTGTCTGGGAAACTCTCTACCAGCACGAACACAGCCCATTGACTTGTTCTTGGGTGGATGGCCCCTGGGAGAGTCTCAACCAAGTCTTTAGCTCACTGTTCTTTTCACAGAGAAGAAATTTCCCTGCATATCAGTCTTTGTCCTGCCCAAGGGCAGTCCAGCACCGAAATGCTAGGCAATTCTCCTCTGAACAAGAGTACCACAGCAACCCCATACACGTGTTTCAGCCTTGGTGGGCATCATCAGTGAGGTGAAGCTGCGCCTCTCTAAGAACAGTGAGCAAGGGGTCCACGTCTGGATCGCCCTGGTAACTTAGGGTTAGACCCTAAGTTAATTTATGCAAAAAAAGGGGGTGTCTGGGAAACTCTCTACCAGCACGAACACAGCCCATTGACTTGTTCTTGGGTGGATGGCCCCTGGGAGAGTCTCAACCAAGTCTTTAGCTCACTGTTCTTTTCACAGAGAAGAAATTTCCCTGCATATCAGTCTTTGTCCTGCCCAGGGGCAGTCCAGCACCGAAATGCTAGGCAATTCTCCTCTGAACAAGAGTACCACAGCAACCCCATACACGTGTTTCAGCCTTGTTGGGCATTATCAGTGAGGTGAAGCTGCGCCTCTCTAAGAACAGTGAGCAAGGGGTCCACGTCTGGATCGCCCTGGTAACTTAGGGTTAGACCCTAAGTTAATTTATGCAAAAATAGGGGGTGTCTGGGAAACTCTCTACCCGCACGAACACAGCCCATTGACTTGTTCTTGGGTGGATGGCCCCTGGGAGAGTCTCAACCAAGTCTTTAGCTCACTGTTCTTTTCACAGAGAAGAAATTTCCCTGCATATCAGTCTTTGTCCTGCCCAGGGGCAGTCCAGCACCGAAATGCTAGGCAATTCTCCTCTGAACAAGAGTACCACAGCAACCCCAAACACGTGTTTCAGCCTTGTTGGGCATCATCAGTGAGGTGAAGCTGCGCCTCTCTAAGAACAGTGAGCAAGGGGTCCACGTCTGGATCGCCCTGGTAACTTAGGGTTAGACCCTAAGTTAATTTATGCAAAAAAAGGGGGTGTCTGGGAAACTCTCTACCAGCACAAACACAGCCCATTGACTTGTCTTGGGTGGATGGCCCCTGGGAGAGTCTCAACCAAGTCTTTAGCTCACTGTTCTTTTCACAGAGAAGAAATTTCCCTGCATATCAGTCTTTGTCCTGCCCAGGGGCAGTCCAGCACCGAAATGCTAGGCAATTCTCCTCTGAACAAGAGTACCACAGCAACCCCATACACGTGTTTCAGCCTTGTTGGGCATCATCAGTGAGGTGAAGCTGCGCCTCTCTAAGAACAGTGAGCAAGGGGTCCACGTCTGGATCGCCCTGGTAACTTAGGGTTAGACCCTAAGTTAATTTATGCAAAAAAAGGGGGTGTCTGGGAAACTCTCTACCAGCACGAACACAGCCCATTGACTTGTTCTTGGGTGGATGGCCCCTGGGAGAGTCTCAACCAAGTCTTTAGCTCACTGTTCTTTTCACAGAGAAGAAATTTCCCTGCATATCAGTCTTTGTCCTGCCCAGGGGCAGTCCAGCACCGAAATGCTAGGCAATTCTCCTCTGAACAAGAGTACCACAGCAACCCCATACACGTGTTTCAGCCTTGTTGGGCATCATCAGTGAGGTGAAGCTGCGCCTCTCTAAGAACAGTGAGCAAGGGATCCACGTCTGGATCGCCCTGGTAACTTAGGGTTAGACCCTAAGTTAATTTATGCAAAAAAAGGGGGTGTCTGGGAAACTCTCTACCAGCACGAACACAGCCCATTGACTTGTTCTTGGGTGGATGGCCCCTGGGAGAGTCTCAACCAAGTCTTTAGCTCACTGTTCTTTTCACAGAGAAGAAATTTCCCTGCATATCAGTCTTTGTCCTGCCCAGGGGCAGTCCAGCACCGAAATGCTAGGCAATTCTCCTCTGAACAAGAGTACCACAGCAACCCCATACACGTGTTTCAGCCTTGTTGGGCATCATCAGTGAGGTGAAGCTGCGCCTCTCTAAGAACAGTGAGCAAGGGGTCCACGTCTGGATCGCCCTAGTAACTTAGGGTTAGACCCTAAGTTAATTTATGCAAAAAAAGGGGGTGTCTGGGAAACTCTCTACCAGCACAAACACAGCCCATTGACTTGTTCTTGGGTGGATGGCCCCTGGGAGAGTCTCAACCAAGTCTTTAGCTCACTGTTCTTTTCACGGAGAAGACATTTCCCTGCATATCAGTCTTTGTCCTGCCCAGGGGCAGTCCAGCACCGAAATGCTAGGCAATTCTCTTCTGAACAAGAGTACCACAGCAACCCCATACACGTGTTTCAGCCTTGTTGGGCATCATCAGTGAGGTGAAGCTGCGCCTCTCTAAGAACAGTGAGCAAGGGGTCCACGTCTGGATCGCCCTGGTAACTTAGGGTTAGACCCTAAGTTAATTTATGCAAAAAAAGGGGGTGTCTGGGAAGCTCTCTACCAGCACGAACACAGCCCATTGACTTGTTCTTGGGTGGATGGCCCCTGGGAGAGTCTCAACCAAGTCTTTAGCTCACTGTTCTTTTCACAGAGAAGAAATTTCCCTGCATAACTGTCATGATCTCTGCTTCCAAAAGGTCAGGGTTTTCCCAACTCCCTTGGAAGCAGATCCATAACCCAGGTTCCGAGTGCCAACCAGTCCCAATTGGGACCTTTTGGACCCAGTCCTGGCGCCAGTGGCACCAGGCTCATAAATATGCCCAGTCCCAGCGCTGGAAGCGCCGGGCTCATAATGCTTGGGTGGACTTACCTGCAGCAGACCATGCTGCTTACTTGCCTGCCAGTTGAGCCTCTGATCCTCTTCTGTTTGGAACTACTTTTCCTGTTGGGTGGGGCTGGAGCCACTCCCTAGATTCAGAACACTGGAACTCTTCTGGAAGGCAGGAACTCTTTTCTTACCAGGAACTCTTTTCTTACTTAGGCGTGGCTGTGGAAGGAGACACCTAAGCACTACAGGAGGCTATTTAAACCACACCCGGTGGATGAATCTTGCTTTGCGTTATTCTGCACCCTCTGCAGCAGAACGCTCATCGTGTCTTCTGCATCCGGTCCTGGGCCTAAGGAAAAAGGCTTACCATCCTGAATCCAGTCTTCAGCAACACCTATAAAGACAAGAAAGAACAGGTTAGCATTCCGGCATCTGAAAGGCAAAGGCTTACCTAATCTTCGTGCGCTCCGGAGGTCTTCACACTGCATTCCGGCATCTGAAAGACAAAAGCTTACCAACTCTTCGCACGCTCCGGAGGCCGTCGGCGCTGCATCCCGCATCTGAAAGACAAAACAAGGTGCGTTTAAAGACATTGGGGAACTTTAATACTCACGTGCCATTACTCCTTTCCACATCTAACCCAGTGGGTATCCCGGCACCCTGCAGCCGCTCCGAACTTGTACCTGCAAAATAAAAAGACAGTTAGAGCGCATCGTGAAGCTGGCAACAAGCGCTTACTTACGTGCTTCCAGGCGCTTCTATCCATCACAGGGGCTCCATCTTCAACTCACTTCAGCCCGTCATCCGCCATCGCCGGAACCCTGCAAAACAAGAGACATCATTATTAAAGACTTTAAAGACATTTGAGTTACTCGAAACTTACCGTTCGTGCAGTAAACGACGGACAGCAGTCCTCTGAAGTCAAGAGGCCTGCGCTACCTATCCAGTGAAGAAACTGGTTACAGCACCCTGCCCCGAGGCAGATGGAGAGCTCGGCATTCACTTACCTAAGGTGAGAGCGTTAACCTGTGGGGGTCTACAGGAGAGGAGAAGGGGAAAGAGATAGGGACACCCCAATAACCCCAGTTCATTAACCCCGTATTTTCTATCTGCAGACATCTTACTCTGCACGTCAGGCATACAGGGCACAGAGGTCCAGCCCAAAGAGCCAACCGGGTGCTGCACATCACCTTTGAAGATAACGGTAGTCACCCAGTCAAGACCGGCGCCTCTGCGAGAATCAGGTGAGCGTTACAGAACGCAAAGCCTACCGCAAAACTCTCGCCCAGGCGCTATGGAAACCTCGGATACTGACCACCTAGCCCGGTTACTTGGGGAACTAAGGGCAGAAGTGCATGCAGCTCGTCAGGAAATGAACGCTCTAAGAAGGGAACTAATTATTTCCAAGGAGAGAACAGATGATCTTGCTAGACAATTGCTACAGTCACAAGCAGGACAGACCCTGCTACCCGCATCAGGGGCAAATCTTCCTTCTACATCCTCTATGAATCCAGTGCAGATCAACCTACCTGGGAATGTACCTCTGGCTCCGCCCGAACGATTTTCTGGTGACCCAAAGAGGTTTGCGATATTTATCAATCAGTGCCGGTTGCACTTCTTATGCCGGCCAGCAGCCTTTCCAACTGATCAAGCTAAAGTAGCTTTTGTACTTTCGTACCTTAGTGGCAATGCGGCAGACTGGTCGATCCCTCTAGTTAATCAAGATGATCCGGTTCTCCATGATTTTCAAGCCTTTCAGCTTAGTATGGAAAAACTGTTCGCAAGACATGCACAGGGGCAGGCCTTGGACAATGAGCTTCTTTCGTTGCGACAGGGTAATCAAGACCTTTCGGCTTATATTGCATCTTTCAATAGACTAATAGTGGAAACTCAATGGCCTGAGGACAAAAGGATTACGCTGTTTTATAGAGGTCTACGTGGAGAGCTCAAAGACGTTTTAGCCCAAGTAGTGAATCCCCCACAAGACTGTTCGGATTATATAGACTTGGTCGTTCAAATAGATCACAGACTGCAGAACAGGAAGGCCGATCGTTCCAAGTTTGATGCTCGAGTATTTTCCAAACCGTCAACTCCTTCCAAAGGAGTAGACTCAGGGGAACCCATGCAAATAGGGGGTCTGAAAGGTCCTCTAACACAAAGGGAGCGGGAAAGGAGAAAACAGTTGCAATTATGCCTATATTGCGGAAACTCAGGGCACTTTCTTCGAGACTGTCCGGTGAAACCTGCCAAGAAGGCAGTAGGAGCTGCAGTTACCACAGTTACAAACTCTGAGCAGGGAAACGACCTCGCCCGACAAGAATAGAGGTCCTCTTGCCGAGCGTGAAAACCAGTTCCGTGACCTCGCATTTCGTGATACCTATGGTCCTCATTGGCCCTGATAATCCGGATCGATTACATGCAATTGAAGCTTACGTCGACAGCGGTGCCATCGGCAATTATGTGGATCATGAAATGGTTTTGAGGATGAATCTAACTCTTTGTCCCAAGGCTGTAAAGGACGTCATTACTATGGTGGATGGTACGGAGATAGCCTCCGGGCCAGTAACGCATACCACTCAAGAGGTGACGCTAGTAAGTCAAGATGGACACCATGAGAAGATCGTGTTCGATGTGATCAAGGCCCCTCAGTTCCAGATTATTCTAGGAATACCTTGGTTAGAGAAACACAATCCTCTGATCGATTGGCGAGCAAGAACGGTCCAGTTTCCAGAATGTGTCTCTACTTGTCACCCTCCACCTGGTGTTGCACTGGCAGCAATTTCTTCAGAGACTCCCCAGTTACCTCCCGAATACCTAGAATACCAAGATGTTTTCCGGAAGGAGCAGGCTAACTCTCTACCACCTCATAGGTCTTATGACTGCCAGATAGACCTGATACCTGGATCTACTCCTCCTTGTAGTAGAATTTATGCCCTCACCGAGCCTGAGAACCTTCACCTTCGACAATACCTGGATCAATACTTGGCAAATGGGTTTATTCGTCCTTCCAAGTCCCCTGCCTCTTCAGCTTTGTTCTTCGTTCCAAAAAAGGAAGGAGACCTTAGAACTTGTATCGATTATCGCTCCCTGAACCAGATCACCGTTAAGAATAGATATCCGTTACCTTTGATCCCTGAACTCCTGGACCAAGTCAGAAAAGCATGCATATATACAAAGCTGGATCTTAGAGGAGCTTACCACTTGGTACGAGTAAAAGAGGGCGATGAATGGAAGACGGCCTTCCGCACCAAGTATGGGCTATTTGAATATCAGGTCATGCCCTTCGGACTTTGCAATGCCCCGGCCGCCTTTCAATATTTTATGAACGATGTCCTCAGAGAGCTCATAGATGTGTGTGTTGTTGTTTACATCGACGACATTCTCGTTTATTCTTCATCGGAATCTGAACATCGGAAACACGTGAAAATGGTCCTCGAAAGATTGCGTCAACACAAACTTTTCGCTAAGTTGGAAAAATGTGTTTTCAACGTGACTGAAGTTGAATTCTTGGGATTCATATTATCACCTGGCGGAGTGCGTATGGATTCAAAGAAGGTCGATGCAGTTCTCAAATGGCCATCACCATCCTCCGTAAAAGGTGTGCAAAGCATGTTAGGCTTCGCTAACTTTTACCGCAGGTTTATCCCCGAGTTCTCTCGAATAGTCCAGCCCATCACTGCCTTGTTAAAGAAAAACAAACGTTTTGAATGGTCTACCGAGGCGGAACAAGCTTTCCAGGATTTGAAGACTAAATTTATCTCTGCACCAATCTTAAAACACCCTCGCCCCGAACTCCCCTACATCGTGGAAACTGATGCTTCAAGCCTTGCGATGGGGGCAGTTCTATCACAAAAGGACCTGGTAACCAATCAGTTGCATCCCGTGGCATTTTGGTCCCGCAAATTCTCGCCTCCTGAAGTCAATTACACGATTACTGACAAGGAACTTCTGGCTATCAAGTCTGCCTTTAAGGCTTGGCGGCATTATCTGCTGGGGGCCCGACACACCGTTACTGTGATTACGGATCACCGAAACCTGCAATATTTGAAAACCGCAAAAGCCCAATCCTCTAGACAACTCCGTTGGGCATTATTCTTTGCCGAGTTTGACTTCATAATTACCTATCGACCTGGTACAAAGAACGGTAAAGCCGATGCCCTTTCTCGGATGGGAGTGGAAGAACACTTGATCAACCCTAAACCTGTACCAATCATTCCCGAACAAAGAATTCTGGGTGTAATCGCCACAGAATCCATAGAGGAAGTTAAGGATAAAGCCAGGCAACTTGTAACTTCAGCAGACATACAGAATTGGCATCTGCAGGGAAAGGACTTTGCAGTAAAGGACAACTTATTGTATTTCCAAGAACGATTATACCTACCCAGCACAGATTTACAGAAAAAAGTAATCTCTTGTTATCACGACTCTTTAATGGAAGGTCATCCCGGTATAGCCAAGACCTCAGAAAAGATCAAGCGCTACTTCTGGTGGCCGTCTTGGAAAAAAGATATCAGAGACTTTATAATGTCCTGTGGAGTATGCGCCCAAAACAAGAGTCAAAAGGAAAGACCAGCAGGCCTCTTACGCCCTATTGACATCCCACCTCGCCCTTGGCATACGCTTTCAATGGACTTCATCACCGATCTACCTCCATGCTCCGGATACAATACGATTATAGTAATCGTGGACTTATTCTCCAAGATGGCGCATTTCATTCCGCTCAAAGGCTTGCCAACAGCAGCAACTCTGGCCCGAGAATTTCTCGAAAACATCGTCCGACTGCACGGTTTTCCTTCGGTTCTAATTTCGGATCGAGGTAGTCAATTTATTTCTCATTTTTGGCGAAGTTGCTGTCGGTCGGCTCAAATTGATGTGAGACTATCGACCAGTCATCACCCTCAGACCGACGGACAAACCGAGAGGACCAATCAAACTCTGGAACAGTATTTACGCTGCATGCTGCAACAAACTGAAAAAACTTGGAAAGATATCCTTTGGATAGCCGAGTATGCCTACAATAACTCTGTCCATTCGGGAACTGGGAAAACCCCGTTTTTTCTTTTGTACGGCAGTCACCCTCGAACCTCGGAGTTGGATCCCCTCCAAGATCTTGAAACACCAGCAGTAGACTACCTGCATTCTACAATCACCCAAGCCTTTAAGGAAGCTGTTTCTCACCTTCAAAGGGCTAAAGAACAATACAAGAAAGGAGCAGATCAACATCGGAAGGAAGCCCCTCACTATCAAGTAGGGGATCAAGTCTGGTTATCCACCAAATATCTATCTCTAAAAGGGCCACGCACATTCAACCCAAGATACCTTGGTCCCTATTCCATCACTACCATAGTAAACCCAGTAGCGGTCAAGTTGGACTTGCCCCCGCACATGAAGATACATCCGGTCTTCCACGTCTCTCTATTAAAACCCGTGCAACCTCAAACCCGACTAACCAAATCTCCAAAACCTATCCTAGTTGATGGAGAACTCGAGTTTGAAGTCAAAAGCATTCTGGACTCCAAGATCTCCAAATCTAAACTATTCTACCTAATTGACTGGAAAGGCTACGGCCCCCAAGAGAGATCCTGGGAACCTGCTGAATATGTCCACGCTCCTCGCCTAATCAAAAGATTTCACCGAACATTTCCTGACAAGCCAAAACCCCCGGAGAAGCCCGGTTTGGGAGGGGCCTTGAGGGGGGGTACTGTCATGATCTCTGCTTCCAAAAGGTCAGGGTTTTCCCAACTCCCTTGGAAGCAGATCCATAACCCAGGTTCCGAGTGCCAACCAGTCCCAATTGGGACCTTTTGGACCCAGTCCTGGCGCCAGTGGCACCAGGCTCATAAATATGCCCAGTCCCAGCGCTGGAAGCGCCGGGCTCATAATGCTTGGGTGGACTTACCTGCAGCAGACCATGCTGCTTACTTGCCTGCCAGTTGAGCCTCTGATCCTCTTCTGTTTGGAACTACTTTTCCTGTTGGGTGGGGCTGGAGCCACTCCCTAGATTCAGAACACTGGAACTCTTCTGGAAGGCAGGAACTCTTTTCTTACCAGGAACTCTTTTCTTACTTAGGCGTGGCTGTGGAAGGAGACACCTAAGCACTACAGGAGGCTATTTAAACCACACCCGGTGGATGAATCTTGCTTTGCGTTATTCTGCACCCTCTGCAGCAGAACGCTCATCGTGTCTTCTGCATCCGGTCCTGGGCCTAAGGAAAAAGGCTTACCATCCTGAATCCAGTCTTCAGCAACACCTATAAAGACAAGAAAGAACAGGTTAGCATTCCGGCATCTGAAAGGCAAAGGCTTACCTAATCTTCGTGCGCTCCGGAGGTCTTCACACTGCATTCCGGCATCTGAAAGACAAAAGCTTACCAACTCTTCGCACGCTCCGGAGGCCGTCGGCGCTGCATCCCGCATCTGAAAGACAAAACAAGGTGCGTTTAAAGACATTGGGGAACTTTAATACTCACGTGCCATTACTCCTTTCCACATCTAACCCAGTGGGTATCCCGGCACCCTGCAGCCGCTCCGAACTTGTACCTGCAAAATAAAAAGACAGTTAGAGCGCATCGTGAAGCTGGCAACAAGCGCTTACTTACGTGCTTCCAGGCGCTTCTATCCATCACAGGGGCTCCATCTTCAACTCACTTCAGCCCGTCATCCGCCATCGCCGGAACCCTGCAAAACAAGAGACATCATTATTAAAGACTTTAAAGACATTTGAGTTACTCGAAACTTACCGTTCGTGCAGTAAACGACGGACAGCAGTCCTCTGAAGTCAAGAGGCCTGCGCTACCTATCCAGTGAAGAAACTGGTTACAGCACCCTGCCCCGAGGCAGATGGAGAGCTCGGCATTCACTTACCTAAGGTGAGAGCGTTAACCTGTGGGGGTCTACAGGAGAGGAGAAGGGGAAAGAGATAGGGACACCCCAATAACCCCAGTTCATTAACCCCGTATTTTCTATCTGCAGACATCTTACTCTGCACGTCAGGCATACAGGGCACAGAGGTCCAGCCCAAAGAGCCAACCGGGTGCTGCATATCACCTTTGAAGATAACGGTAGTCGCCCAGTCAAGACCGGCGCCTCTGCGAGAATCAGGTGAGCGTTACAATATCAGTCTTTGTCCTGCCCAGGGGCAGTCCAGCACGGAAATGCTAGGCAATTCTCCTCTGAACAAGAGTACCACAGCAACCCCATACACGTGTTTCAGCCTTGTTGGGCATCATCAGTGAGGTGAAGCTGCACCTCTCTAAGAACAGTGAGCAAGGGGTCCACGTCTGGATCGCCCTGGTAACTTAGGGTTAGACCCTAAGTTAATTTATGCAAAAAAAGGGGGTGTCTGGGAAACTCTCTACCAGCACTAACACAGCCCATTGACTTGTTCTTGGGTGGATGGCCCCTGGGAGAGTCTCAACCAAGTCTTTAGCTCACTGTTCTTTTCACAGAGAAGAAATTTCCCTGCATATCAGTCTTTGTCCTGCCCAGGGGCAGTCCAGCACCGAAATGCTAGGCAATTCTCCTCTGAACAAGAGTACCACAGCAACCCCATACACGTGTTTCAGCCTTGTTGGGCATCATCAGTGAGGTGAAGCTGCGCCTCTCTAAGAACAGTGAGCAAGGGGTCCACGTCTGGATCGCCCTGGTTGCCTAGCATTTCGGTGCTGGACTGCCCCTGGGCAGGACAAAGACTGATATGCGGGGAAATTTCTTCTCTGTGAAAAGAACAGTGAGCTAAAGACTTGGTTGAGACTCTCCCAGGGGCCATCCACCCAAGAACAAGTCAATGGGCTGTGTTCGTGCTGGTAGAGAGTTTCCCAGACACCCCCTTTTTTGCATAAATTAACTTAGGGTCTAACCCTAAGTTACCAGGGCGATCCAGACGTGGACCCCTTGCTCACTGTTCTTAGAGAGGCGCAGCTTCACCTCACTGATGATGCCCAACAAGGCTGAAACACGTGTATGGGGTTGCTGTGGTACTCTTGTTCAGAGGAGAATTGCCTAGCATTTCGGTGCTGGACTGCCCCTGGGCAGGACAAAGACTGATATGCGGGGAAATTTCTTCTCTGTGAAAAGAACAGTGAGCTAAAGACTTGGTTGAGACTCTCCCAGGGGCCATCCACCCAAGAACAAGTCAATGGGCTGTGTTCGTGCTGGTAGAGAGTTTCCCAGACACCCCCTTTTTTGCATAAATTAACTTAGGGTCTAACCCTAAGTTACCAGGGCGATCCAGACGTGGACCCCTTGCTCACTGTTCTTAGAGAGGCGCAGCTTCACCTCACTGATGATGCCCAACAAGGCTGAAACACGTGTATGGGGTTGCTGTGGTACTCTTGTTCAGAGGAGAATTGCCTAGCATTTCGGTGCTGGACTGCCCCTGGGCAGGACAAAGACTGATAAGCAGGGAAATTTCTTCTCTGTGAAAAGAACAGTGAGCTAAAGACTTGGTTGAGACTCTCCCAGGGGCCATCCACCCAAGAACAAGTCAATGGGCTGTGTTCGTGCTGGTAGAGAGTTTCCCAGACACCCCCTTTTTTGCATAAATTAACTTAGGGTCTAACCCTAAGTTACCAGGGCGATCCAGACGTGGACCCCTTGCTCACTGTTCTTAGAGAGGCGCAGCTTCACCTCACTGATGATGCCCAACAAGGCTGAAACACGTGTATGGGGTTGCTGTGGTACTCTTGTTCAGAGGAGAATTGCCTAGCATTTCGGTGCTGGACTGCCCCTGGGCAGGACAAAGACTGATATGCGGGGAAATTTCTTCTCTGTGAAAAGAACAGTGAGCTAAAGACTTGGTTGAGACTCTCCCAGGGGCCATCCACCCAAGAACAAGTCAATGGGCTGTGTTCGTGCTGGTAGAGAGTTTCCCAGACACCCCCTTTTTTGCATAAATTAACTTAGGGTCTAACCCTAAGTTACCAGGGCGATCCAGACGTGGACCCCTTGCTCACTGTTCTTAGAGAGGCGCAGCTTCACCTCACTGATGATGCCCAACAAGGCTGAAACACGTGTATGGGGTTGCTGTGGTACTCTTGTTCAGAGGAGAATTGCCTAGCATTTCGGTGCTGGACTGCCCCTGGGCAGGACAAAGACTGATATGCGGGGAAATTTCTTCTCTGTGAAAAGAACAGTGAGCTAAAGACTTGGTTGAGACTCTCCCAGGGGCCATCCACCCAAGAACAAGTCAATGGGCTGTGTTTGTGCTGGTAGAGAGTTTCCCAGACACCCCCTTTTTTGCATAAATTAACTTAGGGTCTAACCCTAAGTTACCAGGGCGATCCAGACGTGGACCCCTTGCTCACTGTTCTTAGAGAGGCGCAGCTTCACCTCACTGATGATGCCCAACAAGGCTGAAACACGTGTATGGGGTTGCTGTGGTACTCTTGTTCAGAGGAGAATTGCCTAGCATTTCGGTGCTGGACTGCCCCTGGGCAGGACAAAGACTGATATGCGGGGACATTTCTTCTCTGTGAAAAGAACAGTGAGCTAAAGACTTGGTTGAGACTCTCCCAGGGGCCATCCACCCAAGAACAAGTCAATGGGCTGTGTTCGTGCTGGTAGAGAGTTTCCCAGACACCCCCTTTTTTGCATAAATTAACTTAGGGTCTAACCCTAAGTTACCAGGGCGATCCAGATGTGGACCCCTTGCTCACTGTTCTTAGAGAGGCGCAGCTTCACCTCACTGATGATGCCCAACAAGGCTGAAACACGTGTATGGGGTTGCTGTGGTACTCTTGTTCAGAGGAGAATTGCCTAGCATTTCGGTGCTGGACTGCCCCTGGGCAGGACAAAGACTGATATGCGGGGAAATTTCTTCTCTGTGAAAAGAACAGTGAGCTAAAGACTTGGATGAGACTCTCCCAGGGGCCATCCACCCAAGAACAAGTCAATGGGCTGTGTTCGTGCTGGTAGAGAGTTTCCCAGACACCCCCTTTTTTGCATAAATTAACTTGGGGTCTAACCCTAAGTTACCAGGGCGATCCAGACGTGGACCCCTTGCTCACTGTTCTTAGAGAGGCGCAGCTTCACCTCACTGATGATGCCCAACAAGGCTGAAACACGTGTATGGGGTTGCTGTGGTACTCTTGTTCAGAGGAGAATTGCCTAGCATTTCGGTGCTGGACTGCCCCTGGGCAGGACAAAGACTGATATGCGGGGAAATTTCTTCTCTGTGAAAAGAACAGTGAGCTAAAGACTTGGTTGAGACTCTCCCAGGGGCCATCCACCCAAGAACAAGTCAATGGGCTGTGTTCGTGCTGGTAGAGAGTTTCCCAGACACCCCCTTTTTTGCAATGTACCTATCTAAGATTCGTTTTTACATCTTGTTTAGCAAAATCATTTGGCAGTCATGGAATTATGGAAATACAAAGCACATTTATTTTATTTATTTTATTGTACATTTACAAAGTGCTTAATTCCAGCAAGTGGTTTCTACGCGCAGGATTCGAACCTGTGTTGTGTTGCGCCACGTTGTCTTGCTTCCAAGACAAACGTGTTGCCCCTGAGGTATCCTGTAGAGAAAAGTCATTTGAAGTAGTGGAAGTACATATTTGTGTTGCATGTGTCCTAGTTGGTAGCTGAACAAAGCAAAATGAATGAGACTTGAAGACCAGAAACAAATAGAGGGACACAAAAGCAGTAGAAACACTAATGTTGTCAAGGAGAAAGGGTTTGTTGATACTTGTTGAGCAAAGAGGCGTTTTGCGATTTCCATGGTGACAAGTCACTACATTGCCTACATAGGACGTTTGTCTATTTCGTGTAATGACATTGTGGCAAGGGGAGTAGCATAGTGGTCTAACAAGCTGACGTCTTCTAGAGGGGAACGTGTTATGATTTATTGCCACCAGTTCCTTGAATTTAGGGCAAGCCATGAACTGATTTGATTATCACAAGATGGAGGTTTCAGACCTGTACAGTTTGCATGTGTACACGTCTTGAAATCTAAGAAAAGATGCATTGAAAGAAAATATTGAATCAATCGATATATGCTCAAAAAACATGCCTTGCCAATTGGTCGAATAAAACTCCTGGGAGAACCACTCCTTTAAGCACCACACACCAGTTCACCAGCTACCACTGCATACTACTTTTAATTTTTCTAGATATAATTTACAAGTGAAAAAAACCATTGTTCCACAGTATGATTTTAGAATTTTGAGCAGGGGACCAATATTATCTAGAAACCTCCCTGAACAAACTGACTACTGCTTTTTCTACTCCACATTGCTAGTGTATTATCCATTTGTATCAATTTCTTAACTTTGGATTATTCCTAAAAACATATAAAAATAAAAAGGTCCTTGAAAAAACCGAGGCCCTCTGGCAGAGGCTGGGCTCCTGGCCTAGAGCAGCTGGAAAGTGCGAAAGTCTATGCTTTGCAAATTGTTATTCACCATTCGAGGAAATAATTCCAGACAACTATTGCCGTTGGTAAAATTGTCTGCTGCTTTGTTATTTAAGCAGCTCTGTGATTATTTGCTGGGGTTGACAGTTATTAACTTTTTTTTTACATTTTGTTCAGCTTCCTTAACTTTCTTATCACTGTCTGCTTTTCTGCACAACTCCAGCAGAACACCTTTTGTAACATGAATTTGTTTAACATTGCTTTATAATACTTTGGGGAATATTTTATGGGCTTATTGTTCTTACTGAGGCCGCGATGTGCATATGGAAAATTGTGTTTAAGGCTGAGCCTGCATTTCTGTTTCGTGTTCCTGCTCGTTGCCTATAACTGGAGATCGTTCAGCTGCAGTAATACATTGTGTCTGTAGCTTTTATAATGTGAAATGACTGCCGGGACTGAATTTAGAAGAGCACTTGTATGGACTTTTTTTTATTGCGCTTTCTCCTTAGTACAGATGCAAAGCAACACGATTTAATAGATTAAGCATCTCAACAAGCGGATGTCTATGATTTAGACATTTGTGTGGCGAATATGATGATGCGTCTCCATAGCGAGGGCATGGATTGGCTGTGAATGAAGATTCCCCCTGCTAATAGCGCAGGGAGCTCTTGATTCTATTAAAGACAAGGAGATGAGCATAAAGCTTCATCTTCTTTTATTTTTCCACTCTCCAGCAGTTTCAACAAATATAAACTTTGTAAACTTTTCATTTCATTTTTTTTTTTTTTAATTTATCAAAAACTTCAAGTCCCATGAATCCTGTAGTCCCATAGTCTCTGGCCATGTGACCTAGTCCTTCCTGTCCCTTAGTCCTTCCTCTTCTTGACTGCTCGAACTGCAATCTTTTCCCAAACTGTGTAACCAACTGGTCAACTTGTTCCGAACTTTCTGCTCAGTGCCGGATTGGCCTCCCACACTTGAACTTGTGAGCTCGCTCCAGGCAATGCGATCCTTCAATCGTCTCAGCTGTTCTTTTGCTCGTCTCCTAATGCCAGGAGTAAACAAAAAGTACATATTAGGGCGGGGAATACACACCCTATTCTGGAAGGAATAATCATATTAATTATAAACCGTGCATCAAGTCCTTCATTTCATCATTGCGTCTGCTTGTGTATTCGGGACGGGAATTTAATGCTCGCCTCCTTGTCTTTAATAGAATCAAGAGCTCCCTGTGCTATTAGCAGGGGGAATCTTCATTCTATGTCAAGACGAAGGCGAGCATTAAGCTTGTTCAAAGCTTCTTAATACTGGATCAGCTATTGTATTAATTGGTCTAAAATAGAACGTTCTAAACGTTGAATCACTAACCCAATCTGCTGCTTTCATAATGTCTTGCAACGCTGCGCCTTGCCCTAATGCTTTCGAGGCCATCGCTCCTCTAACTGAATGCACCCCAAATCTGGACATATCAATGCCAGCCATGTTCATGATGTCTCTAACCCATCTCGGTATCGTGGCAGTAGCTACTCCCTTATGTGGTTTTCTGCACGCTATCAAAAGCTGGGTTGTCCCTGCCGGCCTCACTTCTGCTGTTCTAGACTTGTATTCTTTAATACATGTTGCTACACACCACTTGGGGTGTTCTGGCATGTACGGGTAAGTGATTGATGAAGAGTCTGTCTTTGTCCTTCTAACTATGTTGAATGTCACTCCTTCCGGACCAAAAGTCTTTCTATTGATCTCTAGAGCCTTCACGTCTTCTACTCCCCTGCATGATACCATGCACAGGAGCATAGCAGGTTTTCCGGATAACTGTCCCAGAGACAGATATCTGTTATTTGGCCAATCTGCGAGAAATCTCAGCACTGTGGAAATGTCCCATAAGGTTTCGTATCTTGCTGTGGAGGTTTCCTCAATCTAATCCCTTTCAGCAGTCTGATCACTGCTATATTCTCTCCTATTGGAAGTCCCTCTATCGGCAGATGCCCTGCCGAAATTGCGGACCTATAGACTCCTATAGTCCTATAAGCCTTAACATCCTGTAACAGTTCTGCTAGGAAGTTTAGAACTTCGACAAGAGGGGCAGAAACGGGATGAATCTTTCTCCTTCTGCACCATGTCGACCATCTATTCTAAACTGCGTCATAGCTCCTTCTGGTGGAAGGTGCCCAAGACTCGGCGATGAGGCTTGCAGCCTGCGCCGAAATTCCAGGGAGATTCCAGCATCTCCTGCTATCCTACACGCCATCAGCGGCAGCGTCCCCTACACTCTCAGAGGGTGAAATGACCCAGCTGGGTCCGTGAGCATGTTCACTCCTTGAGGTAATAGTCTCGGATAGTCTATTAGCAGTTCCATGAGCGTCGGGAACCAAACTTGCGATTTCCAAATCGGAGCTACTACTATGAGGCTCGCTGCTTCTCTGCGCACTTTCGCTAATACCCAGCTCATCATTATAAATGGCGGAAAGCGTAGAGTCTGCTCTCTCCAGTCTTGCAGGAAAGCGTCCGCCCCTGCTGCTGCTGGGCCTAACCTCCAGCTGAAGAATCTTTCTTTCTGTGCGTTCTGTCTGGACGCAAACAGATCTGTGTGAATTGGTCCCCACAGTTCTTCCAGCTGTCGGAATGTCTCCCGATCTAGCATCCAATCGCTGAAGTCCGAGAGGTATCTGCAGTTCCATTCCGCTATCACATTCAGCGAACCTGGCATGTACTCGGCTTCCACTGAAATCCCAGAATCCAGGCAGGTGTGCCAAAAATCCTTGGCTATCTCTGCCAGCAATCTGGATCTCGTCCCTCCTAAATGATTTATGTATCTGACTGCTGAGATGTTGTCCATCTTCAGCAGAATACAGGAATTCACTTTTCCTTTCGTGAAAGCCCTGATCGCAAATGATCTAGCTAACAATTCCAGACAGTTGATGTGAAGCTGGAGTTCTTCTGCGCTCCATCTCCCACCTGTCTGGAGATCCCCGCATCGAGCTCCCCAGCCTGCTCGGCTGGCATCTGACTCTATTATCAGATCTGGACGGTCGCCGAAGATGGCTCTTCCGTTCCATGCTTCCGTATTATCTAACCACCACTGTAGTTCTGTCCTGGATTCCTGATTGATCTGAACTAGGTGGTGATAATGCAGGCCCTGTCGTAGATGTTTTATTTTTAGTCTTTGAAGGGCTCGATAATGAAGCGGGCCTGGAAAGATCGCTTGTATCGAAGCTGCTAATAAGCCTATAAACACTGAGTTACGGAGCACCAAGAAAACTGTACTTATCTTTTGGAGAGCAGAAAAAGAAGAGGGAGGACTAAGGGACAGGAAGGACTAGGTCACATGGCCAGAGACTATGGGACTACAGGATTCATGGGACTTGAAGTTTTTGTTAAATTTAAAAAAAAAAAAATTAAATGAAAAGTTTACAAAGTTTATATTTGTTGAAACTGCTGGAGAGTGGAAAAATAAAAGAAGATGAAGCTTAATGCTTGCCTCCGTCTTGACATAGAATTGAGCCTGAATTCCCATTGAACACTATTTTGCACTTCTCAGCAGCGATTTTACATTGTAAGTGTAACTGAACAAGCAAATCTCAACAGGGATACATACTTATATTAGCAGCACTTGTCCCCAATACCTAATGCACCCTTTGTCGCAATACAAGTCCCTTTATTTCAAGAAGCGCCACCTGGCAAATGTATTTCATTTTCCGCCATTGTCAACAGGCCTGAAGATAAACCGACTAGACTTCTCCTCACTCCACAGCAGGGTGCTCGTTGCATATCCCACTACCCCTGTGCAAGGTGCTGATGTATGATGACATACTATTCTGTTCTTATTCTTATGTACTCTTCTACGGACTTCATGCTCACAGCATTGGTGTCGTAGGTTAGGGTCTGAGTGCCCATCTCCACAAAAATGGAGGCGCCTGGCATCTCAGCCTAAATGCTGTTCTTAATGGCCGATGGTTAATACAAAAATACTAATAATGAACTGTACTC
This sequence comes from Ambystoma mexicanum, assembly GCF_040938575.1. Classification (NCBI taxonomy): domain Eukaryota; kingdom Metazoa; phylum Chordata; class Amphibia; order Caudata; family Ambystomatidae; genus Ambystoma; species Ambystoma mexicanum. The sequence goes on along the minus strand of NC_090935.1, from coordinate 596,367,188 downwards.
TATGTTTTATTGTTTTCTACAAGCAAATAGCCTCATAAAATGTATAGCCAATAAGACCAGTCTTTGGAGTGTAAAATCATGCAGCTCATCACCAAATACTCCAATGGGAAACCAGGCATAAAAGATATAAATAGGGGTTATCTCTGTTACAGGGAAGCTAGCATAATATCCCCCTCCTAAAAACAAGACCCCCGAACACACAAACTTTGGAGTTATTGTAGTGTTCTACACTATGGGCCTCATCACGAGTTTGGCTGTAACCCTTAAATCCGGTGGTAGCGCTAATACCTCTGGATTTAAGGGTCTGCCAAATCAGGGCTTCGGCGGATTTCTCCCCAGCTCTGAGCTGGGGGGAAATCCGCCGAATATTTGCGCTATTACCGCTGGCGGGAAATCCGCCAGTGGTAAGAGTGTGAAATTCCCCATTGAGCCCAATGGGGAATGGGGAATTCCCAAATGGGCTCAGTGGGGAATGGGCAATACCCTTTCCGCCAAACCCGTGATCCCGCGCTATTAGCGCCGGGGGTTTGGCGGTAGGTCTATTATCGCCGGGGCTAATAGCGCCGCATTACCGCCCAACTCGTGATGAGGCCCTATGAGCTTTATAAAATAGAGACTGTAGAATACATTTAGTCAGATACATTAACAGTAAACGTCCTAACGGTACATCCTCTGACCTTGGACATTATGGTTTTATGGCACCATTTGCGCCTGTACAAATCTGCTCGACCTACCCACGTGATATAACCCACTTTAATTAATTGCACATAATAAAGTCACCTAGTGCCCACCTGACTCTGGTTACAGTTCCCAGGTGGCGTGGCCTGCCTTCAATGAGGACACTGAGCCGGAACATGGGAGTACCTACACCTTGGACAGCCCTTGACGTAACAGCCCTTGACCTGATTCACGCAGCTTTATGGGCTTCTGTGTGTGCGCGCCAACCAATCCACTTCCTCACAATGCAACCTCCCTAAGCATGGCTGTGGATGCCACATTATCTCGAATCATGGCTGTGGCTTTGCTCTGTCAATGGCTCATTCAAAGGTAAACTGCTGTCAACTTCAACAGTTCCTCCCTTTTGTGCTTTGCAGCACACTTCCTACGTTTATTTTGTTCCTCCAACCCTCATATGTTCTTGCTATCCACGGCCAGGTCTCATCATGACTATTTATTAGTGTGTTTCATGTACGCGCAATTAATTTAATGAATCATTGTTTTATAAACACTTCATTAACATAATCCTTGGAACTAAATCCCCTGGGGTGTCATCTTCCATATCGCTGTCAGCGTCCATGGGCCTCATCACGAGTTGGGCGGTATCCCGGCTGTAATACCGCCCAACTGTAATAGCGTTAGCGCCCATCGGTCCTAACCGTACATCCCCATTCCCCATTTTTGGCGTTAATACCATGTGCTAATACAGTCGCGGTAATACAGCCGAAACCAGGGCGCTAAATGGGATTATCACAGCCAGAAAAACACTGGAGGTAAAACCGCCCATTTAGCACCCAACTCGTGGTAGGGTCAGCCCTTAAATGCAGTGGTAATACCGTTAATGCTGCATTTAAAGGTTACCACCCAACCTGTGATGAGGCCCCATGTATTTCAGTTCTATAAACTTAAATTACGATAGCATCTGTTCATTGCAAATTTCGAAGAGAGTTCTCACGATTGTTTCGATGTCAGCACCAGAAGGAGAATCCCAAGGTGAAAACAATAACTAATATAGAAATGAGCAGGATTATCCCTTTGTAAGAGTCAGCCGATTTAAATAATTTTGTTACATGACATATCACATCAAATGTAGTGCAAAGAATGATTGTTCAGTGGGATAATTCCAAGGCATTTTTCTCTTGAATAAATGTGACTTCCGGTAGCAAATTATTTTGCACATCGAACAGTATTTACACCTCAGGTAATGATTTAAGTTCTCCAATCGACAGAGGATCAGCGAAGTCCGATCAAAGTTGACTTTATAATGCATATTCATTTTGTATTTCATTACAGCAGGTCAAAAGACTTCATGACTCTCGGTCATGGTAATCGTGGGAAACTTGACATCAGATTTGAGCTTGTCATTGAGGTGAACAGAGTCATCATTCAAGAGAACATTTTGTGTACTATTCGGCATAAATCGCCTGGCAGTACCCTCCCAGTGAATACTGCGGCAATCGTCAATATGTGCTCTGGCTTTACTTTTGTCATACATTTGATTTGTGGAGGTTCTTTTGGCTACAGAGGCAGTCTTGTCCCTATTCTGGTAAAAAAAATCTGGCTTAATTTCAGATGTACCCAGCGTGTTGCCATTTATACCTCCTAGAGCCTGCACCTCCCAGACATTTCTGTGAAAAATCCAATACTATTTACTGCTTGGCCAGATTCTTGGAGTCAACCACTGCTCGGACGTGTCCATGAGTGATGAAGGAGCATCCCACTACATCGGCACCATATTGCCCGCTTGTGAACTTCCAGACATGATTCAGTTGCCACAGTGTCGCTGCTACTCCGAATTATCTTTCAGCACTCTCGGCCAGGACTGGTGGGTGATGTCATCAGGAATTGATCTTAGCTTGTCATTCAAGTAATCTTTAACTACTCTGCAAGCAATATCCCATTTAATCTTTGAGCCTGCATCTGTGATGCTATAAATAAGACTCATTAATATATTTTTGTTATACTGCTCAGTTCATCTACAACATGTCCTTCTAGGCTTGTAGCTACCAACCTCTTATGAGTCCCAATAATGTTTCAAGTTTTTCTAATTTTTCCTTATGTACGCTTCCTCTGGCACCAGGCTGAGGCTACTAAGTTGACTCCGTCCCAGATTCCTCCATCCAAAGGCTTCTTCTACCTTGCTTCCTTTCAGACAACATGTCCTTTTTCAGGGCTGCTCTGATTGCTGCGCCTATACAAAAATCCAGAAATTGAGATGTCACTTAAAAGTTTAATATTAGTAGAACAATAAGCACTGAACCAAGTATGCTGCTCAACGCTGTGCAATTTTCGAGATCAGCTCCCTTAGGCATATTTTGCTACGATGTTGTTTGCAGTTGTATTGTGATTGCTTCTTTCAGGGTTCTGAGCTTGCTAACACAATGAAGTACTCACTGAATAAAATGTTTGTTCTTTTCAAGGCAAATTGTACCAACAGTGGGTTTCATCATCTCCCAGGCAATAGCCCAGCACTGACAGTTCAGTGTGACTTTCGAAAATATAATTACAACATCGGCCTTCTGGCGCTACACCTTCATTGAAAAACACACAGATACCCGGTGGGACCATCATTTCTAACTTTTTCGGTAAGGACATGCAATAATACAGCTCACCATACGTGCACCTGCCCACACAGGATCCTTGCCAATTGTCATCTTGATGCTGTCATCATCTACACGGCTCTGCTGTGTAGATGTCCTGCATCTAGAAAATATGCACATTTAGAGCAGTATTCAGTTAGATTTGTTTTCGTTTTGATCTAGGCACTCCTATTTCCTTCATTTGAACTTTAAATCTGGGTGTATCTAATATTGTTGTCCGTGTTGAATTGCTGCATTTGCCTGCTTTTTGTAACTCCAGATCTGCACGTATTTAAATACCTGTTGCCCTGTTTAAATGCTGGCATTTCCCATGTATGTTTGAACCTCGAATCTGGGCATTTTAAAATCTGCTTCCTTTCTCTGATTCCTGCTTAAAGTACCTGCTTCATCTGTGCCTGCTTGGCTGCTAGTCTGCCTGGTGAGTTCTCTCGTACACTGTTGCGCTCTCTGTCCCTATCCCACCCCTTGGCATCCTTCTCTCTGCACCCCTACCTGCTCCCTCCCTATGGTGCTCTCCATCCCCACTATGCAATCTAACTGCTACTCTATTACCTATCCTCCCTCTCTTTCAAAGCATGGAAGGAAAACTTTTAAGAAGGATCTCCTGGTCTCTAACCTAGGTTTGCCCATTGCGAACACCTATGTCAATGCTTCCTCCAGGCAGACTATTACTGACAACTCTTTGTCGCTCCCTGCCCGATCGACCCCACATATGGTTTCTGTCCTCTCCCCTTTCTCTTCTTCACCCATTAATGGTGGAACCAGATGGGAAGTGCTCTTAGCACACTTCTTATCATCCAGGTGCCTCATCAATGTCTACTGGAATGGCACTATCATGGCGTAGGGCTCTCAGGCCAGCCTCCTCCCTCTTGACAGTCATCTTGTGTCTCTCATTACCTTCCTCCCTTCTCCTGCCACTCCTTCTTCCACCCCCGTGCCTCTCACCCCCTCCAGCGGTGGTACCTCATCCCTGTACACCACCTCAGAAAGCCTTTAAAGGTAGCAAAAAGCTTCACTTAGCTACCCTTAACTCTCGCTCTGCTGACATACGTCATCTCCTTGAAGACTTTGATATTGACATCCTTGCACTCACCGAGATGTGATTCAATGCCAGCTCTGTCACTTCTTTTGATGCTCTTCTTCCTGAGGGCTACAAAATCCTCTCTAAGTCCAGGACTAACTGGAGTGTCCCTTGTCTTCCCTGAATGGATCCCTTCCTCTATCATACCCATTCAACCCTAAGCCTCCTTTCAGTGTCATCTCTGCAAGCTTTGCATCTCTACCACCCTGTCCATCACTCTCACTACCATCTACAGGACCTCTACAGGGCCGGTCTCCCTCTTCCTATCGGAGTGCGCTGACCTCACCTGTTCTCCTCCTCGGACACTTCAATTTTCATCTTGACTATCCTGATGCATCATTTCCCTTCTGCAACTTCTGTAACTCTTTCTCTCTCACCATTCTTCCCTCTGGTCCGACCCACTCAGCAGGGCACACTCTGGATGTGCTCATCTCAAAATACCTCTCTCTTTCTCTACCCCTCTCAGTACACCTCTCTCTTGGTCTGATCATTCACCCCTCTCATCTCAGCTGGAGCCCGTGGGTTCCCCAGCTAAGCCCCTGCCCGCACTGACAGCCTCCTTTTCTGTCATCCTACCGATGAAGCGAGAGTCAGTAGTGGTTTCTTCAGCCTCATTTATTCCCAGTCCCTCTGTATAGCTTAGGCCTCCCACATCACAACCCAAACTCAGGACATCCTGTCCTCACTCTCCTCTACTCCACTCTCTCCTCCACCTGCACTTTGGCCTCCCCTGGCCCTCTCCCTCATTCCCTCCTACTCTCCTCATTCTCACCCATAGCACCTTACAAGTCACCAATACGGTTTGCTCTATGAAAGTCTCCCCCAAACAGGTGATTTCCAGCTCCTTTAGAACTATCAATGACAATATTGCCTCCCTCACTCCCTCTTTGGCCGAGCTCAGCAATCACTGTTTTGCCATTGGCTCCTTTCCACTACCTCTGAAGCACTCCCTTGTGCACCCCCACCTAAAAAAGACATCTGCTGACCCTTCCTGTCTGGCTAACTACCACCCTATTTCCACTACCCACTGCTTGGGCAATCATTTGGAGAAGATAGTCATCTCCCAACTAATCCAACACACTAAATCTGTTGTCTGTCTCAACGACCACCAGACTGGCTTGATAGTAGCCAGGGGCACAGAAACTGTTCTCCTGAACCCCTGTGAAGACTTGCTCTTAAACCTCAACTCCAACTATCCCTCTGTCCACATCTTTCTTGATCTGTCCTCTGCCTGTGACACTGTCAATCATGCCACCCTCCTAAAATGACTCTGTGATACTCGAATCGGCCCTCCCAGGTTGAACTGGGCCCTTTTCTCTTCTCGACATCACTCTCTACTTGCTGCATCCCCCAGGGCTCTATCCTCCCACCAGGGCTTTTCAACATTTACTTTGCCCCTCTTGCCCACTTGATTTCCACCTTCTCTCTTCACTCCCAGTGCTATACGGATGACACTCAGCTCTCCTTTAAGCTTGCCTCATTTACCTCCTCGCCTTCCTCTCCCATTCCTGATTGTCAGACTGATATTCAGGTATGGTGTGCTGCTTACAATCTCTGTCGTGTGGTGCCTAGAAAGACTTTCTACTGTATTGGCACCATACAAATGCTCAATAAATAAAATAAAACTTTCTTTGGCACTTCAGCTCGCTTCACTTCATTTTCTGAATAACTTTCTTCCTAAGACATACTGAATTAGGTGCTGCCCTTACAACTGCTTCTCACTCCCAGTCTCCTGATACCCACACCAGTAAAGCTTTATATGCACAGGGTATCTATTTGTAAGTACCCTCCCTTAACACCAGGAATACATCCCAGATAATATCTTATCCTACAGTCCCGCGATTTCATTCCTGCTTAACCACAATCAAGCATTCCGTTTGCATGCTTTATTGTTTGTCCATCAGGCATTCACGTCTCTATGTATGTCCTCCCACCAGAGTCCCAGCTTACCAGAGAGGCAAAGATAACCAAACCACTAGGCTAGCTGAAATGTCAGAACCAAAAGCTGTTGCCTTGCTGGTTTACGGTGAATGGCATGAGTGCAGGTGGACATTCATACAACAAACGATTCTGTCTGCAGTTAACAACACTTCCCGAGGACCAGACTACCTGGCTTCGTACTTCAGTGACATTTCACAAAGATCCACTGGACTGGTTGAAATGAATGACAAGGTGTTAAAACCTGGCCCTTTTGGAAGCACCCCTTGAATGTCATTTACCAACTTTCACTCATTCTTTGCAGTAATTAAGTACTATATCATCCATCAACTGTGTGTTGCCCCTGCTCAAAGGCACTGGTGGAACCTCACACAGATGTTCACTGTGCCCTGCATGCTCATTAAAGTAAGCGACAGTGCATCAGCCTCTTCAAAACAGTTTCTGCACATATTTTAGTGATTTTATTTTTCGTAATGCCATTTTGTCTCTCAGCCAATCCTGGTTATTGTAGGTAATAAGAAAAAGGGTGCTTCAGCTGTATATTAAATACTTTGAGTAACTTTTGTAGGAGTGGCCTCCTGAAGTTCATATTTACTGACACCCCAAAGCTAAAGATAAAGTCACATGTCAAAGCCTTTACTACTGCCTGCGGATCTGCTTTAGGGGTGTCGGATATGCCTCTTTCCATTTCGAGAACACATCAACCATAACCGATAGAAAGTCAAGAACTGCACTTTTGGCATCTGAATACAATTGCACTGTAGTTGTACAAACATCACCCTATGGAGCCAGGTATGACCCCTACACCATTTTCACAGATTTTCCTATATTTTGTTTTTGGCAAATCAAACACTGATGGACTAATTGCTCAGTAACCTGTGAAAAACCTGGAGCATACCCAGGGACGTCATTAAGGGGTCGCAACTGCGACCCCTGTGGTCTCCCTTGCTACCCCATTTTTTCTCAATGCAATGTCCTGGCCTGTGGCCAGTGCAATGTGGCTCTTTGCTTCTGGAGTGGCTGCCTTTCTTGTTCAGGCATCTTTAAAAAGAAAAAAAAGAACAGGGTTTCCACAGGTGTAACAATTCGGGCTGGGGTCAAATGACATCACTTCCTGTGATGTCATCAGAGGTCAAGGGTCACGTGATGGCACTTCCGTTACCCCTGGCATTTTGGTGAAATCACGTCCCTGAGCATACCATTTGTTTTTCCTTTCTGCTGTCATCCCCGACCCCGTTTCGCAACTTGTGCTACTCAGTACTGCACTTGTGTGAAATAAAATTGGTGCACCTTGGGAACCACTAAATGTCCTTCATGTAACTGCCAAAGCGCATTGGCTTAAATGGAACAGCCTGTTCTGCTCCATACATTTTCCTTTTTATTCAGGGCTTGCTGCTGCATTTCTGCCAAATGTTCACGTGTATCATATGGTGCATTTGTAGACTGCCCTTGACGTTGTGGCACAATTTACTCGGGCAAGGGTTGAAGGAAAAGGCTATTTCATCTGCAAGAGCATTCCCTTAACGGATGTCATCCTTGGGGTTTGGTGTGCAGCACATGTTATGGATAAATATTTCTTTAGGTACCAATATTCATTCTAAGAGGTCATTTTCAAAATTTGATTTTTTATCAGTGTCTCTGCTTCGGTTAGAAAACTTCTGTATTTCCACAGACTTCCATAATCATGTACTATCCCAAACACATAGCAGGAATCTGTGAAAGCATCCACCTGATTGTCCTTCACTAAGAAACATGCATGTGTTAGTGCAACTAGTGCTGCCACCTGCACTGAAAAAACATTGGTCAACTGTCCAGATTCTATCACGGCTAGTGAGAAACACACTGCACATGCAGATTTCAACTCTCCCTTTTCATTCCTCACAAAAGAACCAACCACATAACATTCATAGTAAGGATTTTGCAAATATTTCCACAGTATAGTAAGCACTGCTTCCTGCTGTCATTAAGCTACAGTCATGCTGTTTCCTGTCTACCGGGCATGGCAGTAACAAGACCAGATTCAACACTGAACAATGCTGCGGGTGATGTTGACCAAATGCAACATCCTTCATTCCGATTATGTAAGTCTAGATGTGGATAAATGCTGAGTTTTTGTTGTGTGTAACAATGATGTGATTGTATTGTGTGTGGTATTGATAAGCCAGGGGTGACCCTAACATTATATTCTCATTGCTCCTAATTCTAAAAATGTTTTTTCTGCTTCCTCTGTCCATATTAATGGTCTGGGTGTGTTTAAATTGGCCATGGCTTGCCAGTGGCTTTACTATAAAATAATATTCGCTGGCAGAGAACAGAGTAGCACCCAAAAGGACCTAATTGGACTGATCATCACTGGTTTGGGCAAATTAAAATCACCATTTGGTTGCTCCTTGTTATACAACAGGGGTTAAAAGACCCACATGCACTGCCCTTGGACACAAACATGTTGTGAAGAGGAGACAAGTGTGACGCATGCACATCTTTTCAAGTGCATAGAGATTCAGCCAGCCATGGTTCCCTGTAACATCAGTGGATGTTTGCTTGAACACCTGTCTGGTCCATCCATCCTAGATTGAAGACCATTGTTTGAGCCTGCTGAGCGCCTCATGAACTGCAGGAATGCCTCATCGGCTGGGTGACCCCAGCATCAACAGGGCACCAGGATTTGATTTGCTTCACCAAGGTTATTTTGCTGTTATGTATGTGTTAATGCATTACTTCTTGTTTTAATGTAGCCACTGTTTATTTCTGTAGTGAATGTGTTCAGTGAACAATACATTTAACAGCTGAGCAGTCAAGGCATAGAATGCACCATAGAGGTCATTTTAGTAGTTTATTTCTTGTTTTCACGATATATAGCATAGTTCAAAGCCATAACTGTACTCGTGATGCGACAAAAAGATAAATACTGTCACTATTGCACACTAAATTCCCCAGGGGCCGCTCTCATACCATGGCAAAGCAAAGGGTGTATTGTGTGCTGGCCGATTTAACAAATATCAATTCTAAGCTTAATTTTTACAGTACAATAACTCTTAATGAGCTCCAGGACCAGATGGTGTCACAGTAGCAATATAGAAGATGGGTCAGGGTGATTATTTTTTCCACACAGAATTTGCAGTGTACAACTTGTGCAAATTGTAGATCAATCTCTCTCCTGTCCTAATACCCTTGTGTCCAAATGTTTCATTATCAATGTTGAAGACATGACATAAAAACCTAAACAAATTAATTGACAATATATTAAAATATACACGTATGGCAACAGTAACCACCGAAACTACATGTGCCAAACGGAATGAGGCATCTAGTACATACAACACATGAATCCTGTAGGTTGTAAGGGGCATCCTGCTAACATAACAGGCTAGATGACCTAGTAGATACTAAACTTTGGTTCTGGGAAACGTGCAAACATGTGTGTGTGTGAGCAGGTCCATCCAAAGGGATTTTGAGCTTGGGTCAAGGACAACTTTAGACCCCTGAACATAAAAAAAATTGAGTGACCCAACAATTTGTGGTTGTGCACCAGTCCCGATCACAATCACAATGATCACAACCCATAGCTCGATATGTTGCCCTGGCAAAGATTGACATAAACATGAGAACATCTGCCAAGTCCCATTACCCATTTCATACGTGCTGGAATTAGATTAATAAACAAGTGGCATTTGAGGGCAACATTAGCTGGGTAAATGGCACCTTTTAACAGTGATTCAAGCATACATCTCTTTTATCACAGGTATATTTGTCAAATAATAAGGGCTGTGGTCATTCCTACCTTCCCAAAGTGCTATTTGTCTTTATACAGGGAAGACTGGAACTCTCACTGGTGTTATTTTTCCCCTTCCACTTTCTCATAGATGCATTTTGAAAGAGTACAATAAGAGTGTTCAAGACTGTCCATCTTGGAATGCTAATCTTCTTTCGGAAAGTTATGTATATGTTATTCAAAATTTTGATAATGTGCTTTGCTCGGTTACACAAGTGTAACGTTATTTTTATGACTAAAACATATACTGATTGTAGTCCAATCAAAACATTTCCTGCTTTTTGATATTTGCTAATTTTGCACACAAAAAGCACCGTGCCTGCTCACTGAAATATCTGTTTTTCTCCTATGGTTGCACAGCTGTTAGGAAAGGTTGGTGTGGCTGTAGCAAAGGTGCACTTGAAAATGCAAGTCTTCCCCACATAGAAAGAGACAGAGTGAGGCAAAGAGGGGGAGGAAGTAAGCGCAAAGAGTGAGCGAGAGCGATGGATCGGCTTATGATGTGCCAGGTACAGCTAGTTATTATACATAAAGCAACATGATAGCCAGTGAATTTCTTTTGAAGATCGTACCCTGAGAACTGAATAGCTTTTATAAACTAACAATTCTGAAATAATGATGGGATATGTCTGCCAATTCTTGCAAGTCCAGCACTATAACATTAAATTAGTTGCTTAGGGTCACACTATTTTTAGTTTTGGCTATTAGGTAGCACTGAAAGTGCTACCTTTAAAGCCAAAACTATTGTCATTAACATAAGAGCTTGAAATAGGGGCTTTCAATGTAGCCTTGTAATGTTTTTCAATGCAGATGATATACGAGGATTGTGGGGTAAAATAGCCCTGGGATGCGAGACATAAGGTCCAATATAAGGCCCTGCATTTCAAAGCAAAAGGAAAGGAAAGGTGCTGAAAGTGCAAAATATGGAGAGAGGCAAACTGCTGTTCGGAAAGAAAGTGAAAGACACATGGCAAGACTATTTTGACTAATCCTTGAAGAGATGGAATGATATGTCCAGGAAACAGCCGTCCACAGAACTCTCAATGGGATGTCATCTTGTGTGCAGCAGTTGCAGTGAAGCAGATCACCTTCTTTCATGAACATTAAATAAAATGAGTAATCTTGTGTTTTCCTTTAACTAAAAATATGCTCAGCAAAAAGTGTTTGCAAGACTTTCAAAATATGAACTTGGTTTCTGTCCATAATGAGCCCACTACAGATGAAACCACAGTGCACAGAATCTATAATGGGATGGTGAACTGGTTTAGAAATGGAGTCCGTTCATAGGTGAAAGCAACAAAATGACATTTTGATTGTTCCTCCAAAGTGACACTCTGCAAAGCCAGATGTGCACCAAAGTCCCTAAAAGTGTAATTATGAGGCCCTCATTTACCCACCATATGCAGGGAACAACTTTGTAGTGACACTTACACATGTTAAACTTTTGTGCCTTCCAAGAGTTCATTTTAAAGTAAAATGTAAAGTTAAAAGGCAATGTACGGCTGAGTTTTAAAAGGCCCTGGGTTGCTTGCCAATGGTTTAATTTTTCTCTCTGTTTGTGATTTCTCCAAATGTGAAAACACATTCCTTCCTTGGTTGTCCTGGAAACCTAGAGAGGCCTGTAACTTCAAACAGGAGGGGTTTCCTTTAAATATACAAAGAACAGGAGGCTCTGAGATCAAATCCATAGGCCGGACAAGATAAAGACAGGTTTGCTCTGGAGCTTTATGATCCCAGGTCACACAAGCCGTAATAAAACCTGTATTAGCTGGTCATTAGCCCTTGGAATGAGCAGGCTAACCTAAATACAGACCTCTCTGCTGATGTCATGTACTCCAGGAAGGTGGGAACTAGGGTCAAGGAGTGATTTGACTGTCTGTTGTGTAAAATGGGAGAAATGTTTTTCATTGTTTAAAATTGACAATATGTGTCGCACAGTAGCCACTGTAGGATTTCTGAAAAGGTGAAAGTTAACCGCTTCTCACCATATACAAATAATTTTGGTGAAACCAACATATCAAAAGTTATTCATGAAAATGTAATTTGGCCCTCTTTGTGAATGTGAGAATTATAAAAAGTTGGTTAAAGCGGGCCCAGTATGATTCATATGCCGCCCACCAAGGGACACATTTTTTACTGATATAATTCTGGAATAAATGAAGAAAAACTGTATTTTTGCATAGGAATGACACACAGACACCTGACGAGGCTTATGTGATTCACTGAAAAATATAGTGTTAAAACATTCATTAATATTTATCAAAATATGGAGATTAAGGGAACTTGTCCTGCAGTGAGATTTGTATGTCCCCAAACCAGACCAAGCCCACCTGTCAAAGTAAGATGAAGGGGTCTCCTCCCCTGGTATTCCAAAGTGCTCCCACATGTTCTGGACTTATCAGCACACAGGTGGGTGTGAGGTATTGCACATTATGTGACCACAAAAGTGATGGGTGGAAGGTTTCGAATGAATCTGAACCACTGGCAATTGCTCTGGGCAACCTTCCACACCACCATTTTTTAGCCCGTCTGTGCCATTGCAAAAGGGGTCCAGCCATGTGCAAATCAGTCAGCTGCCGCCAACAATGGTAGCAGCCCAGCCAGAACTGCTAGGCCAGGTCCCCTCTGCACAGAAAACCAAGCAACCCATCACATGTTTCGGCCTTGTTGGACCTCCTCAGTGAGGTGCAGCCTGGTTCCCTATGGCGCAGCAAGCAAGGGACCCATGTCTGGGCTGGACCCATTTTTCAATGGCGCAGACGGGCTAAAAAACGATGGTGTGCAAGGTTGCCCAGAGCAATGCCAGTGGTACAGATTCATTCAAAACCTTCCACCCATCACTTTTGTGGTCACAGTTTGTCTCACTATGTGAGAGAGGGTATGCCCAGACGTGGATCCCTTGCTCACTGTGCCATAGGGAACCAAGCTGCACCTCACTGAGGAGGCCCAACAAGGCCGAAACATGTCTGGGATTGCTTGTGTTTCCGTGCAGAGGGGACCTGGCCTGGCAGTTCGGGCTGGGCTGCTATCATTGGTGGCAGTACCAGACTGATTTGCATATGGCTGGACCCCTTTTGCAATGGCGCAGACGGGCTAAAAAACAATGGTGTGGAAGGTTGCCCAGAGCAACGCCAGTGGTACAGATTCATTCAAAACCTTCCATCCATCACTTTTGTGGTCACAGGTATTGCACATTAACCAATCCCTTCTGCGGGAACTATGACACATTAGTGATGTCATTTGCCATATAGCTAAGTAAACCCGCCTCAGATCAGGACTTTTCCCACTAACCCCTGAGTTGAACTACTGCCGAAATCTGGAGAAACATCCCAGCAGTAAGAGAGGCCTAGCTTGCTGTGGAGCCAGGAGATTTAGAAGCTGACCTGGGACCCACTTGGAGGACTCAGCAGAGACCTTTACTGGACGCCTATTGCTGTTTCAGCAGTGTCCTGATTCCCTCTGATGTCCAGCACAGACCCCTGCTGTAAGTAGAAATACCCCAAACCATAGATTGCATAAACCCTTTATTCTTTCAGCATTGCTCCAGAGATTTCCCTACAGAAAAATCCACTCCCGTTTGCCTGTGTATGTTAGAAATTACCTGTTGAAAACCTCTTGTTTGCCTGTGTAGATCCTTAGTATATTTCTCTAAATCAATTAATTTCCTCATTTATTTCACAGGATTTGAATAGTTGGAATCCGATACCAACCACCTTTTTCCATTTTATTGTGAACTGGTATAGTCCTCAAGATTTGCCAAAATAATTCACTTTAACAAGCCCTGTTTCTATATGTGCCCCAAATTGTTCTCATTTTCCCATGGTAAAGTGCAAAACAACATTTTTCCCATTTTCCCATTGTAAGGTGCAAAACAAAATTGTTCCCCTTTTCCCATTCTAAGGCGGAAAACTAAATTGTTCCCCTACCCTATTTTAAGGTAAAAATGAATTGCCATTTGCATTTTCTTTCCCATTGAAATTGTGCCCAACATCCCGAAAATCGATTTTCGCATTCTGTTCCTCTTTCCCCATTGTGAGGAAAAAACGAATTTCCATTTTCATTTCCTTGCCCATGTGTTGAACATCCCAAAACCGGTTTTCCCCTGTGTGCTGACTAGTATTTGCTAAAGCTCTGCCCGTCTTTCTCAGTATAAGCAAAACGAATTCCCTTTCGTTCTATTCTTTTACATAGCTGCGGTGCTAAATAGCCACAGACCAATTTTGCCTTTGTGTTTAAAAAAACAAATTCTTCTATTGCCCTTTTTGCTGTCATGTTGTTTCTGTGAGTGCTACTCAAAATCTGAGTTTTCCCTGGTGTTCCCACTCCCTGCCACTGCCTTCCATCCAAAAGAGACAAGCCCAGTGGATGCTTGGGAGGGGCAGGTGGGGGGGGGGTGAGGTTTGCTGGGACTCAAGCATAATTCTACGTGCATTCACTTTCCTGTTTGTTTGCATTCATTTTCTTGATGTGCTTTTAACTGTTCTCTGATTGTAGTGGTGGGAGAAGTAAAAGGATTTTAAAAAAATGTATTTATAGTGTAATCGGTTAATTTAAAACCTTAAACACTTATACAAATACAGCAAAGATATCTTATCAATTTACATTTCACATAAAAATTTCATATCTTAAATATAAAATCAATGTAGCATTTATACAGATACAAATACACATATAAAATACAGACTTAATCATTCAAATTACATTTCCTATATATATATATATCAATTTCATTTCTTAGATACGGTATCTGTTTTAGCACTTATACAAATACAAAATCTATCATATCAAATTGCATTTCTCATAACAATTTCATATCTCGAATACAAAGTCAAAATAGCACCATTTTTTACATTTAACCATTTTTCAACTCATGGTCCAATGTGCAAATGAAAACGATCAAATCTTTATAAAAAAAAAAAAACTAATACTCCATAGTTCTAATTATAAAATTCCTCCCATAATCATAAGTCACCTTTGCACTAATACTATCCGGTAAATCTTCCAACTTTCTTAAAATTTGTCTCCATATATCATAAGCCGCACTGATATACATCAACGGTTCTGCCACATTGATAGTTGATCAAAATTGGTCTGATGCTACCATCCTGAGATCATGAGTTAGATCTTTATACCATCTATAAAACAAATCAAAAATGTCTCACTATCAGTCAGGAGGTGTCTAATTGTTTAAATCTCCTTTTGGCACAACCTGCACACCCTTTTTTCTCTTCGTATCCCAATCCAGCCACCAACATATTCATAGCATGGAAGTATATTAAATCTCAGTAATGTAATAAATCTAGAGAAGTCACGGTTTCCTACGTTCCATAAATAACTATGTGTTTTCCTAAATGTGCCAAGTATCTAGCTGCCTGTGTTTCTAGCGCATATACATATAAAGCCCCCGGGATGATACAACTCTTATATATCTCCAACAGCCCCTCCACAGAGTAGCCACGCTTAGAAGCCATATAAGACCGAATCACATTCCATTTTTTCGTTACTTTACTTTCAATCATCTCATGGTAAAAGTTACGGGGAGGCTTATCCTTAACTGACATACCCAGATATGGGTATATTTCTACCACCTCAATCGGCGGGGACTCAATTTTCCATTGTAATTTATACTTCCTTTTCATTTTCCTGCAGCTCCCAAGAATCATAATCTTTGTTTTCTCTACGTTAATAGTAAGATTATCTCAAGGGCATACGCATGCAGCACATCCAAAGATCTCTGTAATCCAATAGGAGTTTTATCCATCAATACTGTGTCGTCTGCATATGACATCCAGCTGATAAGGTGCCCTCTGATCTTCAGTGGATGATTATTAATATTCTCCAGCCTATCACCCATGCCTGCGACATATACATTGTATAGTACAGGTGAAGTGACACAGCCTTGCTTAAGGCCCAATTTCGTGATGATAGGTTGCGATCTATTTTTCCCTTTGTTCAAACAGATGGTAACTGTTGTATTACTATACATTTCTCTTAACAGATGTAGCACAAAGGGGCCAATTTTCCGATTTGCTAATTTACTCCACAATTTGTCTCTAATGCAACAATCAAAAGCTCCTGAAAAATCTATAAAAAGACATATAAATTCCTATCTTTGTTCTTCCGTGTTTCGGCAATAACATAATTTAATGCCACCATCTTATCGATTGTGCTGAAGCATGTTATAAAGCCCGTTTGACAAAGTGATAGCAGCTTATTTTCAATGCTCCAACGTTTTATAATTTGCAGCAATAAAGAGCAAAAGATTTTACAGCTTGATTCTGCCATCGCTAACAAATGATAATTTTTCGGGCACCTTCTATTTCCTTTTTTGTGGATTGGGATGAATATGGATTTACGCCAGCTCTCCGGAATTTGCCCAGTTTCCCATATACATGTATAATTTTCTAACAAAATCTGTGCCCACCTCAAAGGGTTCCCTGTAAGATCCCTAATAAATTACCAATAGCTTTTAAGCCATTGCAGGCAATCTCTTGACTGTCTATATTTAAGATATCAAACATCTCATCAAATTTATTTAAGTTCTTGTCTGTCCAGCATAACCTATTTGAAGCCCCATTAACTTGAATGTTCATACTATCACCTTTTATGTCCTTCCTGATTTGATGGCCATGTAAACAACATTTCAATATTTTATGATCACTGAGTGATGTTTGGATATGTTCAAAGCTTTTCAGTAAATTTAATAAGCCAGCATTTACAAACATTTAATCCACTCTATAGCTCACTTTCCCATTAGACCATGTTGAATAAGTATCACCCAGGTTATCTGGTTCTAAATAGGATAAGCCCCAACTCTGTAATATATTCAGCCAAGCTATCCCGTTAGTGATCTGGCTAGAATGCTTTTGATCCGTGCCCATATTCCCTAGCACTAGTGGTGGGACTATATCAAAGTCCCCACACCTTTCCTCCAAATCTACAATTTTTCCCAAAGCTACATCACAATAGAAGTTAAGATCACTAACCAGCATGACTATGGCTTTAGGGGATTCCATTAACCAGCCCTCGATAGTATCCTCCCTTCGTTATTTATCTCCTCTGCATTTTCGATGTTATTACATATAATTATTTCAAAATCGTTGTTCCATATTCATGCTCTAAGTAGTCCCACTATTACAGCAGTGCCAAACTGTACTATTGACCAATTCTTCCAGCTCCTAGCCTCCGGGAAGATAATTCTTTCGATGTCTAAAGACTTAATGCATTGTAATTGAGGTACTTTGTTCAGGCACTCTATTAGCCAGTTCCTATTTAAATATGTGCTGTCCTCCCTAGGGACTTTTTAAATTATTTTTATACTCTTTCCTCTATTTCTTGTTAATATTAAGTGGTCTCCATTTATGTTACCACCATCATTTATGTTATCCCTACTATTCCTACTCATGGCTAGTCTTTCCATTACCACCTTATAGACCACCCTTTCTCTAGAATTCAGGCCAGCTCTTTCCAGGTTATCAGGTACATCTAGGAATTTAACCACCAACTCATTACTTTCTTGTAGATCTTCCTCATCCTTACCTACTATTATGGCCTTATCCTCCTCTAGCTTGGTAATTTTACCATTTCCTATGAGCCATGTGTCCATCCCTTTATCTTTAGGTTTAGGCTTATTTTTCGCACCAACTTGTGTTATAGGGTATATGTTTAATTCAAACCTATTTGCAACCTCAATACATTCTGCTCTACTTGCTTTTATTTTTATTTCCTTTTCTACAAGTTCTTTTGCGGTGCAATCATCATCCAAGCCCTTGAGAGCATCCTAGGTCACCATCTTGAACTATGTCTCCTGCTCCACTATTATCTTCTCCACCCTCTTTCTCTTCTATGACTATTATATCCTCACAACTGCTCTTCTGTTCCTTAGCTTCCTCAGTTACCAGGATACATAATTCACTCAACTCCCCATTCTGTTCACTAATGGTTGCATTAGATATGGGGGACCCTTTTCTATTTTCCCAATCTGTAGGGATTATGTTCAACAAACCCTTCATGTTCTCATTAACCATACCAACCATATCCTTCACCATTTGTTGCTCATTCATGAAATGTGTACAGATCCCCAATAAAATGTCCACAGTAACTATTAGAGAATCTATTTTTTTCCCTCGAGTGCAAAGTATTTTCACCCTCACCCCCATTTTCACTCCAGGAACAGTCTACATCAATGTCGTAATCCACAGAAAAGTTTTCCTGAGTCAATTTCTCGAGTTCGGGTGTGATGGAAAGACTTGTCCCAATAACATTATTCATACT
Source organism: Ambystoma mexicanum (assembly GCF_040938575.1). Lineage (NCBI taxonomy): Eukaryota > Metazoa > Chordata > Amphibia > Caudata > Ambystomatidae > Ambystoma > Ambystoma mexicanum. The sequence continues at coordinate 596,348,806 of NC_090935.1, read as the reverse complement.
TTATCGATATAGTATCGATGACGATCTTTCCCACCTCCTCAATACAACTTCTCCCTGGCCAGGAGTATACATTTATCAAACATAAACAGACATACCAAATTTCCCATAGTCTCTAATTGCAAGCAGACATTTAACACCAATACAGAGCCCTCCTGTAGGACTGCTCTATCTCCAGCTATTTCAGGTTTCATCACAATATTAAATCCATGCATGACTATCATCCCCCTTACCCATGTCTCTTGAAGTGTGAATACATCACTACTTTTTAACAATAACGTGCCTTCTTTTTGTAGAAAGGATCAATAACCTCTGCTATTCCATGAGAGAAAGGTAAAGCCCTTATCTGATTCATTATCTCAATAGATTGGCAGATACTAGCATCCTAGGTCACCATCTTGAACTATGTCTCCTGCTCCACTATTATCTTCTCCACCCTCTTTCTCTTCTATGACTATTATATCCTCACAACTGCTCTTCTGTTCCTTAGCTTCCTCAGTTATCAGGATACATAATTCACTCAACTCCCCATTCTGTTCACTAATGGTTGCATTAGATAAGGGGGACCCTTTTCTATTTTCCCAATCTGTGGGGATTATGTTCAACAAAGCCTTCATGTTCTCATTAACCATACCAACCATATCCTTCACCATTTGTTGCTCATTCATGAAATGTGTACAGATCCCCAATAAAATGTCCACAGTAACTATTAGAGAATCTAATCCAGAAACAGTCTACATCAATGTCGTAATCCACAGAAAAGTTTTCCTGAGTCAATTTCTCGAGTTCGGGTGTGATGGAAAGACTTGTCCCAATAACATTATTCAGACTTAAGGAAACCTCTCCACTTTTTTACAGTTGACCCATGACTGTGCCTATAGTCAGGCCCATTGAATGGTGGCTAAAATCATGACATACATTTAATAATGAATTATTATTTATCATAGAGCAATTCCCCGGAGCATGGATAACATCCCCCTATTAAAATATTTAACCAAATCAATTTAGTTAAAAAAAAATCCAGTATTTTTGTTTGTTCTAGCCCAATATTTTCCATTCTTCCCCTAGAGTCTTTGCCAATTGGCGTTTTAGAAATAGGGGTAACAATCAAAGTATTAGTTTTACTTTTCTTTCTGCTATTATTTGATCTTAATTTAGGCGCCGTTTTTGCTTTATTAATCAGACAGGCCAATTTTGTCTGAACAAATGACGCCCCTGTAACTTAATGGTCTATACAGTACTACTTATCATCAGTATGATATCAGGCGGAGCAAACAATTCCACAATAAATCACTTAATAAAATATAGAACGATGGAGTATAAATAATATGTGTTTTTGATAAGAAAATGTCAATTTTTAAAAATACAAGAGCAATATATACTATTATCATATTAGGCAAAGAGATAACAAATCAAAAACCTCGGGATACACAATAAATAACGTGTACCCGCCAGGTAATATAATCAAAGTGGCAGATTTAAAAGATCAACAAATATCCAGTAATCCTTTCAAGAACTAACCAAAAATTGCATGTCAAATATTATTTCCAAAGAAATATTCACCTTTCTATAATACAAAAGCGGAATTGTTGTAGAAAAGATGAGCACACTAATCCAACAATATCAAAAGCCTTCGGGGGAGAATGAACTTTGCAACCCCCTCAGCTAAACAACAAACAGCAATTTGCAGTTTCAGTGTTCAATAGCATGCATTTTAAATAAGGGAGAGGAAACCTTGCAGCCCCAAAATGTTATGGTACTGCTTCTGATTAAGGGAATAATCCGTATTAAAACAACAGCTTCCTATTTAGTATTAACTTTAAGAAATCACCTAAATACCTATTACTCTCAAGCAATAAGGAGCAACAGGGTGAGGAACGCCCGACAGCTTAAGGAGCTGCCAGAGTCCATCCCTCCCTATTCGCCCTGTAACATTCCACACAGTATTACTTTGAAATCAATTTAAGGTAACTAAATTCCTCTTCGCCTGTACCGTATTATAGCTGGCAGTTTTACTTGGTTCCTCATGCTCTCCCATCTGGGTAGTCTGCTATGCAAGACCCGCAGATACAAGTCATACGAAGGATGTTTTTGATTTTTTTCTCGGCTTCCAGGTTCCGGCCAAACAGCCCAAACAGCTGATCCTCGCCCTTGTCTCCGCAGGGTTTATCGCTGCAAGGGCGCGTGGGCTGACATTTTATGCAAAGCAGCTGATTCCACGTTTACATGACAGTGTGAACACCAGAGCTCCTTAAAGGGACACAGGTCCCAGTAGAAAGTTCTGCACAGCTCTGGCACAATTAGCAAATGTATTCAAGTGTATCCACCCAAACAGCTGATCCTCGCCCTTGTCTCCGCAAGTCACTGGGCCTCATTCCGACCGAGGCACAAAGGGATACCGGGCACCGGTAAGGACACCAGTGCTGGTAATCCCTTTACGCCCTATTGGTCGGACCAAACGTACCTTACGGTTCCCGTTAGGGAACCAGGGCGCAAATAACAGCCTTGGCATGCGCCGGCCCGTTATTTGCACCCTCCCCATTCCTATTGAGCCCCATAGGGGCTCAAATGGGAATGGGGAATGGTTTGGTAAATGGGGACTTACCGGTCCCTCCAAGGTCGGAATGGACCGGTAAGTCCCCATTTCACCGAACCGGAGTCGGACCCGGTTTTGGAGGCAGCCATGGCGCAAATAGTGCCATTGCTACCTCCAAACTCTAAATGAGGCCCAGGGTGTTTGTGGAGGTTGGGTGTGAGACGGGTTGGAGGTTTACTCAAACAATGATCCGAATTGTAGAAATAAAAAGTGTTTTTATTGTGCGCCACATTTCTTGTAGGGAATGGAGATCCCTGACTTGTGTGTGTGCCGTGTAGCAAACCATGACAAATTGGGGGCTTGTGCCGTGATTGAGAAAAGTGTTTTCACCCGTGACAGTGCAACAGAGTCGACTAGTGATTGAAGGTATTGTTACATTTAGTGGATAGAAAGCTGGGTTGCATTGTGAAGGCTCCATCAAAACTTATACCCTGGGTTTCAGGGCTGTGTGTGTAAATAAAATATTGTGAATACAAATTAAGCAGAAGCAGGGTTGAGAGTTGGCCCTTGCATAGAGAACCCATAAGGTACAGAACACATTTCATAATGAGCACTGTACAAATTAACATGGCCAGAAAGCACCTTCTATCCAAATAGTTAATTAAAGGTGAATCGGTAGAACAGAAACATGAAGCATGGCAATCGAGAATAATGATGCAAGAGGTTACCTCTATAAAAATGGATTTGTGGCAGGAAAATGGCCTTTAACATCAAGCCCTGACAGATTTTTATATGACGCAGACCACCAGAGATGAGCAAATTAAAATGGCACAGCTCACAGCATATATGTACTTCCATATGATGATCATGGAAGAAAGATACCAGGAGAGTGAAGCCTCTATGCAAAATCAGATTTTGGAGGAGGTAGAGGAGCTTTTGGCAAGTAGAGGAGAAAGTGCAAAAGAGTCAAAATGCTGAATTAAAATTAGAAAACATGATTCAGCAGCTAAAGCATGAGTTAGCGGCATAGCAGAAAACGAATTTAGAGAAAGAGTCCAAATGTTCTGCTCTGAGAGAGGAATGTCAAGAAGGGGTTGAGAACTTGAGAGGGAGTGAACTAAAATTGAGTCAACAAGTGGGGCACAATAGGGCCTGCTTAGAGGACATGTGCGCATTTCAAAATCAGACTAAGCAATTGAAAGAGGTGAATAGCTGGTTGGCCATAAGGGAGGTACATGCCCAGGCGGAATTCGATAAGGAGCGCCAGAATTTGAGCGCTAGGAAACGGCAGAGAGATCACCTCAGTGAACAGAATAGCACATTGTGTCAGGAAAAAAATTCCCGGTGTCAGGAAATGTTCCAGTTAAAGACAGACCTGAAGAAAAGGGAGTCATGTTTTCAGGAACTGACTGACATGAGGGTTGAAAATGAAACATTAAAGGGACATGTAAGGCAAAAAGAATTGGATATAGAGCAAGCAACACATACCAAAAGTGCACAAAGTAAGGAGATTAGTCTCCTGCAAAAGAAGAGGGCTGAATGTACCCAGATAATACAGATCACACAGAGGGAAAATGAGTCCCTTGGGGAAGAGAACAAGGGACTCAGTGGCCAAGTAGTGGCACAAAGCAAGGTCATAGAAGCCACTCAAGCCTTGGTAGCAGAGCTCAACAGTCAGGCCTCTATATACCACCAGAGATAGGGGTTGAGGAAGATAAAGCAGAGGGATAGGTGAAGGAAATGGCTAGATACAATCTGGTTTTGAGGCACCCTGAACAGTTAGGGTCTGGAAGGGCAACTTCTGACCACGGTGTGATGTACTCTTTACCAGGGGCCTCAAGTCAGCTCACCACATTATATACACAGGGTGCTGCTAACTTCATGCCTATCAGTTTACAAGAACAGTGAAACATGAGGCAGCTGGGCTCAATCAGGCCTAGTACAACTGATCAAGAAGGCCAGTCCCTCACAGATATTGACGTCATCTTTATCTAGATTTAAAAGTACACTAGTAGACACTTCTGACCAGGAGGGCTCCTATGATGAGAGGATCAGGGAGTTAGACTGGCAGAAACAAACTACAATGGGACCAATTGGTCTGCTTTGCAGACTGAGAAGGATTATTGTCCAGGCCTCAAAAGAGCATCTTGAAAACCTTCACCCAGTCGGGGGGATGGAGGGAGTTCTCCACCACACACGGAAGAAGGGAGGAGGAAGATGAGTACTCCCCTGTGCGGAAGGGGGAGCCCAAGGGAAGTGACCCAGAGACCCCACAGCGCCACAGGGGCAAAGAGACCAGACCCCGTCTTTCTGGGAGGGTTTCCCAGTCTCAGGGAGGTAGGGAGCACCTAGAGGACAGGGAGTGGGCCACAAATAGTAGCAGCTCTGTGTTTGAGGGTGAATGGACTGAGGTGCAACGGAAAAAGAAGGCTGCCAAACAAAAGAGAACTCTCTTAAAAGACCCAACTCGGCAAATAAAAGACATCAGAAGCTTTATGATTCCTTACCACAAAAATGCAAAATACTCAGTATGGGAGCATCTGGAGCTGTATGACCAGATGATGATGTCATTTGGCATCACAAATTATCACAAATCCATGGAGTTTGTCAAGTGGACATTTTACCCGGAATACTGCAGCTTCTTTGTTGGGCTGGAGGATCAAGATCATCAAAGATGGTCCACTTACAAGGCGGCCATCTTGAAACACTTTTCTGTGCGCAGGAACCCTCAGGAGGCTCGCAAGGCGGCCTACAACCTGCAGTGCAGAGAGGACCAGGCACCTAGAGAGTTTGTGCAAGAACTGAAGCAGGCATTTTCCCAGACCCCTAGACGGGTACGCACCAATAGCAGGGAGTTTATTAATATGTATTTTTATGCCTTCCCTAAGTATATCATGACCCAATTGGTAAGGGACTTCCATGAGTAAAGGACCCTGTATTGGGTAATAGAATAGGTTACCCAGATCTATGTAGTCCAAAAGCAAGTTGAAACCAAAAATAATCCCAAAAATCCCAAACCATCCAACACCCCCACTGCTGTCAAGGTGGCAGAAGTGAAGAATACCCCCATTTTGGATTTAGAAATGGGGGGGCCCAAAAATACTCCTACCTCTAATAAGCCAAATGAGAGGCAGAGGAGACCCACTGATCAATTCCAATTGGGTGGTAGCCAAGCAGGGTATCAACAAATCTGTCACCTGACTCTGCAACCTATATTAGCCCGAGATAAAAGGGTAACAGACCCATCTTGGTGTATGTATGGACTCCGTGGCGCAAGGGGGGAGGGGTTCAATCAGTTAAGTATGGCCCCAGGAAACTTCCCTTCAAACTTCCCTCCAAACTTCCCACAAAACCTCCCTTAGGAGGGAAGAAATATTCCACCCTCCAACTTAGGTTTCTTCCACAGGTACCCTCTAAACCTCAACTTTCAGAACAATCCACCTCTCTATCCCCACTTTCAGGACTCTAGACCCCCAAATCAGGGGGAAGGGAGACCAAGGATGGGGGGCTACCAGGGAAATCCTCAATACCCGAGCTACTCCGGCAGAAGGGATAGCTACCCTTCCCGAGAGCAGCAAACTCTAGAGCCCCATACCAATCAGAGAGGATGTCGCAACTGGAGTGCCAGGTCCAAAGTCTGATCCAAGACCTGAGTCACATGCTGAGGGCTCAGCAGAGCCCTCAGATTAACATGGCTGCCAAGAACTGCTCAAGCTCAGGGTCTGGTGCCCCCGAGCAATGATGGGGAGAAAACCCCAACAACCAACAGGTTCCAGAGGAGGAGGCCTGGGGGAAATGGGATGCAAAGCCCTAGAGGAAACTCCCTTCCTTACTCGAGAAAACACCCTAGAAACCTCTGAACCCAAATCTCCTACCCCCAAAAAGCTGAAACCTAGGGAACAGAGGGTAAGTAGGAGAAACCAAGGGACAAAGAAAACCCATTTCATGGAGGAAGTCCGCGTCATCCAGTTTGAAGGGGAAGAAGCCCTAGAGGATTCAGGGAAGAAAATCTTCTCTTTCAGGGATGGGAGATTCCTTCCAAGGAAAAATGGGTCCCAAAAGACCCTAACTCAGACTGGGTAAGTATGGGGACTGACCCAGATCCACCAATTGGTGAACCCCAACCATATCACTCAGATGAGACTGCAATCAATGAGGGATCCTCCCCCCAAACCGGTTCAAGTGACTGTCTCCAAGAAAAGGGGGACAGCAGAGAATCAGGGAAAAGGGGGGATTCTACAATCCCGCAGACATCTGGGTGCCAATGTTTTCTTTTACAGATTCCCAGACTCTGAGAAAACTGGCCAAGATCACACAGTGTCAGAGTTCAAAATAAGGAAATGAACTGCCAGACTGGCTCAAAATGCGCATTTTCTTTGCCCCTTTGAAGAGAGAGAGGGCAGATTCTATGCCTCTGTCAAAGTACAGGGGCAATGTGCATTTTCAATGCTGGTGGATACTGGACCCCAAGCCACCCTCCTGTCCAAAAAGGCATATGACCCAATGAATTCAGGAAGGGGGGAGAGTCACCAAATTCCCCTCACACCTCTTCCTGGACAACTCCAAAACTTTGACGGAAATTATATTTCCGTCAAGGGTACTGCGAATCTAGAGATCAAAATTGGGTGGCATAGGGTGAAACACTCGGTGATAATCGTCACTCCAGAGGGCACACCCTTTCTCCTGGGGAATGACCTCCACCGGAGGTTATCACCTCTAATTTACTATGTGAACAAGGTCCTCTGGACACAGACTAACCGGCCAATAAAATTGAAACAAAGCACACATTACATAAGTTTAAATGGCACATGCCACATGATTGAACAATGGTCTGACCAAATCGAATTTCACTTTAGGAACAATCAAGTCCCTGACATCACGGTCATCTCTTTAGGAGAACTACAGGTAATGGGAACCCTTCTCCATTTTTGAAAATCAACCTTCCTTGGAAGGAAATACCCTGGAATTTTATACCGATCCACAATCTGAAGAAAACCCAAACCCCATGACAAAAGATGATGAAAAACCAGGTCAAAAATTGGTTGATATCCAGAAAAAGGGGGCACAGCTGTTCCTCCCTATTCAGGTAAATGAGGGTGGGAGCCTGTTCTCACCAGAGTATGCCAGAATAATGGAAAAAGCTTCATCAGCAAAGCATTATTCAGGAAACTCCCAAAAAATCAGACCATTCCCACATTTAAGTTGATTGATATGTGGGAAATGGGCCTGCAAACTCCCCATTCCAAACATCACCTGCCTAGCAGGTGCATGCTAAAAATGTCCATTGATGACAAAAGCATAGATCATAATTGCTGGGTTGTGAGAGATGTCCCCTCTGCATTTTAAGTAGGTAGTGACATTCTCAATCGATTCGCAATTAATGTAGACCTAATTAATTACAAAGCCTGGTCCCGACTGGGGTGTAACCCCATGGGCTTTAACAAATCTGAGAAAGCATTTTGGTCAGTCCAATTGCTGTTGTATGCAGTTGAAGTTCAAACTGGAGAAGAGGTCACCATCCCAGGACGGTATGACAATTCACAATTCCCCTACAAATTAAGCGAGGACAGAACCTCAAAAATCAGGACGCTTATATAAATATGAATTATCACCTCCAACAGCAAGGGTTCTATTTGATCCCGACAGCACTAATTGACCTAGAACATAACACCATTTGAATATTGGTGGATAACAGTGACCCTAGAAGTATCACTTTGGGCACAGACACCTTTATTGCAATGGTGGTTGATGCCCAACATTTTTCTATTGACTTAGGGAATGAGATCATGGGACACATTCCAAATGATTGTTAGAATTGTGACGACGACATCCCTTCTAGAAAAGATTTTCACCCGGCAAGGGGGGAATTTCTTGGTGTACTCTTCCTGCCCTTATGGTGGGGAAGCGGTAACCTGCAACATCAGGAAGAATGAGGTGGTATTTCAAGTCAACAGTGACTGCCTCCCCTCCTTGAAACCTCATGTCCAGGCCAACACCATAGCAAGAGATCTCTCTACTCAACTGGAGGATACTGCAGAAATTGCAAAACCCCAAGGTAATTCCAGGCTTCAGGCAGATGGCTGAGGAACAAATCAATCTTGCTGATGCCTGTGAGACCGAGGAGCAAAAGCAGAAGCTGAAACATGTGTTTTTGGATTTTCAAGAGACTGGACTCGTATGACTGGTCGCACCGAGATATATTTTATCTCCATAACAACTGACCCTGGGATGGCTCCCGTATTTGTGAAGCAATACCGGTTGCACCTCGCGTCTATGGAGTCACTCACAGAGATTATAAAGACTTTAGAATCCTGTGAGATAATTTGTCCAGTCCACAGTACCTTTTAATAAACCGGGACTGGGGATACTCAAACCCAATGGCTAATGGAGAGTTTGCACAGAGCTATGGAGGTAAGCAAACGGGTCCACATGTCGAGATGGCCCCTTCCCTACATTGATCAGAGACTGGCCCAAATCCAAGTGTCAAGGGTGTATACCCCCATTGACCTGACCAACGGTTACCGGACAGAACCCATGAGTAGGGAAGACCAGTACAAGCTTGCCTTTACCTTCGGGGGCAGCAGTACACGTGGACCCAAACCCCCTTTGGACACATAAACTCTGACAATGGATGTACCATCTTTCTGCATAAGGCCATGCCTGATTTGGGTGAAAGAGGAAACCTGACTTATGGAGATAATGTTCTAATCAAAAGCTCAACTGTGGAGGAACACATAGCCGAAATATGCTACGTTCTGACCCAGTTGAACAAAGCCGGAGCAAAATTGTCCTTCCAGAAAGCACAGTGGTGTAAGACCCACGTTAACTTCCTAGAGTATGAAATCACCCCTGAGGGTCTCAGTCCCCACATGAAAAAAGGTGGAAGCCTTACTGAAATTAAAAGACCCTATGACTCTGCATGAACTAAGAAGCCTTCTTGGACTTACAAATTATAGTAGAAAGTTCATAGAGGACTATGCAGAGGTCACAAGTCCCTTTGTCCATTTACTAAAGGCCGTGGTGAAGTGGGAGTGGGGTCCAGAGCAAGCCGATGCAGTAAAACAACTGAAGAGAAGCCTTTCCCAAGCACCTTTTTTGGCCTACCCCATCAAAAACAAAACAAGGAGTTCTACTTGGAGACAGGGTTCTCAAATACTTGCTTAACACCAGTATTATACCAAAAGCATGACAAGGTCAAAAAAGTCATCTCATATCTGAGTAAGACTTTGTCCTCTGTGGAGGAAAAATTCAACAATTGTGAAAAGGCACTCCTGGCAACAGTGTGGGCATTGAAGAAAACCACCTGTTTATCCAGGGGGGAGGACATCAGTGTCGAGACTCCTCACCAGCCTTTGTAATATCTCCAAAGTGACTGAATCTGAACAGGGAACGTAAGTCATTCTAGAATTATTTCCTAGATTCTGTCCATGCAAGACTTTCCTGTGGAGGTGGCCAAAACAAGAAGAGTCCGCTCGCGCAAGTTTTGGCTGACTTGGCATGATTGTGCTCAAGAAAACTGTTTCGAGGATGAAAGTCTAAAAACCCAAGACAACATGGATGCGTACCTTAATTACCTGCACAAAGTCTATGAGGAAGACACATGCCAGGGGATACCCACAGTTTATGTGGATGGGTGCTCCTACCATGCTGACAACCATGGGGAACTAGTGGCTGGCATTGGGAATACCTGGGTGAATGATGCCCCAGAGCTCTCTGCTAGGTAAAAAATTGGTCCCCGAAGCAGTCAGGTGACAGAGTTGATGGCGGTACATCAAGCCATCAACACCAACTCCAAGAACTGGTCATAATAACTGATTCAGATGTCAGGAATGGGTTCTTGGAGCACCTGATACATTGGGAAAATTGAGGCATGCTGTGTGCAAATAAACCGCTGAAGCTTGGGAAATTAATACAAGCCATTGATGATCTGGTCACTTCTAATGAGATGACCATCTACTGGAAAAATATGAAAGGTCACTCCAAAGTAAGGGAGCAGACAAAACCGGGAATGACTTGGCTGACCAGTTGGGCAAAACCGGAGCCATTTACAGGGATCTCATAGAGATCGAGTCCCTGTTGGAGGAAATCCAGGTCACTGCTGTCACCAGGTCCCAAACACTTGCCCAAAAAGAACTCTCAACTGCCCAGTGGAGTAAGGAAACCCCAGATGTCGATTTGATTATGGCACAAAAAGGGGATCCGATTATTGGGAACTTTTATCAACACATTGAAGACCCTGTGAATTTTCCTCTGACCGAATCCAATTATATCGGGAAAGAAGATCTCTGGGTGTTGATGATGTTTTCCAAGATGTTCCGAATCCAAGAGGGTTTGTTGGTACGGAGATCCATCTCTGGATGTCATCAGTGGGTAGTACCTACCTCATTCCGGAGCCTCATGTTAAGTCACGCACATGACGCGGCCACAACCGGTCATAGGGTGTCTCATACAACCTTGGAAATATTACAAGAGGTCGCATACCGGCTACACATGGGTCAGGACCTTGACCAATACTTGAAGGGTTGACTTGCGTGTGCTCCATTTCATTCAAGTTCCCCCACACACAGAGCTCCGCTACAGAAAAGGGGAATGACACTGCCTTGGTCAGATTTGCAAGTAGACTTCATCTGCCCGTGATTCGCTCCTCTAGAGGAAACAAGTAAACGTTAACCATGACATGCTTGTTTACCAAGTGAGTAGAATGCCTTCCAGCCCCAAATTGCAAGGCAGAAATAGCAGCTGCCCTAATGATCAATCACATCTTCTCGCATGTTGTTCTTCCCCAAAGGATTGAGTTGGACCGAGGAAGTCACTTTACCAGTGAGGTGATGACAAAGATGTGGGAGATACTCAGGGTAAAGAGAAAAACTCACATTGTCTACCACCTAGCCTCGAGTGGGGGAGTTGAGAGGTATAATAAAATGATTGTGGGTATCATAAGGAAGTTTGTGGTGGACTCTGGGCCTAGTTGGGACATCTGATTACCGCTTGTCCTATTGGCCATCAGGTCTACACCATCATCTGCGACAGAAATGTCACCATTCGAGCTCATGACTGGATGAAAAATGGTGCTACCTCAGCATTTGCTGTATAGAACTCAAGAGCAGACCCTGATCAACGCGTCCACGACCCATGAATACATTGAGAATTTGCAAAAACACCTTCAGAATGCTTTTGCATACGCTCAGCAAAATCTGGAAAAGTCGGCAGAGGGGATGAAAACCCACTACGATTTAAAGACCACTAAGGAAGAGTATCAAGTAGGAGACAGGGTCTACTTGTACAATTTTCAAAGGAACCAGACCAAAGAGCGGAAGTACCTCCCCTCCTGACTATGCACCTTTGAAATTGGAGATAAAATCTCACTGGTCACCTATAAGATCTGCATCTCTAAAGGAGAACAAACGAAAGAGAAATGGGTTCACATAAATCAGTTGAAGAGCTGTCATCCCAGGCAGAACTTGGGACTGATTGAGGAACCCAGGAACCATCTGAAGGGTAAAGGTAAAGAATCGGAACCTGAATGAACAAAATCATACATTTCCAGGGAGTAGAAAAATTATCCTTATTTTGAAGTGATTACGAATGATTGGCATGTAAGAATTTTTTGTTGTTGTAATGTATATATTGTGAGGTGTCTCTTGTTTCTTTTTTTGTCAATTTTCACGTCCCTACCTGAGAAAATAGTATTGTATGAAATACTTAATCTATCCTTTCTTCTTGGCAGATTAAATAACTCATTACCTCTACAGGCCAGAAGGGAGCCGCCGGAACGGGAGAGGCCCAGGACAAACACCTAAGAAAAATCAGAAAAGAGTGGAAGAACGACCAGAGCACCACTCCATCAGGACCAGGAAAAGAGCAGACACGCTCTGAAGGAGAGTCCTGGAATGAACCCAAGAGCAGGCATGGTCTAGAGGAGTTTCCTGTGACGAACCCAGGCAACGTGAAATGGACACCCCACTTTCTCCTAGCTCTTTTCTCTGCATAAGTACAATAAAGAGCTAGGAGGGGGGACTCTGTGGGGTGAAATAGCCCTGGGATGTGAGACAAAAGGTTCAATATAAGACCCTGCATTTCAAAGCAAAAGGAAAGGTGCTGAAATTTTCAAATATGGAGAGAGGCAAACTGCAGGTCGCAAAACTAGCAAAAGACACATGGCAAGGATATTTTGACTAATCCATGACGAGCTGGAATTATATGTCCAGGAAACAGCCATCCACAGAACTCTCAATCGGATGTCAGCATTGTGTGCAGCAATTGCAGTGAAGCAGATCACCTTCTTTCATGAACATTAAATAAAATGAGTCATTTTGTTGTTTCCCTTTAACTAAAAATATGCTCAGCAAAAAGTGTTCACAAGACTTTCAAAATATGAACTTGGTTTCTGTCCATAATTAGCCCATTACAGATGAAACCACAGTGCACAGAATCTATAATGGGATGCTGAACTGGATTTAAAATGGAGTCCGTTCATGGGTGAAAGCAACAAAATTACATTTTGGTTTTTCCTCCAAAGTGACACTCTGCAAAGCCAGGTATGCACCAAAGTCCCTAAAAGTGTAATTATGAGGCCCTCTTTTACCCACCGTATACAGGGAACAACTTTGCAGTGACACTTACACATGTTAAACTTTTGGGCCTTCCAAGAGCTCATTTTAAAGTGAAATGTAAAGTTAAAAGGCAATGTACGGCTGAGTTTTGAAAGGCCCTGGGTTGCTTGCCAATGGTTTCATTTTTCTCTCTGTTTGTGATTTCTTCAAATGTGAAACTACATTCCTTCCTTGGTGGTCCTGGAAACCTAGAGAGGCCTGTAACTTCAAACAGGAGAGTTTTCCTTTAAATATACAAATAATAGGGGGCTCTGAGATCAAATCCACAGACCGGATAAGATAAAGACAGGTTTGCTCTCCAGCTTTATGACCCCAGGTCACACAAGCCGCAATAAAACATGCATTAGCTGGTCATTAGCCCTTGGAATGAGCAGGCTAACCTAAACACAGACTAAACACAGACCTCTCTGCTGATGTCATGTGCTCCAGGAAGGTGTCGTCCAGGGTCAAGGAGTGGTTTGACTGTCCATTGTGTAATATGGGAGAAATGGTTTTCATTGTGTAAAATTGACAATACTTGTCACACAGTAGCCATTGTGGATTTCTGAAAAGGTGAAAGTTAACCTCTTCTCACCACATAAAAACAATTTTGGTGAGACCAACATACCAAAAGTTATTAATGAAAATGTAATGTGGCCCTCCTTGTGAATGTGAGAATTATAAAAAGTTGATTAAAGTGGGCCCAGTATGATTCATATGCTGCCCACCAATGGACACATTTTTCACTGATATAATTCTGGAGTAAATGAAGAAAAAGGTATCTTTGCACAGGAATGGCGCACAGCCACCTGATTAGGCTTACGTGATTCACTGAAGAATATACTGTAAAAATGCATTCATATCTGTCAAAACATGGAGGTTAAGGGCCCTTGTCATGCAGTGAGATTTCTATGTCCCCAAACCAGACCAAGCCCCCCTATCGAAGTACGATGATGAAGTGGTCTCCTCCCCTGGTGATCCCAAAGCACTCCCACATTTTCTGTGGGAGTATCAGCACACAGGTGGGTGTCAGGTATTAAACATTAACCAATCTCTTCTGCGGGAACTATGACACATTAGTGATGCCATTTGCCCTATAACTAAGTAACCCTGTCTCAGATCAGGACTTTTTCCACTAACCCCTGAGGTGAGCTACTGCCGAAATTTGGAGAAACATCCCAACAATAAGATGCCTAGCTTGCAGTGGAGCCAGGAGATTTAGAGGCTGACCTGGGACCCCCTGGAGGACTCAGCAGAGACCTTGACTGCCCCCCTTATGCTGTCCCAGCAGTGTGCTGACGCCCTCTGATGTCCAGCACAGACCTCTCCTGTAAGTAGAAATACCCCAAGCCATAGACTGCATAAGCCCTTTATTCTTTCAGCATTGCCTTAGGGATTTCCCCATGGAAAAATCCCCTGCCATGTTTGCCTGTGTATGTTAGCAATTCCCCTTGGTTGCCTGTGTAGATCGTAGTATATTTTTCTAAGTAAATCAATTAATTTCCACATTTATTTCACAGGATTTCTATTGCTGGAATTAGAAACCAACCATCTTTTCCCAGCGTATTGTGAACTGGTATATTCCTAAAGATTTGACAAAAGAATTAACTTTAAAAAGCCCTGTTTCTATATGTGCCCCATTGTAAGGTGCAAAACTAAATTGTTCTCATTTTTCCATGATAAAGTGCAAAACTAAATTGTTCCCATTTTAAGGTGAAAAACTAAATTGTTCTCTTTTTCCCATTGTAAGGTGCAAAACAAAAACGTTCCCCTTCCCACTTTGAGGTAAAAACGAATTCCCATTTGCATTTTCTTTCCCATTGAAATTGTACTCACCATCAAATTGTGCTTTCCATGCACTTGCGTAAATGTCACTGGGCCTAGTAAGAGCGCTGTTTTCTTTGTGTTCTCCCTTGTTGCCTGTTCGCGCTCTGAAACACTTGTGTATGAGCGTGATATAAATAAAATTTTATTTCATTTCATTTCAAAAATCGATTTTCCCATTCTGTTCCCCTTTCCCTATTGTGAGGTAAAAATGAATTAAATTACCATTTGCATTTCCTTTTCACATTGTCCATGTGTTGAACATCCCAAAACTGAATTTCCCTTGTGTGCTGATTAGTATTCCCTAAAGCTCTGCCTGGCTTTCTTAGTATAAGCAAAACAAATTCCCTTTCTTTCTATTCTTTTCCATAACTGTGGTGCTAAATAGTCACAGACCGATTTTAGCATTGTATTAAAAAAACGAATTCTTCCGTTGCCCTTTTTGCTGTCATATTGTTTCTGTGAGTACAACTCAAAATCCATTTTTTCCCCGGTGTTCCCACTCCTTGCCACTGCCTTCCATCCAAAAGAGACAAGCCCAGTGGATGTTTGGGGGGTGGGAGGGGGGGGTGGCTGAGGGCTGCTGGAACTGAAACATATTTCTACCTGCATTCACTTTCCTGTTTGTTTGCATTCATTTCCTTGGTGTGCTTTTAACTGTTCTTTGATTGTAGTGATGGGAGAAGTAAAGGGAAACTCTTGTCACTGTGTATTTTGAGTCCTCTCAGTGTACTGATCACCCAAAAAGGATATTTTGTCTTTGTATTGCCACAACCTTGGTGGCTGATGTAAGCTGTTTATTCTAATTTGACATCAATGATAAATTAATAAATATCTTATTAATACACACAGGCCTGGTTCCTAGTCCATTGTGACACAGGGTGTTTGTGGAGGTTGGGTGTGAGACGCATTGGAGGCCTTCTCAAGAAAGGATCCGAATTGTAGAAATAAAAAGCATTTTTATTGTGCGCCACATTTCTTGTAGGAGAAGGCGATCCCTGACTTGCGTGTGCTGTGTAATAAACCGCGACAAGATGGATTTATGTAGTTTGGCTATGTGTCCCACCCATTTAACGCCCATTGCTAATTGAAATCTAGAGGATTTTCTTCTCATTCCCACCGATATCCACCCAAAACCCACCTATTTTTGCACTCTTTATTGTGCTGCATTTTCAGCCATGTTTTTTTATATACAGTGCTGCCATCTTGAAATGCAGTTGTTTACAGTGTTATGTTGGTATATTACATTAAAATGTTAAGTTTTGGTAAACGTAACCTATAAAATTGCACTGTTTTTTTAGCATCCTCTCTTAATATATGTATCACTAGCTGTCCCCTGCCATGCGTTGCTGTGGCTCAGTCTGGTTAAATGGAACAGAAAGAAAAGAGAAAGTGCAAAACAACCCCCCCCCCCCCACCCCCTCCTCCCTCTTAATCCAGGAGTCAGGTAAATAGTCTTTCCCCCTCTCAGTGGCGGAGGCAGAGAGTGCAGTTCCATTCCCTCCTTGCTTGTAGTCCAGGTTGTGTGCCCCTGCTTATCCCTCTTCATGGATCAGAGTTTGCATTGTGCTACCTTGCCTGCTGGAGGATACACACAGCATGGAATGAAACTTAGATTAGTTTGTGTTCCTCATCCCTCTGCCATGAGCATTATAGCTCTTGGCAGTTGCTGCACCCATCAGCCAAATTAATAAATTCTTAATTGAGATGCACGCGATCCGCGTGCTCGCAACCGTGCATCCTCAAGTCTGGCTGCACATCACTCTGCTGCTTCCTCTGCACGTATTTGAGCCATTCTCAATTGGAAACATTGAAATGGAATCGTAAAATATTTAGTATAGCGTGTGTTGTTTTAAGGTCCAACAGAAGGCACAGTTTTTCCCCAAAAACATGTTTTTACCTGTCACAGGTGTGACATCTATGCATAGTAGGTATATAAAAACACGCGCCTATTCAAATGCAACGTTGTGTCCAAATTTCAAAGCAATTGGTGAAGAACTTTAGGAGATTTAAGATTTTGAACAAACGAACATTTACATTTTTATTTATATAGATGAAAACATGAGGACTCTATCCATAAAAAGTATATATTTATAAAAATGTATTTTACAATCATTAAAAACTTGCCACATAAAAATTATTCACCTAGCAGCTCCTATGAGCCACTGCTGGAGGTGAAGAGCCCGGTGCACAGTTCCCTCCGGTTGGAGCAGCCGTGTTCTATGGTAACCCGGGCGTGGAGGTAGTGTGTAGCAGGATGTGCGGTGCTTCACCATCACAGTGAATGTTCACCCCCTAGACCTAGCTCTGCTGACTCCACACAGGAGCCCTCGCTGCAACCGCTGAGAGCCGAGCGAGCAGAGAGCCCGCTGGAGATGAGAAGCAGCAGCAGACCTCTCAGAGGGCCCAGCCTGGGCATGATTTTTGGGGCTCCGCTGCTCGCCTTTGTGGGCCGGCGCTCACCAGTTGTAAAGACTGGAGCGGGGAATCTGTACTTCTGCCCCATTATATGGTAGGGTAAAGGCATATAACACCCCAGCCAGTGCTCTCAATTTGGTAGCAATGGACGAGCAGCCAGGCTTTAGCTTTCAAGAGGTGATGCAGGCTGGTTCTTAAGTACAGTGTTTCACCCAAGCCCCACAAAGGAATATCTACACACTATGTTAGCTGATAACACAGCTTCTTTATATAAAATAAGATTCAGGAATATATATATACATTTAAATAATAACACGTTGTACTTGTAAATACTAATTCAAAGAATCGCAAATGTATACACTCTATGTGGTGCCCCACAATACTTAAATTCAGTAATAGATGCACTAACTGCGGACAGTTTTAAATAGGCATGTGAATTCTTAAGTGAGGTGTATCAGCATATAACATGGAAGAAAGGCAGGTTAGTGGTCCGCAGTGGCAGAATACTTTCTTCAGACTTGATATACAATTCTGTGTGAATACCCCCCCCCCCACACACATACCCCTGGATGGGCAACCGGTGATGGAAAAGTTAGGAAGTAACTTATCTTGTTTTTTACTGCCCAGTCCAATAATGTTACATAACCTTCTGCTTTCTTTTAGAGGGTTCCACCAACACAAATTAACTGAGAGGCCACAGGAGAACAGGATCCAAGATGAATCTGGGAACCCTGGATGACTCCTGAGGCTAGAAGATGCTCTTCATCGTCACAGTACCATTGATGCCTTGGCAGGCTAAGTGGTAGAGTGTCTCGGTTTCACTTGATTCCCTCTGAGGATGGGCCCCCCCTTGGAAGAAAGCCACTGGGATGTTGAATCCACAAGAAAAAGGGAACCAAAGGCTTTCTGAAGTGCAGCAGTTAGGCTCTTCGTGGGGCTCTCCTTTGGGCGATGATTTCTCGGATTGTAGAAGTCCTGGGAAGATGAAACTTGCTGTGTGCCCCTTAAAGGCTTGGTAAATGAGAGATAAAACCCTGGGACCCTTGGATGACATCTGGCGGCGACGGGTGCCTAGGTCACATTTGGTGTCAGGTTTCGGATTTATGCGGTTATCTGACTTTCAGTTCTTTGGTGTTGTAGCCACAGCACAGACCTCTGGATGGCTTCTGGCAACATGGTCTCAACCAGTGGAGTGGACCTCGTACCCTCACTATGTCTGGACCATCAGGACATCTTATTTATCTTCTCGTGGCAGGACACTTGCTGCAAGGGGCTACTGTTTCTTCTGCAGCCTGTTTCAGCTTTTGTACATACCAAGGTGCAGAGTATAAAAGCTATATACCATTGTAAAGCATGCAGCTGTGTGTCTGTTGTCGAATTGCTGTCATCTGATTGTCTGTCAGTTTATCAAGAACTACCATGGAGATGCATCAGCTTTCTGAAAGCAAGGTGGCAAAGTCCTTCTGCTAGCAGGAATACTTCCCTATCAAGACTGTAGATGTCATATCAGACCTAGAACACAATGAAATAACCTAAGCATGGCAGCTCACCCTTTCTGATAAACAACATAATTTCAAGGGATTAATGGAGAAAGCCTCTACATTATGAGCAAAGAGCCTATTGTGTTGGAGGCGTATTTTCTCAGTATGGATGAGAGGCGTGGGGTTGGAGGGACTCTGTTACACAGGGCACCGCATAATATTTTCTAACACACCTTTGAAAATGGAAGAGGGTCCATCAAGCACCACTCGCATTAGCGGTGCTGGGGGTACTGAGATCACTTGACTGATCGCCAGCTGCCAGCCTCTGGCATTAAGCAGTGGCCATGAATAGGAAGCAGGCTAGAGCCATTGCTAGTAGCCTGTGATGTCTCCTAGGGATCACAACTACAAAGGCCTACAATGTTTCCACATTCACATCACCCACATTGCTGCAAAATAAGTGCTCAAGCCTAGGCTCTCTCCATAGCCCTCTTATCGCCCCACAGCTCCAACACCCATCACCTGCTCTATGGTGTCTCCCCAGCTCACTCATCTCGTCAAAGATCCAGTATCTGTCCACAGCCCGCCTCAGTTTCACAGACATGGCATCTCTCCACAATCCCTCTCCCCCACCATTTCAGGACCTGTCCACAGCATCAGCATCGCTCCAACCCCACGCATCTTTCCCTAGCAACAATGTCTAGCTACTGCCCCAGCATCTTTCTACAGCTTGGGCATCTACCCACAGCCCCTTCTTTTCCCTCTATCCCAGCACCTAACCAAACCAAGCATCTTCAATACCAATAGTTTGGGCTTTTGTCTAGGCATGGCAAAGGCATATCTCATCTCTCACATTCTTAGATGTATTACACTCTATTATTTGCTGTGATGTCATTGAGGATGTCATAAGTTACGCAAAATGTGATGCCATTTGCGAAGGTTGAATGCAGGGGTGCAGCCGTTAAGGTGGCATCACTTCCAGCACTAGCATCATTTTAGGGGGTTCGCTGTGGGAACCTGCCACCTTCACCTCAATTCAGCTCAAGTTTTCTCACTGGCTACAAAACAACATCTTCTATAATGTGTGTTCTGGTCCATGAAAGTTCGCAATTTGCATAGAACTGATCTGGTCAAATCCAAGCACCCAGGCAAAGTTTAATCAATGCTTTCATGTCTGAAACGACTGCTGACAAAATGTGTTTTTGCCTTGCAATGTCCAGTCAGAAAAGTGATCCTTTAGCACATATCTCAGAACTGTGCACTTTGATTTCCGGCACACAGCTCGCTCTTGGAGAAAAGGTATGCACGCCGCAACCATTCGGGAAATTACAGCAGCCGACATTCTTTTTAAATCCCCAAAACTGCATCAATATTTCCGGACCTGCAGAATAGGTCGGGGCTTCAAAGGGAATGAAATGTATGCTGCCCAAAACACACAAACATACGAAACCAGCGCACCCAACATGGAACCATTACACAGTGAGGTGAGAGGGGCTAAAGGAATAAAGGGGGAAACTTTGCAACACAAGAATCATCCACACCACCTAATACCCAGACGCACCACACACAACTCCCACCCTTGCCAACACTCCATACCCCATAGACCACTTCAACGGGTTAACAGGCATCAGCAATACCAACATTCTTTGCCTTTGTGTAGGCATAGGAAAGGCATTTGCCAGGCACTGCCCTAATGGTTCTACCTGGCCATTAATGGCGGCTGCAACATTTAGCGAGTACCTGAACATACGAAAGCAGTGCCTGGCAAAGGCTTAATGCCTCTAAACAAGCCAACACTGTTGGCTTTGCCAATGCGTGTTTAAATGGGGTGCCCAATCTAAAATGTGTGCAATGGAACACAACAGTTCCCGGTTCTTGGCATACAGCCGGATGGAATGGTCAGTGAAGGTATGACTTTCATGAACCAAAACATAGACCCGGTTTTATGGCCCTGATTTGGAAGTCATGTGAATCACAAACATGACAATATTTTATGTAATTAAATCTGTTAAGTTTTGTAAAACGAGAATGATTGTAGTTTTATTTTCTCAATCATAAATGGCAATCTACAAGTAGCAGAACTCTAATTGATGTGGTCCTAAAATATCCCCTTCTATCCTCCCACACTCGGCAACAACATTCCTGCTAACATCAGGCTGTCCCCTTCCCTGCTGTGATGCAGGAAATATCTGAAGACACTGCTCGCCAAGGAACACCGAGCAATACATCTGAACCCGCTATGGTCTGCTCCCTTTATTGTGCAGCATTCTGCTGCTTTCTCATGTTTGTGCTATTTAAATTCATGCATACATCTCATTTAGATTTTACTTCTGTATTTTGACTATTTAAATACATCCAACAAAGGAAAGTATGTGAAAATGTCACCAGCTTAGAGTCATTTTTTGGCACATTACATTTGAAATTGTAGATAAAAAGCAAACTGGTTTTCTGTCAAATAAACAGGACTGAAAGAAAGCTTGTCATAATCATGTAATGTTTGGTTGGTGCTGTCATGCCACTGCTTTCATGAAAAGTGGCAGTGGGCTAAGCCATGGGATCAGAATGTGAGAAAGCACACCTTTTCGCCAAAGACAGCACACTATCCTACCATGAGATACGTTGATCTCTCTAGGATCACAGATACTGTATGTGGCAAAGGCAGAATATGAGCTGCAACGCTTTGGCTCCGCTGGGTTGAATATGGCCACCTTCCCACCTTTCCTGACTAATACATATGTCTTTTCATTGGGAGTGGCTGCCCAGTTTTTACAACTCTTGTTTGGAGGAGCCGAACTTGTACCGATTATACATGCTCAACTGGCTTTAGATCAGACCTGAGAGAAAAGAGGACAGTGCAGTGCTCCAGCACACACCACTTTTAATGGCGCTTATTTCTGTGCCTTCTAGACGTCATGGGCGGATTTGAAATTGTAGAGGCTGGACGCTGTTTTAAATGCTTAATAGCTTCCCCAATTGTCTGGCGTTCGGAGGCTACATGCAATGCTTCCCTCTATCAGGTTGACATTACCCACACTCGTGTCTAGTGTGTCACTGGGAGCAGTGCTGCACATGCACCGCACAGCACCGCACACATCATTATTTGGTGAACAGTGAAGGTGAAGGGGCAGACTTTTCTATGATCAACCGTGCCTTGCCTGATGGCAGGCATCGATTGTCTCAGGCTCCAGAGAATCCACAAACTCTTGGGAACGAGGAGCATGGCCTTGAGGGCTAGCATTATGCAGTGGGGGGGGGGGGGATACAATGAAGGTTGTTTTGTCGTGTCCTGGCTGCAGATCTCAGAGCTTTAGGTCACACCCACTCCTTTTCCACCTAAGAAGGGTGTCACTGGCCCCTCCGTGTCTCCCTTACAGGCAGACTCCGAGCAAAACAAAAGAGGTGAAGGCTGGAAGGTCTGGAATGCTTTGCCTGCCAAGTCTTTACCAAATTGGGAAGGGCCAGATACAAATCCGAGCAGGCAGTGGCTGACCTGGAAAGGATGGTTATGGACGGAAAAGAAGGCCCTAGTCAGACCAGACAACCAGTATATAGTGGTCGTGGGATTGGCGTGCCCCTGGGTTTTAATTGAGCTAAGTACACATTTAGTGTTTGATTTTTTTCTTTTTATAAAATGTCATGGTTGTCAAAGGGTTAAGACTCTGGTCACTGTAATACATGATGGACGAGTTCCAGCTTTCCAGTTAGTGCACGTAACCCCTCAGCTACCAAGACGCCAGGCTAATTGCTCATTCAGGTGTGCATAACCTTTGACCCTATCCTGTACATGTTTTTGCACTACTTTACTCACCAACGGGTACACAAAGGCGACAAAATAAATAAAACAGAAGCTAATTCAGAAAGGCATTGGCAATTCAAACCCAGCTCTCATCCATTTTCTGTAGACAAGTGTGCTACCCGCTTTACAATCAACGCCATAACCTCAAAGCCTGTAGAATTATATGTACACTTCAACACAACCTGAGATAGCTCGGTCACAACCTTGTGCATGGGCAGTGCAGTTTCCATCTAGCACCACAACATGGAGAGAGTGCACAGCTGCTCCAATCTAGAGTCTCATATTATGCCAAATGGTAAATCATGTGTGGGCCAAGATTTCAAATGTTGATGACTATTACAGTGCCTGAATCATGCAAAATGAAGAGAGCCTAAAAACCAGGACTGGCTGATTTTGTAACTCCAGAGATGTTGCTAGGGGGGAGAGGCGCTGATGGAGCTGTAGCCCAGGCTATTTGGTAGTAGACCTGGATAGAAGCTCAGGGACTACAACGAAAAGGCTATAGCTAGCCCCGAACCCCGCCAGTCCCGACATTAGCTTAGCCCCTGATCTTTTCCAGACCTAGCAACACCCCTAATGGGCAACATGAGATTTCTGTAAATTGCTGCATGGGTAATTCTACTTTTGAGATAGAAAAACACATCCCTGAAGACCATGCATGACAAAGCCATCTGCTTTTAGTTATTGTTTGAATCGGCTTGCAGTTTGTTCCTAGGGATAATGTGAATAAAATGGCTAGTGCTGCAAAAAGCTGAACATGGTTTGTCTATTTAAAAAGCTAACACCATGGACTAGTGAGCTTTCCTGAGTTTAAAACAGATGGTTAGTTCATAATTCAATTTACTTTGAAGGAAGCAAAGATTAAAAAGGCCACTGGGTGCTTTGAAGTGCATATGTGGCATCTTAGTGTGAATTAGAAAACATTAATATCACTTAACAGAAGTTGCAACTTTTCAAAGAATGGGATCCCTCACACACTTCATTCATCAATGAAGGATGCGTGTACTGCACTTCAGTATTACAAAAGGACGGTTTAAAATAGTAAATGTAAATGAGAAAACCAATCAGTTCAGGGACAGGGCTGCAGAGGGAGCGGGCTTGGAACGTCCTTTGACTGCTAAAATCGGGGTTAGTTTGCCATACTTTTTTCCACATTTTGGGAGATCTTGAGCCTCCCCAAACCTGTGATCAGCACCACCTGAGTCTAATATTCACAAAATGGGCACAGTCACTGTGCAGTAGGCTCTGTCTGAGGACACTGTTGCCTATGACACTGTCTGCCATTGTCTGCCCCTGGTGTTACCACTACTAGGGAGAAAGGAGGAAAGTGAACGAAGTGAAAAGTCATTATGTCATATCCTCATGTACTGTCCACCACTGTTTACAGTGGCCTATGCAATTGCGTATCTGTTGTCTACTGTTTAATTTCCACTTTCTCTTTGTGGCATCAATACTGCCTTTGGTACCGTAATTGTGAGGAAACATTAAGGGAGCTAGACAATAGAGGAGAGAAGAGGGACAGTCCCATTTTTATAGTAGGCTGCTACATCATCAGCAGAACAATTAATACAGTCTCATCTCTGCTCCCCTATACATCAGTGTTCTAACCTTTTTTTAACACAGTAGTAGTAACAGTGTTTTGGAGACTTTCTTCTTTCCTACAGTTTGGTATGAAATGTCATAGAAACCATCTTCCTCCCACCCCCAGATTATATTATGAAAAGGTAAAAAAGCGGTCACTGTAAGACATGTTTGGCCTCACACATCACGTTTGGGTGATACAATAGGTCTGAGTGCTCTCTCTTGAAGCAGTTTTCAAAAAAGGGACAAGAAAGATAACACATTTAATGTTCTTCCAGGCTGATTAGAAGATATTTCATTTTAAATGGAATGTAGTGCACTGTAAAGCTTGTGAAATTATCCATTTGCTGTCAAATCATTTTTGCAAAATAAAGAAAAGCTCAGTTTTAGAGGACTTGGGCTAATGCATAGGTTAAATGTAAATGACCTTTTTTGAAGCCATAGTCATCATTAATAAAAGAACAAATGGAACAAATGGATGGAAAAGTAACTGCCCTTTGGGGGTTCAATGTAATATAATTAGCAAAACACTTCTAAAAGTCACCGACCAGATAATCTCTGAAGTTTCGATAGATGAAAAACAAGCAAAATAAACGTACTCCAAGTGTGGACTCACCTTCATTTCATGTGCATAATGGCTGGGTTCTTCGATTGCTCAAGTTAGAGTTGGACAGGAACAAAAGGCTACAAGTACATATGCTACTCCCAATAAGACCGCATTGAAAAAGATAATAATTAAATCACATCCTCATTGTTTGCATAAGGATGCCTCCATTTATGAAAATAAAAAGACTATGGGCCTCATCACGAGTTGGGTGGTAGCCCTTAAATCTGGCAGTAACGGTATAAGCGCTCCCATACCACCCTGCCGGAAAACAAGTTGGTGCAAATACAGCCGGACCCAAAGGTACCAGCGCGAACACATCTGAGAATTACCCCCAGCCTCCAGCTGGAGGTAAATGAACCCAGGTGCCAGTAATCAAGCCACAGGTGAACACAAGATGCTCAGGCTGTGCCTGGAGCTACAGATACAGGACAACCAGGCCAGGGCACAGGGAATATGGAGGGGGGTGGTTTGAGGATGGGAGTAGCTCCAGCAAGGCAAGCACCTATCCCCAGGGTCAGGCAATCACCCTGGGTTCTCAGTGACACCCAGTTGGTAACTGAGTAACACCTCGACAGGGAAACCATCAGTCAACTGTTGGCCACAATACATGAAGAAATTGGGAGAGGGATTAACATCCACACAGCCGTGCCCTCATTGGTGAAGCTGGTAGCAGTCCTGCTATTCCTGGGGACAGGCACTTTTCAGGAATCTGTGGCCATGAAGCATGGCATGACACCGTCAACATTCTGCGCAGTCCTGGGGCATATGCTGGATGCCCTTCTGCGCCATGTCAACCAACACATTGCACTGCCCACCACCCAGGCTCAGGTGAATGACATGAAGGCACGCTTTTAGGCTACTGCACAACTGCCCAATGTAATAGCGGACACCGCCTTCACCCATGTTGCGTTGGTGGCACCCCAGGCCCATGAGGTCATCTACAGAAACCGCAAGCACTACCACTCCACGAACATGCAGGTGACCTGTGACCTCATCATAACCCACTGCTGTGCCTGCTACCCAGGATCCATCCACGACTCCATGGTCCTACACAACAGCACACTGCTGGGATACATGGAGACGCACTGAGGAAAACGGACCTAGATAGTGGGTGAGTACAAACTCTGCCACGTATGCATGTTGAAGCACAATAAAAAAAAGGGGGGTAGCCACAGGAAGCGTTGCATGTCAAGAGGAAGCACTTGCAGCACCCATGCAGCCTCTGCAACATCAATGGGGGGCATCCAAGGGTGCATGCACATGTTTGACACACCCAGACACAATGGTGATGGGCACACACTGCTGCCATCATAATGACACATCAGACCACATGTACCACAATGCATCTTGAATGTGGCACTGCGCAGATCCACACAGCAGTACCCAACAGCATCTCCACCTGTGCCACAGCTGTCTGCCCAAGTGCACTCAACCGAGACATGCCACAGAACACACGCCACAAAATCACTGTGTGCATGTCCAGGACAAGTAATTCATGGCATGATATACACATGATGCACACCCATCACACATACACATTGCATGGCCTGGATGCACATTAGAATGCTCACAGCTAACAATTGCCAGATACATTGAGACTGCAGACCCATACACGAGACAAATGACTGATATCTGTATTACACCCCATGCAGGGGACTCCGGATATCCATAGCTGGCATGGCTGATGTCACCTGTGCGTGATCCAAGAACACCACATGGGACGGCCTACAACCATGCCCACAGCGAGGTCCGTGTTTGCATAAAGCACATATTTGGGGTCCTGAAGGCACGATCAGGTGCCTACCCTAGACCGCACTGAAGGGGCCCTGATGTATGGCCCTGACAAAGTAGAGAAAATAGTCTTGGTGTGTGCTATGTTCCATAACATTTGCCTAAGGAGGAATGGACCTCTAACCCCCCCCCCCCCCGACACTGACTGGCCACACCCAGAGGGAGATGGTGATGATGACCATGTGGCAGGAGCCAGGGCAGACACACACAGGGATACAAGTGAGGGAAGCGAGAGTGGCCTGACACGCTAATAGACAATTACATTTAGTGGGTTGACCTGACCCAGTGCACAACCTGCACAGTGTGAATAAAGAGCACAAGAACACAATCATGAATGTCCTCGCATGTCATTTGTTCAACTGATTTTTATGTAACTTTTTCAAAATCCATCCCCCTCTCCCCACCAACATCCCAGCACACTATCCCCACTCCCCCACCCACCACCAACACTCCAATACAGTATGCCTCCTCCCCCCACCCACCACCAACAGCCCAGCCCACTATCCCCCTTCCCCCTACCCACCAGCGTGTCTATATCAAGGCCACTCAGGCCAACAATAGTCCTGCCATTCAGGATGGCTGTGCCCTCTTCTCCAGACCCTCAGCATCTGGACACCGTGAGCGCATCTGGTGCAGAGACCTCCGCCTAGTGGTGCTCTGTTGTGATTCCTCTGTGGGGGTGTTGGTGGTGGATGGAATAGAAGCTACTACCTGCAGTTGCGGGGGCTGTAGGGCATTGCTCTCCCTCAGCTGCTCGGCTAGGGCAGAGACACCCTCGCACAGCTTGTGCACCCTCTGTCCAAATCCAATCAGTGAGGCTGTGCACACTTCCAAGCCTCTCCTGGTCCGTGCATTGTTGCGGGCCATGCTCCTTGTGGCCACTTGGATGGCCTTACTAATCACCTGCATGCACTGGCTGTGTGCAGTGGCAATGTTCTCCATCTGCCGCTGCTGTTCCTCCATTTCATTTAGACACTCCATGACTGTGCTCAGGGCAGCGGCCGGCTGGGGTGGTATGTCGCCTGGCAGGGCTGTCAACTGGGGAACCGTAGGATCTGGTGTCAGTGTCTGGTTCTGGGGACCATGTGCAACACTGACATGCTAGGCCCTGTGGCCTTGGGGTGCGCTCAATTCCCCAAACTGGCTCTCAGGTGTGTTGGGTGGTGGAGCGCGGCGACTGTGGCCAGGTGGCTGGCTGTCACTGCTGCTTGCCCCTTTTCCCTCCTGGGTAGTGGCTGTCAGGGCTATGTCCTCCCCGGCAGCCTGGACTGCCATGCTGTTGTCCTCACTTTCAACAAGTGTGCTCCTTGTGTGCTGGGCTTCTGGTGTGAGCGAAACCCCGCTGCAGCAGGATGTGGTGGGGGGCGACTTGGGCCCAGGGGTCGATTTGCATCCCCTTTGCAGGGGCTGGGGTGGTGCGGGAGGTCAGACATGTAGATGGCCCCACTGCATCCTCATCCCCTGATGCCTCCGGTGATGCTTGTGTGCCTGCAGTGGACAGAGGATGGTTTTAGGACACATTTTGTCACATGTTTTGTTATACTTGACAGTTATTGGATTTTAAGGGTTGTGGCACGGGGCTGTCGGACTGAAGCACAAGCCTGGCATGCTTGCGTCTGGTTGTGGTTTGCCAACAATGGGGTCATGTGTTGGGGGGGCACTTCAGGGATTGCAATTTAATGTGGTGGCATGTCTCGGGTACATTGGTGGCCTAGCTGTTGCTTGACCTGCATGCATCTGATCCTCATGGCCTACTTGGCTGGTACACATGATGATTGGGGGTGTGTGGGGGCTGGTACTTGTCACTGCCAGGTCCCACTGGGGCCCTGCGGTGCCCTCACCATGGCTGTCTGGTGCATGGTGCTTGGATGTGACCCTTGGATGCCCACCCTACTTCTCAGGCTCACAGGCGTGGCCTTGGTGCACTGCCACATGGGTGCTGTTGTAGGTGCCTGTAGTGGCTTCCGTGCACTGCCCTCAGTCGCAGTGCCCAGGTAATGTGCAGTTCCACTGGGGGATGCTGTGGTGAGCTGTTGTAGTTACATGCAAAGTGGGTGGGGGGTTGACTCACCTTCAGCCTCCTGGGTTCCAGCGCCCACCTCAAATTCTCCAACTCCCTCATTCCCCTCCATCACAGTGCTTCATTTTTCCTCCCAGGGTGTCCGCTCCAGTACAGGTGGTGAGCCTCACTTGTGGCCACGCTGTCCGGTCGATGGTGGGACAGGATTCCCCAGACACGTACCCGCAGGTCATTCCAACACTTGTGGCAGTCTTCCCTGTCCCAGGGGACGTGGCCGACTGCCGACTCCTTCTAGCTCCCAACCTGCCAGATCTGAGTGCGGCGCTGGGAGGATGTCTTCTTCTGCCTTGCTCCATACAGCTCGGCATGGTGGGCCACAACCTCATCTGCCAGGACAAGGAGTTCTGCCTCTGTGAACATAGGTTTCCGCAGATGATCTTGGGCTGCCTTGCCCTCTCCTAAGACATGTTGGATGGTCTGGAAGTGTGGATGGCTTCCTGGGACTCTGATTTTGGAAGGATTGTGATTTCTAAAATGGCCACCGCAGTGTTTCCCGTTCTGGTGGTGATGCATCTCTCGCCGGTGCTAATAGCGTGCGCTAATTGTGCCGGCGCTCGGCTGTAGTGCTATTAGCGCGGTGTATTCGGCGATAGCCCCTTTTCGGGGGTGATTCCAGTGGGTAAAATTAGCATTACCACCGGGGCCATGTGCGCGTCACTGAATACTTGTGATGCAGTGCCATTTGCACCATGGCTTTAAGCGCCAACACTATTTCCGCCCAGCAGGATTAGTGCCCGCATAAAGCCCAACTCGTGATGAGACCCTATAAATAAGGAAATATAAATAAAAAACCCAAATCTAATGTTCATTTACATTCATGGTTTGCTCTACTTCTTCCTCTCGGTATTCTACATACATTCTTTCCTGATCTATACTAAAAAAAACATGACCTGAAAATCGAATTCATGACAAACAGTATACGCCACTTATGGATTTAAACATGGCCACAGTTAACAATTTTCCAGCCTTCAGATGTTACACTTGCTTGGCCAGTGTCCATTACATATCACTTTACATAGATCCCCCTATGTGATATACAAATTGTCACTTTTATATGTGCCAAAAATGACCCCGCCTTTTGGTCTGTATTCAGACCAACTTTAATCGCTTTGGTTTTGTTTATCTATATTGCCTCTCGTTGCCTTATATCTCCAGTCCTGTTTGCTCTGTGTTCCTTCTTTTTCACTTGTTCGAATCACTTGTTCGAATCCGACAAGTCATATTACATCAATATCGCATGTTTGCTGTATCTCTGTGTCATGGTCATAGAGGAGGTCACATTTCAATTCACTCACATGTTCAGCTATACTGTCTTTGAGGTATCTAATGGTGCTTCCATATCATGTTGTCCATACATACACTTAATGCCATCGATTAGAAATGAGGTTTTACAGTTTATGAATCCCCTAATTTCAAATGTTCTGTGTGCACAGGTGTAAACAATTTTGTATGTTTTCACTAATTTACACACACTTCACTGTCCACATCTGTAAAAGTCGTTTAGTGGCATGTTCAACCATGTCAAAGTGCAACGCTGTGTTAGATGTGGTAAAAGGCCAGGCAAAAAGGTTTTCAATTGATATTGTCCTTGTGGAGCACCCGGAGACCTCCCTCGTCGCTCTCCATTCTCAAGGCCCAGGAGGAGCGCAGCTTCTATAGGATGTCAGCCGTTAGACTGGCAGTACCAGTTGGGCTGCCCTTCTGATGAGCTTGGATTCTTTCTCTGCCCAGTGCACCATGCAGTAAACACAATTTATAAGCATTACGAGATATAGACACAAAGCAATGGCTTGTGAAATCTCCAGCCCCTCCCCCATCAGCAGTACACCTTATATTTTTCTCGTCAGTAACTGAAAGGAGTTTCCCTTCTTGGAGTGTGATATTGCACAATCCACTCATAAACTGTTTCATTT
The DNA here is from genome assembly GCF_040938575.1 of Ambystoma mexicanum. NCBI lineage: Eukaryota > Metazoa > Chordata > Amphibia > Caudata > Ambystomatidae > Ambystoma > Ambystoma mexicanum. Next base: position 596,318,190 of record NC_090935.1, on the reverse strand, counting down.
TTCTATGGCAAATCATATAGTTCACAACTCTATCACCAAAGGCGGAGCATGGGCAAGACTTTGGGGAGGGGGGGTCATCAGAAATCAGGCAGTATCCCGGCGTTAAATGCGCTGGAGTACCACCCAACGCTAATAGTGTTACTGCAACTCGATCTGGCGCAATTAGCGGCAGATCCCGAGTTGAGGGGGGCAGGAAATCTCCATTCCCATTGGGTCGATTGGGGTATATTAGGCGCAATTACTGCAGTGCAATTTTGCGCCGCTCTAATAGCGCCGCAAATGGGTGGAAACTCTCCAGATTTACCTCCAGCGCAAAGCTGGAGGTAGAGCTGGGAGACTTTCTGCCCAACTCATATTTGGGCAGAGCAGTAATGCAGTGATAATAGCATTACTGACGCATTACTGCTACGCCCAATTTATGAGGCCCTTTGTGCTCATTCTTTTGTGGAGCAGCGAGAGGCGCATATCTTTATTCATATTAAAAGTTACACTTTTATGAAATTCAGTACAAAGTCCATTTTATAAAGTTCATACGTATTTCTATTCTCCTAAATGCTCAGTCTACATGGCTCCATAATCCGGCTATTTTGGGCTTTCGGCCAATAGCCTTGGTTAGGACACATTTATCTGCGGACACAACTTATTTTTTCTTTCCTGTCTGGGGACCCTCCCAGGCATCTCCCACTAATATGCTTGGTCAGCAGATCTGTGTGTCTTCGCAGAACAGTCTAAGCTTTGCAAAGCTTCTGCAAGCTTCAATTGGTGACAATCTAAAATTATGTCTGTACCAGAAAATGGCTCCTTAGTCAGTCATGGCACTTTGGTTAGTGTATACATTTCCTACTATATTTTTTATAAAATAAGGCAAGCTCCTACCACAAATGATAGAATACCACATATTATGTACTCAGTGTCTTTCCTCAATTTTAATTTCATTTTCTCACACGAAGATGTACCCAGGGATCACACCCACAATCGCAGTAATACATGTACCAGTTCCAAAATGTCAGCTACCAATACGTTTTTGATTCTGTTTATATTATTTTAAATTAATCCTTACATAATTTGCTTAATCTTCCTATGTAAAACAAAATACTGGAAGTTAAAAATAACAATTCAGCACATACATGATGCAGAACAAAACCGTGTTTACATGTGTATGTCCACACAAGGGAAACAGTCTGCAGAGGTCTAGAACCAACACCACCCAATGGCCCCCTGCCCTAGTGTGCGCCCATAGAAAGCTTCAGCACCCTGTGGGATGGGCAGACAAGTCCACCCCTGAACTCCAGTTCACTACCTTTAGATTTTTAAAACTTCAAGGATGATCTCAATTTGTGCATATAACAGTGTTGAGTGATTTGGCATGACTCAACTTTCAATTCCATCTATACGCTCAACAATAGGGTGAATGCTCAAATTAAGTAACTGCAGTTCAATCCGTAACCAAATACTTATGCTGACATCTTTATACTATTACTCTTACATTAAGAAACAGCTCCTTACCCAACACCAGTATTTACTTCCTAGCATGACATTAGTAAAATATACAATAAATGGAATAATTATAGAGTGGCATTCTAGTCTCTGATAAAAGATGAACCAACTCATGTAATATTTAATTAAGTTATGTTATCTTAAAGGTTTGTGTACCGCGCTACGTGGTCTCTTGGCGCTATGTGGCTGGTATATATAATCATCATGCGCATTAATCCATTATGCATTGTCACAGATCACACTGAATCCATTATGTGTGAGTCAGAACATTATCTACCCATGTGTGTACAGTGTACATGTTCAGTGCTTAGTCAGTATACCAATATAGCCCAGTGACATTTATAAATGTTTAGGTCATTTTTGGTCCACATCTATCTTATTTATTGGCTATTAATTCTACCCCTACTGGAGGTTTCTGATTTCGCCCAGGGAACCGCTAAAGCGGCCTGGCTCTGCTAAGGAAAAAGCATTAGAAATCTGTGGAACAAGATCGGGAAATCAACTGTGAATCCCAGAACACACAAGCCACTCCTTCACTTGCTAGCTTCTTATGGTGCCTCGCATAAGGATGTGGCAATCTAAACATAAACGAACTGGTTTTAAATGCCAGAAGTGGTTGCATCATGATTTAAACACTCACAAACATTTCAGCTTGTAGCGTGTACTCTCAGCTCTCAGACCGTAAGAAGGGATAAGGGAAATGCATTTTTATCAAAAACAGACATCCCCCAAATTGTTATGGGTCCACCCTATTTCATAAAGTGTTATGGAAAAACCGTTGTTCCAATCGACTAATATGTAGACTGCTGAAGATTAATTTCTCATTCGGACGACACAAACATTCAGTCCCAAACTGAGTGTGGTTTTCATTTTGATTTGAATCTGATGAACATTGAGGCCCGAATGGCAGCCATTTTGCATCACATCAGGCCCGTAAAGTTGTAATGGTAGAGGTCCTACACTCCTGAGCTTAAAATCAGGCACATGTCCATGTCACCTAAACATGCAGACACTCTTATCTCAAACACATGCCATATGGTATTCATAGATTGAAGCTAAGCGACGCGAACTTTTTTTTATTTTGTACAAAATAGTCACTTGTCTCCACCATTCTGTGTTCATTCACATATGTTTTGAAGTCTAACCGCATTTGGACCATGAGCACGCTAGCGCTTATATATATTCAGTGATACTCAGCTGTAACTTGGTGCTGCTCCAGCTTTATTCTTACAAATCAAGTTTTTAATTTTCCCGAGCTTGACAGGTGCAATCTGTATGTACACAACAGTCGGTTTATTGTTCTGATGGTTCGTGTATATATGATCACCTCATGATATCTACTGTCAATTTTAGACCTTCCACATGCTCATTCAAGACTTTCGGCGTGGCGCCTAAGGCAAAAATCCAGAATTGTTTTTATTTACATATCAAAGATTCACTGTTGTCCGATCTCATGTTCGACCATACTAGTTTCAGGGTATCTAAATTAAACTCATTTTCATTGTGATTCAGTTCTGCAAACTGCTCTACCGGGGGCATATTGGGATCAGGGGGCCTTAAACATGATCTGTGTGTCTTCGTAACTGTTGTCCCTATGTAGTAGATCACACGGGCAAATGATGACACAAATAGCACCTATAGTGTGTAAAGGAAGGCATACTTTCTTTATTCTTGGTGAAATAACAATGCACAATTGTCACACTTACGATACCCATTAAGAAGTTCCACAGTTTCCATACTGGTCTGGTCTCCCAGAAGGGGAATTTCTGTCCCAGACATTAACGGGGTAATTCATAGAATTTAGCGCACAAGTGGCGCACGCGGCTGGCGCACAGTGTGCGCGTGCGAATCCCTGCACCAGCCGCGTGCGCCAAAACCCATTTCCCCGCACAGCGTATTCATGGATTCCACCTACCAAAACCAGCCGTGGCGCAGCGACCCTACAGCAGCGCCAGTTACGCCCCCAAGAACGCCTCTCGCGCAGGGAAAAGCCATCAAAATCCACAATCCAGCGCAAAGGGCTGCGCTAACCCTGTACCAGCACGGCAAACGGGCTACGTGTAACACTGGGGTGCGCGGGAAGTACCTCACGTCATTTCAGCTGGGTACGTGTATTTCAGGGGTGCGCTGGAAGTTCCACACGCGATTCCATCAGGGTACGTGTACATCAGGGGTGCGTGGGAATTTTCACACGTGAATTCAGCAGGGTACGTGTATTCCAGGGGTGTGCTTGGAGTTCCACACACGATTCCATCAGGGTACGTGTACATGAGGGGTGCGCGGGAAGTTTCACACGCGATATCAGCAGGGTACGTGTATTCCAGGGGTGCGCGGGAAGTTCCACATGCAAATGTCCTGGCTACGTGTATCTTGGGGTGCGCGGGAAGTACCACACGCAATATCAGCAGGGTATGTGTATTCCAGGGGTGCGTTGGAAGTTACACACGCGAATGTCCTGGCTACGTGTATCTTGGGGTGCGCGGGAAGTTTCACAAGCGACATCAGCAGGGTACGTGTATTTCAGGGGTGCGCGGAAAGTATCACACGCGATTCCATCAGGGTACGCGTATTACAGGGGTGCGCGGGGAGCACCACACGTGAATTGCACGTGTCGGTCCTCCCAGGTGTTCCCCCTACACCCTCCACGGCCCCTGCAGGTGGCCCACACCACAGGGGCCTACCCTGCACATGTCCTGCAGGCACCCCATCCACCATGGCCATGCCCCCCAGCCAACCCACATGTGAACTTGCACTACTGCCCACCAACGCATGTCCCCCTGCACCCCCAGCCACCAGGGCCTCCACCAGGCCCCCACCCATGTCTCCCACCACCCCCACCCCCCAGCAGTGCAGGGGCAGCCTCCACCAGGCCCCCACTCATGTCCCCTATCACCCCCACCCCCCAGCCACCAGGGGCAGCCTCCACCAGACCCCCACCCATGTCTCCCACCACCCCCACCCCCCAGCAGTGCAGGGGCAGCCTCCACCAGGCCCCCACTCATGTCCCCCATCACCCCCACCCCCCAGCACTGTGGGGCACCTGCCAGCAGGCCCCCACCCATGTCCAACTTATGTTCCCCTGCACCCCCAGCCCCCAGCACTGTGGGGCACCTGCCAGCAGGCCCCCACCCATGTCCAACTTATGTTCCCCTGCACCCCCACCCCCCAGCACTGTGGGGCACCTTCCAGCAGGCCCCCACTCATGTCCAACTCATGTTCCCCTGCACCCCCACCCCCAGCCACCAGGGGCACCTGCCAGCAGGCCTCCACTCATGTCTCCCATCACCCACACCCCCCAGCCACCAGGGGCACCCTCCACCAGGCCCCCACTCAAGTCTCCCACCACCCCCACCCCCCATCCACCAGGGGCACCCTCCACCAGGCCCCCACTCATGTCTCCCATCACCCCCACCCCCCAGCCACCAGGGGCAGCCTCCACCAGGCCCCCACACATGTCTGACTCATGTCTCCCTGCACCCCCACCCCCCAGCCACCAGGGGCACCCTCCACCAGGCCCCCACTCATGTCCCCCTGCACCCCCACCCCCCAGCAGTGCAGGGGCAGCCTCCACCAGGCCCCCACTCATGTCTCCCACCACCCCCACCCCCCAGCCACCAGGGGCAGCCTCCACCAGGCCCCCACTCATGTCTCCCATCACCCCCACCCCCAGCAGTGCAGGGGCACCCTCCACCAGGCCCCCACTCATGTCTCCCACCACCCCCACCCCCATCCACCAGGGGCACCCTCCACCAGGCCCCCACTAATGTCTCCCACCACTCCCACCCCCAAGCCACCAGGGGCACCCTCCACCAGGCCCCCACTCATCTCTCCCATCACCCCACCCCCCAGCAGTGCAGGGGCAGCCTCCACCAGGCCCCCACCCATGTCCAACTCATGTTCCCCTGCACCCCCACCCCCCAGCACTGTGGGGCACCTGCCAGCAGGCCCCCACTCATGTCCAACTCATGTTCCCCTGCACCCCCACCCCCCAGCACTGTGGGGCACCTGCCAGCAGGCCCCCACTCATGTTCCCCAGCCAACATGTCATCACAATCTAGATCCCTGGTCCCTATGGTAGCCTCCAAATGCAAAACACCCACCCATGTCCCCCATCACCCCCACCCCCCAGCAGTGCAGGGGCAGCCTCCACCAGGCCCCCACTCATGTCTCCCACCACCCCCACCCCCCAGCCACCAGGGGCAGCCTCCACCAGGCCCCCACTCATGTCTCCCATCACCCCCACCCCCCAGCACTGTGGGGCACCTTCCAGCAGGCCCCCACTCATGTCCAACTCATGTTCCCCTGCACCCCCACCCCCAGCCACCAGGGGCACCTGCCAGCAGGCCTCCACTCATGTCTCCCATCACCCACACCCCCCAGCCACCAGGGGCACCCTCCACCAGGCCCCCACTCAAGTCTCCCACCACCCCCACCCCCCATCCACCAGGGGCACCCTCCACCAGGCCCCCACTCATGTCTCCCATCACCCCCACCCCCCAGCCACCAGGGGCAGCCTCCACCAGGCCCCCACACATGTCTGACTCATGTCTCCCTGCACCCCCACCCCCCAGCCACCAGGGGCACCCTCCACCAGGCCCCCACTCATGTCCCCCTGCACCCCCACCCCCCAGCAGTGCAGGGGCAGCCTCCACCAGGCCCCCACTCATGTCTCCCACCACCCCCACCCCCCAGCCACCAGGGGCAGCCTCCACCAGGCCCCCACTCATGTCTCCCATCACCCCCACCCCCAGCAGTGCAGGGGCACCCTCCACCAGGCCCCCACTCATGTCTCCCACCACCCCCACCCCCATCCACCAGGGGCACCCTCCACCAGGCCCCCACTAATGTCTCCCACCACTCCCACCCCCAAGCCACCAGGGGCACCCTCCACCAGGCCCCCACTCATCTCTCCCATCACCCCACCCCCCAGCAGTGCAGGGGCAGCCTCCACCAGGCCCCCACCCATGTCCAACTCATGTTCCCCTGCACCCCCACCCCCCAGCACTGTGGGGCACCTGCCAGCAGGCCCCCACTCATGTCCAACTCATGTTCCCCTGCACCCCCACCCCCCAGCACTGTGGGGCACCTGCCAGCAGGCCCCCACTCATGTTCCCCAGCCAACATGTCATCACAATCTAGATCCCTGGTCCCTATGGTAGCCTCCAAATGCAAAACACCCACCCATGTCCCCCATCACCCCCACCCCCCAGCAGTGCAGGGGCAGCCTCCACCAGGCCCCCACTCATGTCTCCCACCACCCCCACCCCCCAGCCACCAGGGGCAGCCTCCACCAGGCCCCCACACATGTCCGACTCATGTCTCCCTGCACCTCCACCCCCCAGCCACCAGGGGCACCCTCCACCAGGCCCCCACTCATGTCCCTCTGCACCCCCACCCCCCAGCAGTGCAGGGGCAGCCTCCACCAGGCCCCCACTCATGTCTCCCACCACCCCCACCCCCCAGCCACCAGGGGCAGCCTCCACCAGGCCCCCACTCATGTCTCCCATCACCCCCACCCCCCAGCAGTGCAGGGGCACCCTCCACCAGGCCCCCACTCATGTCTCCCACCACCCCCACCCCCCATCCACCAGGGGCACCCTCCACCAGGCCCCCACTAATGTCTCCCACCACTCCCACCCCCCAGCCACCAGGGACACCCTCCACCAGGCCCCCATTCATGTCTCCCATCACCCCCAGCAGTGCAGGGGCAGCCTCCACCAGGCCCCCACTCATGTCCCCTATCACCCCCACCCCCCAGCCACCAGGGGCAGCCTCCACCAGGCCCCCACTCATGTCTCCCATCACCCCCACCCCCCAGCAGTGCAGGGGCAGCCTCCACCAGGCCCCCACTCATGTCCCCTATCATCCCCACCCCCCAGGGGCAGCCTCCACCAGGCCCCCACTCATGTCTCCCATCACCCCCACCCCCCAGAAGTGCAGGGGCAGCCTCCACCAGGCCCCCACTCATGTCCCCTATCACCCCCACCCCCCAGCCACCAGGGGCAGCCTCCACCAGGCCCCCACTCATGTCCCCTATCACCCCCACCCCCCAGCCACCAGGGGCAGCCTCCACCAGGCCCCCACTCATGTCTCCCATCACCCCCACCCCCCCGCAGTGCAGGGGCACCCTCCACCAGGCCCCCACTCATGTCTCCCATCACCCCACCCCCCAGCAGTGCAGGGGCAGCCTCCACCAGGCCCCCACCCATGTCCAACTCATGTTCCCCTGCACCCCCACCCCCCAGCACTGTGGGGCACCTGCCAGCAGGCCCCCACTCATGTCCAACTCATGTTCCCCTGCACCCCCACCCCCCAGCACTGTGGGGCACCTGCCAGCAGGCCCCCACTCATGTTCCCCAGCCAACATGTCATCACAATCTAGATCCCTGGTCCCTATGGTAGCCTCCAAATGCAAAACACCCACCCGAGTATTGCATCCACCCACTCAGAAGTGGCAATAACATGACAGAACACCAATTGCAAGTTTGGAAACAAACATGTCCCTCACATACACCCAATGGGTGTCAGTGAATCTCAAAACCCATATCATGATATGCATGAAACCAATGAGATGATACTACACATTGAAGTTCGATCAAAAAATATGTATTAAAGGAAACATAAATTGAATCAAAAATAAAGAAACAGAAATGGGGATGTACAAAAATGAAAAGAAGCATGTCCGTGAAAAAAAGCAAAGCCAAAAATCATAATCCAAAGGAATGGTGTCCAAAGTCACAGTCCACAAAAGAAAATCCAATGGAAAATTATAATTGAAAGCCATTGCTCCATGGGTAAATTGTGAAAGAAAAAGAAAATCCAACAGTGAACTATGTACAGACGAACAAGCCAGGGTCCATTATCCCAACAAAAGAAATGAAACCTATCTAACAACACTAACTAATAAATATACAAAAATGTGGCCCATTGTCCAAAAGGTCCAAAATAAAATCAAAAACAAAGGAATCCTAACACTAACTACATAACTATGTACAAGGGCAGCGGGCTAGTCTGACGGCTCACTTTTGGATGTCCCGGGCCAGGGCATCATCAAACTCCTGCTCAATGTCCCGGAGGCGGTCCTCCTCCATGGCCCCGAGGGTCTTCAGGGCCGTCGACGTGTCCACCTCCAACCCCCTGCGGATTGCCTCGAGGCACTCGGCCCGCCTCAGCGCCTCTGCATGGAGTTCTCCGCCCTGACCATTGTGAGCCGTGCCTCTTCCGCCCGCTGCCGCTCCGCATCTATGGCGTGGCCCAACCGCTGCCACACTGTCCTGGGTTCTCCTGCTCTCCGGCCGATGCCTGCCCCTCCGATGTTGAAGGCCCCAAGCTTTCATGGCTCCCACCACGTTGCTGCTGCTGCTGTGCCTCTGCCCGTGCACTGCCTCCTGCTGCCTGCACATCCTCCACGGGCTGCGGTGCAGTCGTTGATGTGGCCACCCCTGCTGGACGTCCGACTCCCGACTGTGGCAGGGATGCCTCCTCCACCAGCCTGGCCGCACCGTCAGAGGCAGCTCCACAGGGCACCCAGGTGACTGATGGGTGGGAAGATGGCACAGAGGATGACTGGCGCATAGGGGGTTCAGTTGAGGAGGGGGTCGGAGCAAGCCCCATCAAACGGAGGAATCCGGCCTGGGTGACCTGTCTCAGTAGGCCGACGCGGTCAACGAGCCATTCGAGATGACGTGCAGTCTCCTCATGAAAAGACTGCAGGTCACCTCGCATGGCCCATTGACGCAACGCCACACCAGTCAGGACAGGCTCAACCCGGACTCGTATAGCCACGTCCGCAGGCAGAGGAAGGCCAGTTGTCGTTAGCTCATCCCCTGCCTGAAAACGGGTCTTTACGTAGGCATCCCTGCTGGTGCAAGATGATGCAGGGACAGGATCAGGGACAGGATTGCACACAGGCACCTCCGCGGCGGCCTGTGCTGCCTCCTGTCCCTGGTCCTGCACTGCACCACTAGCACCAGTGGGATCCCCACCTCCAGACCCCGTCTCTGTTGCTTGCACGGCCTCCTCCTCCACCAAACCCCCCACCAACCTGGAAGACTCCGTGCCATCTTCCCCCGTTGGGCCCTGTGGGGTCCCAGCTGCCCCTTCTGCTGCCGAGGAGTCCAACTCAAACCTCCGCCTCTTGGACCTCCCCCCCGGCAGCTGCGGCCTGGGACACGGCACCGGACTCCTCACTCCCCGACGAGATCACAACATGGGAGGGGTGCCAAGCCTTGCGTCTCCGGCTGGTGGTGGGATCCCCGCCGTTGTGCTCCACAGCACCTTCTCCGCCCTCTTCATCAGTTGACGCTGCAGACAGGGAGAAATAAAACACAGGCATCAGGGCACTGTACAATGGACACATACACACATGACAGTTGTACATGAGTGGCATTGGCAAACCTCAGACATGCCATCACAATCCCCAACACACATGTCATTTCAACTCGCACACATGAGCCATACCACAGCCATATCGCAACTGCCAGCACCATCCATACACATACAACAGCATGAGCAGGCAAAGCTGAGCCAGACATCACATGCACCACAGGAAGTGCACTACACATGTACACACACCACCACACTTGCATGCATGTGCACACCTCTGCCAAGTGTCGCAGTGTTCAGATGGGCATCCATGTCACATCTGCCAATCAGGCTTCCACATCCCGCTGTCACATGCATCCATGTTGCATCACTGTTGCACCCTTGTCAAATACACACAAATGCACATGTACACAGTGCTGATACATGCAGCTGAAAACAACATACATACGTGACATCACGAACATGTCTACTTACATACACATTCATCCAAACATGTGTGCCCATACAACTGCATTTGGCATGCAAGCCTACACACACAAGCACCATCCATGTCTCACACATTACAGCCCTCGCATGTGTTAGCCTGTGTGCTCTGTCATCACGTGTAATGAGGGAAACACCCGCGCGCGTCACGTCACAGACGCGCTCACGCGCTAAGGGCCTTTGGTCCAATTAAATCGCATATGCGTGCTGACATGCATACGCGCTAAGGGCCTTTCCTCGATTTACACGCAGACGTGCAGGATTTTCACGTGCCAATTCACTCCGTATCAAGCTGGCCACGCGTAAGCACACGGAAGACCACGCTCCTGCCCAGAAGGCCGAATCACTGCCCCCAGAGCCCCGAGCACGCTCCCACCTGCCATCTGCTGCTGCCTGACTGCCTGCTGCCCACGTGCCCTGCCATTTGCTGCCTGCACATCAGCCAGGGTTGCTGTGACCACCCCTGCTGGAACCGAAGACTCCCGACTGGGATTCCATCGCTCCACAGCCCAGCCCCAGGACCCAGTTGCCCACCCACTCCTGCCTCTGGGGTTGTCATGTCGGGCACTGCAACATCTGGCACCACTGACAACCCCCGGCCAGAGAGACACCAGCTTCAGTACCAGGGAAGTTGGTGTCCTGGTGGAGCAAGTCCTGGGGCAGTATGATGCCCTCTTCGGAAGTTCCCACGCCGACAAGGAAGGACGGACTCGGATCTGGACTGACATCGTGACTGCCATCAACACGGAGGGGGTGGCAGTCCGCGACTTACAACATGTCAAGAAGCGCTGGGAGGACTTCAGGTCCAGGACCCTGAACAAGGCCTGGCGCCTCTTGAAGGCAGCGGATGCTAAGGGCGCCGGGGCCACTTGTCGGAAGATCAGATGAGGGTCCTGGAACGCATATCCCCAGCGCTCCATGTCCAGGTCCTTGAGAGGCAGACCCGTCTGGAGTCGAGCGGTAAGTGTACATGCATTGTGATTGTGAGCTGTGCGTGTGGTGATGTTTCAGTAGTGTGCAGGTTGCACATCTGTTTGTATAGGGTCGGGTATGGGTGGGGGTGTTCAGGGCCGTGAGGCTAACACATGCGAGGGCTGTAATGTTTGAGACATGGATGGTGCTTGTGTGTGTAGGCTTGCATGCCAAATGCAGTTGTGTTGGCACACATGTTTGGATGAATGTGTATGTAAGTAGACATGTTCGTGATGTCACGCATGTATGTTGTTTTCAGCTGCATGTATCAGCACTGTGTACATGTGCATTTGTGTGTATTTGACAAAGGTGCAACCGTGATGCAACATGGATGCATGTGACAGCGGTATGTGGAAGCCTGATTGGCAGATGTGACATGGATGCCCATCTGAACACTGCAACACTTGGCAGAGGTGTACACATGCATGCAAGTGTGATGGCGTGTGTACATGTGTAGTGCACTTCCTGTGGTGCATGTGATGTCTGGCTCAGCTTTGTCTGCTCATGCTGTTGTATGTGTATGGATGGTGCTGGCAGTTGCGATATGGCTGTGGTATGGCTCATGTGTGCGAGTTGAAATGACATGTGTGTTGGGGATTGTGATGGCATGTCTGAGGTTTGCCAAGCCACTCATGTACAACTGTCATGTGTGTATGTGTCCATTGTACAGTGCCCTGATGCCTGTGTTTTATTTCTCCCTGTCTGCAGCGTCAACTGATGAAGAGGGCGGAGAAGGTGCTGTGGAGCACAACGGCGGGGATCCCACCGCCAGCCGGAGACGCAAGGCCCGGCTCCCCTCCCATGTTGTGATCTTGTCGGGGAGTGAGGAGTCCGGTGCCGCGTCCCAGGCCGCAGCTGCCGGGGGTAGGTCCAAGAGACGGAGGTTTGAGTTGGACTCCTCGGCAGCAGAAGGGGCAGCTGGGACCCCACAGGGCCCAACGGGGGAAGATGGCACGGAGTCATCCAGGTTGGTGGGGGGTTTGGTGGAGGAGGAGGCCGTGCAAGCAACAGAGACGGGGTCTGGAGGTGGGGATCCCACTGGTGCTAGTGGTGCAGGACCAGGGACAGGAGGCAGCACAGGCCGCCACGGAGGTGCCTGTGTGCAATCCTGTCCCTGATCCTGTCCTTGCATCATCTTGCACCAGCAGGGATGCCTACGTCCAGACCCGTTTTCAGGCAGGGGATGAGCTAATGACAACTGGCCTTCCTCTGCCTGCCCACGTGGCTATCCGGGTCCGGGTTGAGCCTGTCCTGACTGGTGGGGCGTTGCGTCAACGGGCCATGCGAGGTGACCTGCAGTCTTTTCATGAGGAGACTGCACGTCATCTCGAATGGCTCGTTGACCGCGTCGGCCTACTGGGACAGGTCACCCAGGCCGGATTCCTCCGTTTGATGGGGCTTGCTCTGACCCCCTCCTCAACTGAACCCTCTATGCGCCAGTCGTCCTCCGTGCCATCTTCCCACCCATCAGTCACCTGGGTGCCCTGTGGAGCTGCCTCTGACGGTGCGGCCAGGCTGGTGGAGGAGGCATCCCTGCCACAGTCGGGAGTCGGACGTCCAGCAGGGGTGGCCACATCAACGACTGCACCCCAGCCGGCGGAGGATGTGCAGGCAGCAGGAGGCAGTCACGGGCAGAGGCACAGCAGCAGCAGCAACGTGGTGGGAGCCATGAAGGCTCGGGGCCTTCAACATCGGAGGGGCTGGCATCGGCCGGAGGGCAGGAGGACCCCGGACAGGGAGTGTCTTCCGTGTGGCAGCGGTTGGGCCACGCCATAGATGCGGAGCGGCAGCGGCGGAAGAGGCACGGCTCACAATGGTCAGGGCGGAGAACTCCATGCGGAGGGCCCTGAGGTGGGCCGAGTTCCTCAAGGCAATCCGCAGGGGGTTGGAGGTGGACACGTCGATGGCCCTGCAGACCCTCGGGCCATGGAGGAGGACCGCCTCCGGGACATTGAGCAGGAGTTTGATGATGCCCTGGCCCGGGACATCCAAAAGTGAGCCGTCAGACTAGCCCGCTGCCCTTGTACATAGTTATGTAGTTAGTGTTAGGTTTCCTTTGTTTTTGATTTTATTTTGGACCTTTTGGACAATGGGCCACATTTTTGTATATAGTTTTTTTTTTAGTTAGTGTTGTTCGATAGGTTTCATTTCTTTTGTTGGGATAATGGACCCTGGCTTGTTCGTCTGTACATAGTTCACTGTTGGATTTTCTTTTTCTTTCACAATTTACCCATGGAGCAATGGCTTTCAATTATAATTTTCCATTGGATTTTCTTTTGTGGACTGTGACTTTGGACACCATTCCTTTGGATTATGATTTTTGGTTTTGCTTTTTTTCACGGACATGCTTCTTTTCATTTTTGTACATTCCCATTTCTGTTTCTTTATTTTTGATTCAATTTATGTTTCCTTTAATACATATTTTTTGATTGAACTTCAATGTTTAGTATCATCTCATTGGTTTCATGCATATCATGATATGGGTTTTGAGATTCACTGACACCCATTGGGTGTATGTGAGGGACATGTGTTTGTTTCCAAACTTGCAATTGGTGTTCTGTCATGTTATTGCCATTTCTGAGTGGGTGGATGCAATACTCGGGTGGGTGTTTTGCATTTGGAGGCTGACCATAGGGACCAGGGATCTAGATTGTGATGACATGTTGGCTGGGGAACATGAGTGGGGGCCTGCTGGCAGGTGCCCCACAGTGCTGGGGGGTGGGGGTGCAGGGGAACATGAGTTGGACATGAGTGGGGGCCTGCTGGCAGGTGCCCCACAGTGCTGGGGGGTGGGGGTGCAGGGGAACATGAGTTGGACATGGGTGGGGGCCTGGTGGAGGCTACCCCTGCAGTGCTGGGGGGTGGGGGTGATGGGAGACATGAGTGGGGGCCTGGTGGAGGCTGCCCCTGGTGGCTGGGGGGTGTGGGTGATAGGGGACATGAGTGGGGGCCTGGTGGAGGCTGCCCCAGCACTGCTGGGGGGAGGGGGTGATGGGAGACATGAGTGGGGCCCTGGTGGAGGCTGCCCCTGGTGGCTGGGGGGTGGGGGTGGTGGGAGACATGAGTGGGGGCCTGGTGGAGGGTGCCCCTGGTGGATGGGGGGTGGGGGTGGTGGGAGACATGGATGGGGGCCTGGTGGAGGGTGCCACTACACTGCTGGGGGGTGGGGGTAGTGGGAGACATGAGTGGGGGCCTGGTGGAGGGTGCCCCTGGTGGATTGGGGGTGGGGGTGGTGGGAGACATGAGTGGGGGCCTGGTGGAGGGTGCCCCTACACTGCTGGGGGGTGGGGGTGGTGGGAGACATGAGTGGGGGCCTGGTGGAGGGTGCCCCTGCACTGCTGGGGGGTGGGGGTGATGGGAGACATGAGTGGGGGCCTGGTGGAGGCTGCCCCTGGTGGCTGGGGGGTGGGGGTGGTGGGAGACATGAGTGGGGGCCTGGTGGAGGCTGCCCCTGCACTGCTGGGGGGTGGGGGTGATGGGAGACATGAGTGGGGGCCTGGTGGAGGCTGCCCCTGCACTGCTGGGGGGTGGGGGTGCAGGGAGACATGAGTGGGGGCCTGGTGGAGGGTGCCCCTGGTGGCTGGGGGTTGGGGGTGCAGGGAGACATGAGTCAGACATGTGTGTGGGCCTGGTGGAGGCTGCCCCTGGTGGCTGGGGGGTGGGGGTGGTGGGAGACATGAGTGGGGGCCTGGTGGAGGCTGCCCCTGCACTGCTAGGGGGTGGGGGTGATGGGAGACATGGGTGAGGGGCCTGGTGGAGGGTGCCCCTGGTGGCTGGGGGTGGTGGGAGACATGAGTGGGGGCCTGGTGGAGGGTGCCCCTGGTGGATGGGGGGTGGGGGTGGTGGCAGACATGAGTGGGGGCCTGGTGGAGGCTGCCCCTGCACTGCTGGGGGGTGGGGGTGCAGGGGGACATGAGTGGGGGCCTGGTGGAGGGTGCCCCTGGTGGCTGGGGGTGGGGGTGATGGGAGACATGAGTGGGGGCCTGCTGGCAGGTGCCCCACAGTGCTGGGGGGTGGGGGTGCAGGGGAACATGAGTTGGACATGAGGGGTGGCCTGCTGGCAGGTGCCCCACAGTGCTGGGGGGTGGGGGCAGGGGAACATGAGTTGGACATGGGTGAGGGCCTGGTTGAGGCTGCCCCTGGTGGCTGGGGGGGTGGGGTGATAGGGGACATGAGTGGGGGCCTGGTGGAGGCTGCCCCAGCACTGCTGGGGGGTGGGGGTGATGGGAGACATGGGTGGGGGGCCTGGTGAAGGGTGCCCCTGCACTGCTGGGGGGTGGGGGTGATGGGAGACATGAGTGGGGGCCTGGTGGAGGCTGCCCCTCGTGGCTGGGGGGTGGGGGTGGTGGGAGACATGTGTTGGTGATCAGTAGTGCAAGGTGACATGTGGGTTGGCTGGTGGGCATGGCCATGGTGGATGGGCTGCCTGTGGGACATGAGCAGGGGTGCAGGTTAGTCCCCTGTGGTGTGGGCTGCCTGCAGGGGCCGTGGAGGCTGTAGAGGGAACACCTGGGAGGACCCACATGGCCAAATCACGTGTAGCATTCCCCGGCACCACCGAAATACACATACCCCGCTCAATCGCGTGTGTAACTTCCCGTGTAACTTCCCGCGCAACCCCGAAATACACGTACCCCGCTCAATCGCGTGTGTAACTTCCCGCGCAACCCCGAAATACACGTACCCTGCTCAATCGCGTGTGTAACTTCCCGCGCACCCCCGAAATACACGTACCCCGCTCAATCGTGTGTGTAACTTCCCGCGCACCCCCGAAATACACGTACCCCGCTCAATCGCGTGTGTAACTTCCCGCGCACCCCCGAAATACACGTACCCCGCTCAATCGCGTGTGTAACTTCCCGCGCACCCCCGAAATACACGTACCCCGCTCAATCGCGTGTGTAACTTCCCGCGCACCCCCGAAATACACGTACCCCGCTCAATCACGTGTGTAACTTCCCGCGCAACCCCGAAGTACACGTACCCCGCTCAATCGCATGTGTAACTTCCCGCGCACCCCCGAAATACACGTGCCCCGCTCGCACAGGCCCAATTGCTGTATATTGCCACTTTTGTAATGCGCAGGGAGGCTACCGCCTGCCTTCGTGTGGCGGACGTGTTTCGGCTTGCGCGTGTCTTTGGCTGTGCGTGGCTTTGCCCTATTCGATTCCATGAATACGTGTGGTTCGAGTGCGTGTGGGCGTTCCGTCTGCTTCCCTGCAGTACATCCCCAGTTACGCCCTTATTTTCGCGCGTTGTTCCCCATTCCGCGTGTTACGCCCCGTGTTACGCCCACTTTCTGGTGTATGCGCCGAGGTTGTGCGCTTTCACTGTGCGCATCGCGCACGCCTTTCGGGATGTTGCAGTGACGTATGCGCCATGCACGGGTTTGGCGCACATCCCGAGGAAAACACGCGCAGGGACTTCCATGAATTACGTGCGCCTGTTTTTTTGCGCTTGCGCCTGCTTGCGCCAAGATTTTCGGCGCACGTTTGTTCCATGAATCGGCCCCTAAATATGTCATATGAACGACTGTCAAAGATTCAATCGCCTCTTAAGAGCAAAAAGTTGTTTCTTATGTCGCGACAAACCTGCATCCAGTATGTGTGATTCCCTTACTTTTTTTACTGAGTGAATTGAGGTAGTGATAAATACCAGCAGATCCATATTTTGCCCAGCTGGCAGCATGTGTTTCTAGTTCTAGTACCTCAAGCCCTCCTCCCAAATCCTCCTCCTCGGTGACCTGAATCTGGGCTTAAATTACCTCTCAGACCACGATGCCTCATCCCTAGCTTACTCTCGAAGTGCCCTTAGCTTCACTCACCACTTCAATGCCCCCACACACATCAAAGGCTGCACCCCCAACTGACAAGCGGACCTTAACTGTGAGCTAGACATCAGCGGCATCTCCCCATGCCCCTGGTCTGACCACCATATCGTGGCATTCTCAATCCCTCAGCCTGTGGACAAAACACAGAACAACCCCCCCACTGCACCCCACATGGGCTCAGAGTTCTTACAAAATGACCAAGGACAGCATCACACCTGTCGGACCTGCAACCTAACCACATCCTCTATTTGGCCAAAGACCCGGATGCACTGGCTGACAACTACCTGTAAACCCTAGCAACAGCTGTAGACATTGTCGCCCCACTAGTTATCCGCAAACCTAAAGCTCTGACCCACATCAATGCATGGTTCTCTAGTGATCTTCAAGAACTGAGAGACAAGAAGCGCCAGGCAGAAACAAACTGGAAAATATCCCCTTCTTAAGCCCACAAAGCCCTATTCAAAACAGCTGCCAACACATACAAATCAACCATCATTCATGCTAAAGCAACCTCATACAACCACAGAATTTCCAATGCTAACTCCAATTCCACAGAGCTCTTCACCATCCTCAAAGAGCTAGAATCCCCCAACCTCACCCTGCCCCAGCCATCACTAAAGGCGAAACCTGGTATGCAAATATTCAACAGGCCCTCCTCAACAGAATCCCCTCCCTACAGGAGAATATCCTTGCTAAACAATCTCTAATCACCTCCCCCCTGCCTCCCAACTACCACATCCCACCCTCCCACCTCATTCCAGTTTTACCAAATATTGGAAACAGAGGTGGCTGCTATCCTTAAGAAGCTAAAAACCTCAAAATGCAAAGGGTACACCTGCCCAGCCACCATCATTAAGGTCTGTGCTGTAGGCCTCACCCCATTTATCACCGGTTTCACCAATGCCTCCTTCTCCTCAAGTATGGTCCCAGCCTCCCCCATGGAAGCCTGGGTTTTCCCTCTGTTAAAGACACTATGCTAGACCCTGCAATCCCTAGTAACTACCGCCCCATGACCACAGTTCCCTTCCTCCTGAAAATAATAGATGGAGCCGCCCACACCCAAATCCAACATTTTCTTGAGAGCAACCATTTCCTAGGTCTACGCCAATCAGGATTCCGACCAGGTCACAGAACGGAACCAGCCCTATTAGACCTCAAAAATCAACCTCACGAAATTAAGGATGATGGCAAGCCCGCCCTCCTCCTATTAGACATATCGGCCGCCTTTGACCTAGTGGACCACAAAATGCTCTGTCATCACATCACTTCAGCTGCCAACTTCTCTCCTGAAACCACATCCTGGATCACCTCCTTCATGGCTGGCAAATCTATCAGTTTTCTCCAACGTTGCCTGTGCCCCATGATCCCCTATATCTTGCAGGTTGCCTCAAGGATCCTGTGTGTCCCCGACACTCTACAACATTTTCACCAACCCCCACTGTGACCTCCTGGACTCCATCAGTGTTTCCTATACAAACTAGGCTCATGACACTCAAATTATCCTATCACTCACAGGCAACCACACCAAAGACTCTCATGTCCTAAACAGAATCTACCTTACAATCCAAGCCTGGATGGCTGCCAACTGCCTCTGTCTCAATGATGAGAAGACAGAAATCTTACTAGTTGGGCCCTCTTCAGTAATCAAAAATATTGACCCCCTAATATACCAAGATAAGCATTGACAGATTGCAAATACCTGTCTCAACTTCAGTGAAAACACTAGGTGTGTACCTCGACTCTACACTCTCCCTGATACCACAGGTCAATGCTATTACAACATCAGCAGCCTACACAATGAGGGCCGATTACTGCAGCTAGACCATTGCTTAACCCAAATAGCTGCCTCACAATTGCCAGAGCCATTATCTGGGCTTGGTTGGATTACTGCAATGCCCTCTTTGCAGGGACCTCGGCACATAACATCCACAAGCTCCAAGTGATACAAAACAATGCCATACATGCAGCTCTTAACATTCCCAAAAGAGAGCACATAACCGAGGCCAGAAGGAACATCCACTGGCTGCCAGTCATGGAAAGAATTATATTTAAACCTCTATCACCCACAAATGCATATCCAACTCTGCCCCACCTTACCTTATAAAAAGATTCTGAAAAGCCCAATCAACCAGACCCGTCAGCAAGGCTTACACCCACAGACTGATCCCACCCAAATATAAAAGGGTAAAGAGTGGAGGCGCAGGGTTTCCACTTGTGGCAGCCAGCCAGCCACTGGAACGCCCTCCTGTCTCACCTAAGAAGAAGAACCTACCTACTGGACCTCCAGAAAGGCTCTGAGAACCTGGCTATTCGCTTAGCACCTGGACCTTTACTGACTACCACCCTAGCCATGAGTACCTGAATTTCTACCACTTTGAGTGTAATTGGATGTGACAGCGCAGTGATGCCTGAGGGTTTTGTGTGCGCTTTATAAATGTAAAATAAATAAAAACACCTCTCTATGTTGCTCCTCAGACATTTCCGTACTTGCCTCACCAGGGGCTTTGGGACCTGTCACAAAGCCAAAAGGGATCAACACCGGACTGGCTCAGAGGTAAGATGAATACAACGTTTAACTTCACAGTTCTTTTATTCTCCACCCCCCTTTCTTAACAAGGGGCAGTCTAACTCACAACTCACTCCAGTGCTATGTCAAATTCCCAAACCACCCACACCATTCCCTCCCAGCTTATAAAAGGGAATTGGCCACACAACCTGGGGAAAGTGCCTGCCTGACCATACTCAGGTATGTGGTGTAACTCTCATTGATTGACTTGCTTGGGTTTGTGGGCTGTTTTGCACTGCATTTTTCCCTCCCCTAAACCTGTGGACACAAGGCCAAAAATGTATTTTGTCCAACTGTCATTTTGAACCTGCATTCATCGGCTGTCTGGAGCAGGATTGCTTTCCCAGTGCTCTGCAGTTCAGCTGTGCTTCTGCCAGTATATGCAATGGAATGGAACGTGAGTTTCCAACTGTGCAGTCACTCACAACTGCTGCAGATCTGAAAGGAGCAGGTTGGTTAATATATAGGAAGTGTTACTTTAGCACTGGCCTTCTCGTGGAAACAGTTTCACCACAACTTGACAATCTGTATAAACTTGTATTATATACAGTGCAAAGGCACCAGTATGGGGGCCACATACGCCTCTGGAGCGGCCATCCTGTAAATGGCATACATTAGATGGGTTTACTCCGCAGAGACTCCACCCCAGGCCCAAATCAGAAATTAGCTGCTTTGTACAGATGACATATTTTGTATCTGGTGGGGGAGATAGTAACAGTTTCAATGATTCTCAAGACAGAATTAACACACATGGTGACAATGTATATATAATTCACAAGCCATCTCAGCAATATGTACAGTAAATAGCATTTTTCTGCACACAGCACGCAGTGTCTAATAAACTATAAACAACTGAATGCAAATTGAATGTTGAAGCATGTAAGTGTAAGCCCAAATGCATTTAGATATATAACCTCCAGAATAGTATTTTTTTTTTTTTTTTTGCATTTTCTTTTTTTTTTTAAAGCGCTCACACAGCCCACGGGCATCGAGGCACTGTTACAGGAATTGTTCGTTTTTTCAGTTGCGTAATTTTTTTTTTGTTTTAGTTGCGTATTTATAATGTGCTTAAACACCCAGAGGTTTCTAAGCGCGGACCTGGGGATCCAACCTGTGTTGCTTAGTGTCGTCTTGCTTCCAAGGCACGCACGTTGCCGTTAAGAATAGTTTCCCAGTTAAGTCCCTGGAAAGAGAACTGGGAGGAGGACCCATTTCGGTGGAACTAATATGCAAGGTATACTTTAAAATACAGCCTGTTTCTTGTCCCATAATTGTGGGTTGGGATTGTACAGTAAGTGGTTTTGAATTACAGAGTGTAACTATCAAAACCTAAATCGACAATGATACTGGACACGAAGAGGGCTTGGCCGGAGCACTAAGATAAGGACAGCATTGATGTCAACACACAAACACATTGGGCCTCATTACGAGGTGGGAGGTAAGGGATTACCGGCACTGGTAAGGGCACTGGTGGTGGTAATCCATTACCTCCTTACTACGAGTTCCCTTTGCGGGTCCTTCCTTAACACCTGTTTTTTGCAGGAGTTAAGGACGGGACCCGCAAAGGGACTCTAGAGCTAATAACGGTACCGCAATTTGCAGTGCCGTTATTAGCGCCTTCCCCATTCCCATTGAGCCCTATGGGGGCTCAAATGGGAATGGGGAATGGCCCTGGTGAATGGGGAATTACCGGTCCCTCCGACCTCGGAATGGACCGGTAATTGCTCCATTCACCAGGGCGGAGTCGGAAGGGTTTTGGAGGCAGCCATGGAGCTAATAGCTCCATGGCTGCCTCCAACCTCGTAATGAGGCCCATTGAATAACAGAGAATGTACACAAGATCACAGAAGATGTGTGTGAAGTTACATTAGTGTGTTGAATTGGATGGTCCTTGCTGCCTAGTTCCATTTAAATATAAAGGTTGTTTTCAAAATAGTATAAAGATAGTTGAGAAATAGAAGTGATCTAGAATTTGTGGAGTGCATTTTGAGAAATAGTAAATTTTTGAAGTGAGAAATATAATTCAGGTAGAATATTATTGGAGTTTAGATTGTTGATTAATACGTATATTGAATCACATTTCTGATCAAATATACAAAGACATCAGGGCCGGTTTAGAGGAGGTTGATGATCATGCATTGACTAGATATTTCCTGCATGGGCAAAGAAATGCAGCATGTTGAGTCATGAAAATCCAAAATTAAGGATATTATGTAAAATATAGGAAGAGATATTTCGGCAGAAGATGACTCACTAGATGAATCATTGCAAAACTTGTATTTGACCTCCACAGAGAGAGAGGAAACATTGGTTGTGAATGTTTCGCCCCTTCCTTCTTTCACTTGAAGTCAATGGAGGGTACATTGACTAAAAATTTACATTATTTGCACCAATTCACAGAAATAGCTCAAAAGCCAAAATGAATGCTCATGCAACAAGCTACTGATCAGTGAGAGCGAGAAATAAATTAGTTGACTTAATCTCTGTGTGACAAGCAAGAGTTACCACAGAAACAACACAGTTTAGTAGAAGCCATACAAGACAAATTGAAAGTGTATATATAATCCAACCAATGCTTAGAAAGATCTTTGAAACACTAATGACAATCACAGCCAATGGGCCTCATTACGAGGTGGGCGGTAAGGGATTACCGGCACCGGTAAGGGCACCGGTGCCGGTAATCTCTTACCACCCTATTACGAGTTCCCTTTTCGGGTCCTTCCTTAACGCCTGGTTTTACCAGGCGTTAAGGACGGGACCGGTAAAGGGATATCGGGGTCAATAACGGTACCGCAATTTGCGGTACTGTTATTGCCGCCTTCCCCCTTCCCACTGAGCCCTATGGGGGCTCAAATGGGAATGGGGAATGGCTCTAGTGAATGGGGAATTACCGTCCCGCCGACCTCGGAATGGACTGGTAATTGCTCCATCCACCAGACCGGAGTCGGTACGATTTTGGAGGCAGCCATGGCGCTAATAGCGCCATGGCTACCTCCAACCTCGTAATGAGGCTGAATTTCTACACACAGATGATGAATCAAAGATAACATTAAGTGATCAAGACACTTTTATTAAAGGCTGAAACACAAATCAAAGAGAATAAACAAACAGCTGTACAACTCAGAAGGGATGTTGATTGCCAAGGTGAATTTGATCAGTTCTACTATTATATAGAAATCATTAAACAGCAACAGGTTTAATTAGCGCAGGAAAAAGAAAACACCATTCAGAAAATACATCAGCTCTCCTTACATTGACACAGGCATATGCACAGTGGATCAGAGTAATGTGACTTAATGAGAGCTAATGCAAAGGTTAGAAGAGAATGTGACAGAGAGAATGCAGCTAAATTCATGAAAGATTTTCATAAAGTAGTATCACAGAATGAACGCATGAAGAAATAATTAGCTGGCAGTCTATAAACCAAGAGTCAGTGGATGAAATACATGTTTATCAGCAGGAGGAAGATTCCTTGCAGAAGAAGTTACAAAACGTGCAAGAAAAATTTACGTCCAAAGCATTCGACACTGGTCAGACACATTCTAAATGAATCTAGTGAATAATTGGCACAGAGTAAGAAGCAAATTATATTTGAAATGGACAATAATGCTACACTGAGAAATTGAAGCGAGAAAGTGGAGTTCAAAATGACAAGCTAAAACTCACAGACAAATAAGACTTTCTCCAATTCCTGAGATTACCTCTCCACTGTCCAGACCTTCCTAGAATCATACTGGTGACTCTGGCACACATAGCTATAGTTAGAGTTTAAAGGGCACAAGACAAACCATTTCCCCTTCCCAAGTCACCAAGATACACAGGAAGACGTGAGTTCCCTGTCAAACACAGAAGTGGTGGACTTAGAATGCCAGGAGTGGAAAGAGGAGGAAAAGAAAGTCCTCCTAAACAGAGAATCAGTGAACAAAGGTATGGAACTTAATTAAGGGAACAAGAATAACAGTGCATCATCCAACAGAGACTATTTGGCCCATTTTGTCTTGAGCTTTCTAGTTTTTTGCTGGGCTGGAAGACCAAAATCATTAAAAATGGTCCTCTTACAAGGGGGCTATTCTGAAATCATGTTCAACTCATAGAAACCCCCAGGAAACCCCAAAAGTAGCCTATCATTTAATGTTTGCTAATTGCCAACATCTTAGAGAGTTTGGCTCAAGAACTCAATATTTCTCAGCGTGTTGCTACCGAGAGTCGTGTTTTCCAAACTACATTTTTCTATGCCCTTCCAAAATATGTATTGACTCAGTTTGTGATTTTGATGGCTCTAGGTCCGTTGGGTGGGTCATCACACAAGCTACTAGGATTTATGAAGTCAAGAACCAAACAAAGAAAAGAACTATACGCAAGCAGAAATACAAATCAGCTTTGACGGTATATATATCATGCTGCCATTAAAACAGCAAAAGCCTGTTTTTTGCTAACCTCATTTCGACAGCTTCCTGCTCTGCTCAGGAACTATGCCATGTGGCTAGGGACTGTAAGCGCCTGTGCGGCCGCTGGTCAATATTTCGCATACACAAGGTCAGTGTGATTTGATTGGTTCTTATTTTGGTGAAAAGATCAGTACGATTTGGCAGTCTATTGAGGCTGCCTGGCCGGGCTCACTGAACTAGTGTAGATCGGCTCAGCTTAATACGGAGTGTAATCTAGCTAGCTCTTTTCAATTTGGCCCAGTGACTATGAACATGGTTCTATTTGCTTCATCTAAACTTAGATCAGCCTCTCCTGCAGACCCTATTCCTTTGTTTGTCATTCAAGTCGTTCCAGAAGAGGCTATTGCCTTATTTACAGCAGCTCTACATCATTCGTTTGTAACAGGGATGATCCCCAAGGCATTAAAGGATGCAATGATTTCTACACGTTTGAAGAAGGCTCATCTTGACCCGTAATTGGCAGAGAATTATTGGCCCATCTCACTCCTCCCAGTCCTCATGAAGCTGATGGAGGCAATTGTAATTCTGCAATTCTCCCAATTCTTTGAAGCAAAGTGTCATCTTCATCCATTCCAGTCCGGTTTCCGTCCCCTTATTGGCATGGAGTCTGTGATGATTTCGATTCTTGATGACATTTCACTCCTTCAAGATCACAGAGGGTTCAGAGCTCTGATTCTCCTTGAACTTTCTGCAGCTTTTGATACTGTGGATCCTGGTATTTTACTACAAAGTCTGGAATGGATTGGTATCACTGGCTCTCCTCTTCAATGGTTTTCATAATTTCTGTATGACAGATTTCAGACAGTGTCGCTCCCTCCATTTTAATCATTGCTGTTGGCATTTCCGTGCAGCATCCCTCAGAGTTTGGCATTAGCCCCCTGTTGTTCAGCTTGTATCTGCGCCCATTTGCCGACTTGATTGCTGACTTTTATACCTACTCAGACGATACACAGATTCGTTTTCACATAAATGCCCCAGCGACGGATCCTCTGTCTAATCTTAGGAATTGTCTAGGGTCTTTTGGAGAATGGATGGCCGTGAACTGGTTAAAGCTAGATGGTGACAAAATAGAGGTCTTGGTGGTTGGCTCCGTCACCATGGGGGGCCCCATGGAGTGCTGACTACTGGCCTGCATTCTGAGACCCTGTCCGTAGCCGGTTTAAGCTGTAAAAAGCCTAGGGGTGAAACACTTCTCTTTGGGATCTAGAGAAGCCAAAATCTCCTCTGTGTGACTGATGGACTTTGTTAAGCTGAAAGTGTTGAGAAAAATTCTTCCTTTTTTCCACCATAATCCCGGATTAAGGTTACCACCTCCTCAATCATGGGGTCCATTGACTATTGCAATGGTATTTATTTAGGACAGCCTGCAGGCCCTGCTTCAGCGACTGCAGATTTTACCAAATGTGGCAAGCCAATTGGCTCTTGGAGCCTCAAGGTTTTCCCTTTCTGTAGACATGGTTCTCCAGTTGGACTGGCTGTCTATTGGCAGCCGATAAAATGGAAAATGTTATGGCTGGTGCATCGCGCCATTCATGGTACTAGCGCAGAATACCCTTGCTCTAAACTTGTTCTATATAAGACGGCTCGGTTACTATGATCCTCCTCTCACATCCTGCTAAAAATTCCAAACTACTGCAGAGCGCAAGCAGGAGGGTGATTTCTTCTGTCCTTTCCCCCATCTCTATCGGTAACTCTTGGAGATACTGCTGATTATGTACAGTTTTGAGGGAGCCTGAAAATACTCCTTTTCCGAGCTTGACCTAAATAGCTCACCTCCCCTATCATTGTTAGCGCCTTGATGCCTTCAGACCATTTATTTTATTTCTCTCTCTCTCTCTCTCTGTGTATATATATATATATATATATATATATATATATATATATATATATATACACAATACAAGCTCCTGCCCCAGCCGACAGGGGTAGCTGAGGTGAAGCACACTCCTCACTTGGAATTCGAGATAGGGAGGCCAAAGATGTATTTCTCTGCTGTTAAAAAAAAAAGACAGAGACGACTCTCTGTTTTAAGCCAGCTGAGTAATCCTTCACCTGGTATGCAACATATCTAGCCCACACTACTGAAGACTTACATTACTATTTGGTATTTAGGTTCTAGGCCGAACCTGGGGCGGCAAATATGTTCTCCCTTCTGAGAGAAATAGCCAGACCTCAGGATTAGATTTCCAGGGGTATCCAAATTCGATTTCTTCTAGGGAGAGAAGCCAATCATCACCTCCTAGAACCAATTACCCAGACTAGCATACGCTTCTTCCTAGGAGCCATGGTAATAGATACCAGTACCAGGGTGCGTAGAGACCAACCAACACCAGTTATTGGATTTATCAGAACTAATCTCCAAGAAGATACAGTTACCTTTCTAGCGAAGAACAGAAAAATAACCAAAGACCAACCCGTAGTTCGGAGGGTGAAGAAAACCTTTGACAACTTGAGCAGCAGGTCACACAATTCACAGTGCACATTGGCAAAATCATGAAATCCCAATAGGGAAATCCAGATTCTAATGCACACAGAAACCTTGCCCAAAATGAGCCAATACATCAGGGTGGACAATACAAAGAAGATATGTTTCCAATTCAGAATCCACAAGGAGAATAGGAAACAGGAGGATGAAGCATTAAAGATATGCCAAGCCTTAGAGGAAACGTCTGACATCCCACGAAAATACCCGTGGGTTTGGTGAAAAACTGACAGAGGCCAATGGTGACCCCTCTTTATTCCTTGAGATAAAATCAGCTAAAAGTGAAAAGTGATATTTAGGGAGGCGAACAATGTGGCAATTACTTTTAAAAGAGGAAATCTCTGTGGAGATTAACCCAGTGTTTCCTCTTTCCAAGATGTAGTTCCTCTTCCAAAAGAGCAGTGAATCAGAGTGAAGATAAATATGATAAATAATCTGAAAGAAAAGTACGATATTAGCCAAGAAACCAATAAACCCTTAGACACAAGAAGAACAAAACACAATACATTCAACAGAAATACTGAAAGTATTTTCCCTGCTCTCCAGGTTTTTCTAGCCATCACAATTCAAGCAGCAGAGGTGACCAGGAACCTGCAGAAAAGGGAGAAGTCCAAGTCCCATTATATACGTCAACATTTATTTATATTCCTACAGAGTCCTTGACCAACCCATATACACTTGAGCTCGAGGAAAATGGTCAACGGTCAAGATCATAAAATCCTAACCATCAACAAAATGCACTCATGATTATAAATTAACTCAAACTTTCTCTGTAAATTGAAGGTGAAAGATTAAAGGTGTTTTCATGTCTATCCATCTTCAAGGGCAGTGCAAATTATTGACTCTCTTAGACACATGGTGCCAAGCAACATTGATATCACAAAAAGTAATGACACTCTGATCCAAAGAAGAAGGAAAAATCACTATCACCCTCAAACCCCTCCTCTAGGAGATTCATTAATTTGACAGAAAGCAAATCCTAGTAAATGGAGTTATAGGAGTTGAAATCAAAATAGGGTGGCACTGAATCACTCATCCAGTGATGGTCATGGCTTCCTCAGAGGACACCTGTTTTACTGGGAAATGATTTGCTTCAAAGGCTTTCTTTCGCCTTTGAAAGATTGCATGAAGCTGTTCCTCTAGAACCAAGCTCACCACCCAAACAAATTAAAAAGAAATTACAATGACATCAATTAGAGTGGCACTTGTCATGTGATTAAAAAACATTCAGACCTAGTGAAAATTTATTTTCAAATCACTCAAGTCCAAGACATCACTATTATATTTGTGAAGGAACAAAATGATAGTGAAGGAACTCCTGTAGAACCAAATAATGAGTGTTTCTCCACTCTGTAGGGAAATGCACTGAAATTCTATCCACAGCAAACATCCAGTGAGGATCAAGGTAAACTGGCGGGTTACTCAGGAGATACAATTGGCAGTTTAGGTACTATCCAAAGAAAAGGACAACTCAGACTCCCCCCTATTCAACTCAAAGGTAAGAATCCAGTTTTCTGCAAAGTTTGTTTAGTTCCAGAAAGAAGCTTTATCAATGAATGATTGCTTGGGAAACCAGAGAACCTTTAAAATATTCCCGTATTTAATATAATGAATAAATGGTAATCTGGCCTTGATGCAATGGGTTCAAAGCACCTGAATACTCGTATGCTGAAGATCCAAATCACACTAAACAAAGCAATAAATCATAATTGCTGGGTTGTAAGAGGGGTT
Source organism: Ambystoma mexicanum (assembly GCF_040938575.1). NCBI lineage: Eukaryota > Metazoa > Chordata > Amphibia > Caudata > Ambystomatidae > Ambystoma > Ambystoma mexicanum. The sequence goes on along the minus strand of NC_090935.1, from coordinate 596,289,856 downwards.
ATTTCTGATGATTACATTGTTAATGACATAGTATATCAATGTCCAATTGATTTGAATTGATTTAATAGCAAAGTCTGGCCCAGAAGTGAAAGATACCTGTTGGACTGATCTTGAAAATACATTTAGCGCAGCTCAATTGCTCCCTTGTGCTGCTTAGGTTCAAACAAAATAAGTTACTATCCCTGGAAATACTCAAAAATACACTTTGTCACGATCAGAAAAGGACAGACACTTATTAATTTAGATAATATTATTCAGCAATAGGGTCAATAGCTGCAGCCAACTCCATTATTGGATCTCAAAGATTATACCATCCGAATATTGGTTGACAATGATACCCAAAGCCTCATTTTATCCTAATTTACATCCATTGGAATGGTTGATACCAGATGGCTTTTATAACAATACTGATGGTAGCATATCAGATATTATCTATACCTGACAAGGAGCAGGGGGAGTTATGGTGTACTCTCTGTGCCCTTGTGGGGTGGAGGATGTTACCTGTGATGTGCCAACATGAGATACTATTCAGATTCACTGCTAAGTACCTTGATGCAAGGGAAACACTGTTCAGGTAGACACCATAAGCAAAGACCTTTCCACCCAATATGAAGCTATTTCCAGAATTGCTACCCCAGAAGTATTTCAAAGGCTTCCTTCAGATGATCAAAGACAAGATCAGTATGGCTGATGCCTGTGAGACGAGAAAAAACAAAAGCTTAGACAGGTCATTTTTTTTTCTCCAGAAAATCTTCTCTGGCGATTCTTATGGCTGTGGGAATACTTCCATTCAGTATACCACCATAACTGTGGACCTTTATATGGAAAGAGTATTTGTAAGGTAATCCATGGAATCACTCACGTAGATTGTTAAAAATGTGGAACCACATGGGATTATTGAAGCAATGTACAGTACTTTTAGTAAGCCAGTACTAGAAATTTTAAAACTCAATGGACAATGGAGACTCTTTGAGATGCTCTACAGATCTAAGGGAACTGAACAAAAGGGTACAAAGGTGACCTCTATCGTATATCAATAAGTGGCATCCACAGATCCAAGGTTCTAAAGTATATTCTGCCCTCGATTTGACTCATGGATATTGGACTTTCCCCTACTCTGTGAACACCAATATAAACCTCCCTTTACATTTTGGGGCGGGAATATACATATGATATGATATTTTATTTATATCACGCTCATACACAAGTGTTTCAGAGCGCGACTAGGCAAGGGAGGGGAACAAGGGAGAACACAGCACAACATAAAAACGATCTTACTAGGCCCAGTGACATTGAGAACGCGCAAGTGCATGGGAAAGGGAAAAGGGAAAAAGTGCATGGAAGGGGGAGAGTGGAAAGTGCAGAAGCCGAGGAGCGCAGATAAATAAAATAAATAGAAAATTGAGGCAAACTGTGGTAGTGCAGCCAGCAAGTGGCAAGTGCTATGTTTAAGGCAGCAGACTGGGTAAGTCTGAATAAGTGCAGAAAAAGTAGAAAAATGAGGGGGGGGGGGCTGTATGGGTACAGATACAGTCCCCAGTGCAAGGGGTGGCCAGGAGGCAGTTCAGGAAGGTGGCAGGGTGAGCAGGTACCTGGGCCCAGGGGACAGAGGGTGGCCAGGTGCACAGTGCCAAGAGAGCAGATCAGCAGGGGAGAAGGGGAGCGAAGGCAGAAGCAAAGAGGAAGGTTTTGAGGTGCTTCCGGAACCGGAGATGGTTCTCCTCAAGTTTAAGAGTGGCAGGGAGGCTGTTCCAGAGGGAGGCCCCAGCCGAAGATAGAGATCTACTCCCAGCTCGTTTCTTTGAAAAACGACTGACCCTGAGGGAGTTAGAGGTAGAGGAGCGAAGAGCTCGAGAGGGGAGGTATTTGCGGAGGGATAGCTGAAGGTATTTTGGAACCAGGCCGCAGAAAGCCTTGTGGACAATGCAGAGGGTTTTGAATGTAATCCTTGCATCCACTGGGAGCCAATGGAGAGATTTCAAAGCTGGAGAGATACGATCCCAGGGCTTGAGGCAAAGGACAAGTCTTGCAGTCCTGTTTGGATAAGTTGTAGAGGGCGGAGAGTAGAGGCAGGTAGATTTAGAAAGAGGCTGTTACAATAGTCCAAGCTAGAGAGAACCAGAACTTGGGATACCATGAGTTTCTGGGGGAAGGAGAGGAAAGGCAGAATACCTCTGAGGAGGTGCAGTCGGAAGTTTGACTTTTTAGAGACATCAGAGATATGGGCCGAGAAGGAAAGTGTGGAGTCAAAGATGACGCCAAGATTCTTAGCCTCGCAGGTAGGGGTAGGAGGAGGGCCAAGGGAGGCCGGCCAGAGAGTGAGGGAAAAGGATGGAGATGGTGTGCCGATGAGGAGGATCTCTGTCTTGCTGGCATTCAGACAAAGATCATTGGCGGCACACCAATTTTGAATGGCAGTTAGGCAGTCAGAGATGAGAGAGGGAGAGGAGGTGGCCGAGGGCAGCCGGAAAATGAGTTGAGTGTCATTAGCGTAGCACTGGAAATTTGAGCAGAAAATGGCAATGCAGTGAGCGAGAGTTGCCAGGTATTGGTTGAAAAGCCAGGATGAGAGGTTAGACCCCTGGGGAACCCCACAGGTGCAGAGGAAGATAGATGATAGGAAAGACCCCAGTTGGACCTGGGAGGGTCGATCAGAGATGAAAGAGGTCAGCCAGGCCAGAGCCTGATCAGTGATACCCAGATTATCACAGAGACGGTTGAGCAGGATGGTGTGGTTGACCGTGTCGAAGGCAGAAGAGAGATCAAGAAGGATGAGGACAGAGGGAATGTTAGTATCAAGGTTGGAGAGCAGATCTTCACGGATATTGAGGAGAGCAGTTTCCGTGCTTCTGGCCGCTCTGAAGCCAGACTGGTGGTCATGGAGACAACCAACAGAATCTGAATGAAGGTTAAGCTGAGAGATGGCCAGCTTTTCCAGGAGTTTGCCCAGAAAGGGGGTAATGGAAATTGGGTGATAG